>NC_090416.1:20037524-20368718 GCF_036365525.1 Heterodontus francisci
TAGGGGGGGAGGGAGGGAGAGAGAGGGAGGGAGAGAGAGAGGGGGGGGAGGGAGAGAGAGGGGGGGAGGAGGGAGAGAGAGGGGGGGAGGGAGGGAGAGAGAGGGGGGGAGGGAGGGAGAGAGAGAGAGGGGGGGGGGAGGGAGAGAGAGAGGGGGGGGGGAGGGAGAGAGAGAGAGAGGGGGGGGAGGGAGAGAGAGAGGGGGGGGGAGGGAGAGAGAGAGGGGGGGGGGAGGGAGAGAGAGGGGGGGGAGAGAGAGAGAGAGGGGGGGGAGGGAGAGAGAGAGAGAGGGGGGGAGGGAGAGAGAGAGAGAGGGGGGGAGGGAGAGAGAGAGAGAGGGGGGGAGGGAGAGAGAGAGAGAGGGGGGGGGAGGGAGAGAGAGAGAGGGGGGGGAGGGAGAGAGAGAGAGGGGGGGGAGGGAGAGAGAGAGAGGGGGGGGAGGGAGAGAGAGAGAGGGGGGGGGAGGGAGAGAGAGAGAGGGGGGGAGGGAGAGAGAGAGAGAGGGGGGGGGGAGGGAGAGAGAGAGAGAGGGGGGGGGGAGGGAGAGAGAGAGAGGGGGGGGAGGGAGAGAGAGAGAGGGGGGGGAGGGAGAGAGAGAGAGGGGGGGGAGGGAGAGAGAGGGGGGGGAGGGAGAGAGAGAGGGGGGGGAGGGAGAGAGAGAGGGGGGGGAGGGAGAGAGAGAGGGAGGGGAAGGAGAGCACTGAGCTCGGGCTGTATTCCTACCTGAATTCCTTTTATTTTGCAGAAAGCCCCTCCTCAGTTCCCTGGATTCTGAAGAGAGAAGCGGAAGAGTTCTCAGTGTGTTGGACTTTTGTTCTTTGCTGTACTAGGTTCTCGCTCTACAATCATGGCATTGAGTTGTGAATGGCTGGATGGGTCCAGCAGGTGTAGTGACAGACTGACCCTGAGTCACAGTAACAGAATCCGAGACTTCCACCTCACTCTCATCTACCTGTTTGTGTTAAACATCCGGTGAGTTACAGATCAAACCAATTGATTCAAAGGCCGTTGGAACCCTGGTGTCCGTCCCTCTCATACCCTCACCATAACTGCAGTTATTCCCACATCCAGTAACACTTCTCAGTCCTAAATAAAGATATTGCCAAACTTAGAGGGCAGATGTACCGAGTGAGACAGCCCGGCGAGACAAGGCAGGAACAGTTAAGAAAGAATTGGTCATTTTCATGCTTTCATTAGTAATTTGTTTCCCCCCCCCTCTCCCCTGAATGTGAACAGTGGAGGTTTCAGAGAACCTCAAACAGAGCAGGGAGAGGGCCCAGGTTAGTTGTACAGAGGGGATACAGTTGCTGAGTTGAGGGAGGGTTTGCTGCTCCTGATCACCACTCAGTGATCCTGGTTAGAACCTGCCAGGATGGTGAGGTGGTGGTGTAAAATACTGGGGGTCCTTACACTCTTGTTTTTCTCTTTCAGGTTAAGTGAATCTCTAACATCACATGAAGTGAAAGATTCAGGTACATTTATTGCTTTGTTCATCAACAACCAACTGTATTTATATAGCACCTTTACATAGTAAACATTCCCAGGCACGTTATAGAAGCAATTATCAGACAAAAAGTTGACCCTGGGCCACACATGAAATACTAGGACAGGTGACCCAAAGTTTGGTCAAAGAGGTAGATTTTAAGGAGCAACTTAAAGAAGGAAAGGTGAGGTAGAGAGGATTAGGGAGAGTATTCCAGAGCTTAGAGCACAGGGAGTCAATGGCAAAGGGATGGAAATTGGGGATTCTCCAGAGGGCGGAGTAGGAGGAGCACAGAGATCTGAGGTTTGTAGGGCTGGAGGAGATTACAGAGGTAGGAGGGATGAGGCCAAGGAGGGATTTGCAAACAATGATGAGAATTTTAAAATGGAGGTGTTATTTACCTTGGGAGCCAATCTCAGTCAGTGAGCAAAGAGCTGATGGGCGAACGGGACCTGGGTGCAGAGTTACGATGTGGGCAGTAGAGTTTTGGATGGCGTGAAGTTTAAGGAGAGTGTGTGTGAGGCACCAAGAAGGCAATGAGAGTATTGTGGAATAGGCGTATGAAAACTCAGAACAGTGTGCCATGAAAATGGTGCTCTTTACAGCTTCTTTCCACATTTACAAGGGAATGTTTGATGGGATCAGACCAAGGGCTCAGGCTCCATTTGTTTTTCCGTGTTCAGGTGGTATGCCTTCAGGTGTTTTGTGCTGCACCTTCCTTCTGCCCGGACGGGTCTCCGCCTCCCCGCCTCCGGACCTGCCTGATTGGTAGGTGCAGCGGTGCCATCCTGAGCCGTCGAGGTGGAGTTGGCGGCAGCTCTTAGAAACATGCTCCCACCCCCTTACAGGCACATTGGGAGGCATTAATGACAGACGACCAAAAGCTTGATCAAAGAGGTCGGTTTTAAGGAGCGTCTTAAAGGTGGAGAAGTTCAGGGAGAGAATTCCAGAGCTTAGGGCCCCAGGCAGCTGAAGTCATGGCCGCCAATGGTGGAGCGACAGGAATCGTGGGGGTGGGGGGTGGGGTGGGAGGAACAGAGATCTCGGAGGGTTGTAGGGGCTGGAGGAGGTGACCAAGATAGGGAGAGGCAAGGCCCAGAATGACACATGCCCCACCCCCTTGCAGGCATGGCACCGCACCCCGTCCAAGGTCCAGAAGACACGGTAGGTCATCCCCTGGAACTGAACAGCAAAATGGCCTTCCACGACCACCTCCCGCGCCAGTTGCATGAATAGCTGGTGGCGGAAGGAGAAGATATGCTGGAGGTTGCCTTCCCGAAGACTGAGCGGGACTGGGGTGATCCCCGACCTCACTGCCCCCAGATGGTACAGGTGGGGGATGAGGAGCCCATTGGGAATAAAGGGCAGGACGTTCAATAGAATCACACGCTGAGCAGTGGCCCCCCAGAGGAAAACAGGAGGCCAGAAGAACTAACTGCTCTTGTGAATTTGGGTTTTGAAGCCTGGCAGGAAAGTCCCCCCCACGGTGAGCCCCTTGCTCAGGGACACGGCCCGCTCGGTCCTCCAGAAAAACACTGCCTCCCTGTACATCTTTGAGACTGCAATAATGGCCAAGTGGCCGACAACCTTGGCCATTGCCTTAACGCAAGTCTCAATAGTCATGGGTTGGGAGGGTGTAACTCTTCACCCTATGCTTTAATCTCAATATTTTAAATGGTGACAGGGCCACAGGAGCAGCTGCTGCAGCATAGGAAGGCCCCACCACTGGACAGGACTGTGAAGCCATGGGATAGAAGAGTCATACCCACCATTGAATAAAAGAGTTTGATAGAAAGGAGAAAAAAAAAATTATCCCACAAATACTCTACTGGAGGTTATGGCTAGGGAGAGAGGCTGAAGGAGAGGAGGGTCAGGAGGAATCAGTCTCTTTGTAGATATTATTTCAAGGCAGTCCTTTCTCTGGTCTTGCAGTTAGTGTGGGGGGAGGGGTTGCGGTGCAGAAAACAGTGTCTACACTGGGGACAGCTGTAGCTGCCCAGGCACACTCTGCTTCCGATGTGGTTTACACAGTTAAGAGAAAGTCTCTTCACCTGGGCAGCTCCAGCTATCCCAGGCTAGCTCATTGGGGTGGGGAGGGAGCTCCTATTCAATGCTGTTAAACACGGGAGCTCCCTGTTCAAACAAGCAACCCCACCCAAGGTCTTCCGGTCTCTTCCTTTCCCCCTCCCCACAACAATCAATGAAAGGGCTACAAAAGCCAAACTCACAAGAGCTGTCAGTTCTTCTGGCCTCCTGTTTTCCTCTTTTGTATTCAGGAATGGATGGAAAAACCTTCCTTAAATTCTCAGTCTTCTTCTTGCAGCAGTCATCCAGCTTCCAGCCTCCAACTTCCAGTCAACAATCAGCAGTCAGCTGAGACTCGTTGTGCACCCAGCAGTCAGTCATCCCAATTAGGCAGCAGCCAACCCAGTTTTTCTTTTAGATTGGGTGTTTGATGGGACACTGTAGAGGGAGCTTTACTCTGTATCTAACCTGTTTTTTTTTATTTTGGAGGTGGCCTTTTATCCCCCAACCACTTCTATATTTTTGTTGAGGGGGCTTTATTCCCCAGGCCCCCTTTATATGCATTTTAAAATAACTTTATTAAAAACAGATAAACAAAACAAAAACTCAAATTAAAATGCCATTCTCGGGGTCAATTATGCACTCCAGCCCCTGCGGTGCCCACCGGTCGTGGAAGGCCTCTAGTGTGAAGGCATACTCCTTCTCCAGGGACACCCGGGCGCGAACGTAACCTCGGAAGAGGGGCAGGCAATCAGGGAGGACCTGTGAATTGCCACCTTGGCCAGGAGCAGACCAACGAGGAGATCCTCCTCCCGGCCCACGCCCCTCCGCACCGGGTGCCCAAAGATCAGGAGCTGAAGTGCAGCCAGATGTTGAGGAGCAGTCCCTTCAAATACTCAGAGGGGCTGCAACCTCGCACACTCCATATTAACATGGAACACGGACTCATCCAGGCCGCAGAAAGTACAGGTGGCCTGGGAGTCCGTGAACCTACTTAAAAGTCTATTGCACGGGACTGCTCTGTGCAGCGCCCTCCACCCCAAGTCCCCGATGTAATGGGGGAAGACTCCTGCGTAGAGAGACCTCCATCGGGGTTTCCCCTCGCTGCCAGATGGCAATGTGGACAGCCAGGGCGTGTCCGGCCAGCTGACGAGGGCAAGGAAGTGGAGAGTGTGTAGGAGCAGCCCGTACAGGAAATTGTATGTAACCCTGTTTTTTGTTTACCCCGTTTTTTTTTTCGTTTTTTTTTTAAGGTGACCTTTATTCCTCAGGCCCCCTTTATATACACACTTATATTTTTAAAATAACTTTATTAAAACCAGATAAATAAACAAAAAACTCAAATTAAAATGCCATTCTCGGCGTCGACAATGCACTCCAGTCCCTGCGGTGCCCACCGGTCGCGGAAGGCCTCAAGCGTACCGGCGGACACCGCATGCTCCTTTTCCAGGGACACCCGGGCGCGAACGTAACCGCGGAAGAGGGGCAGGCAATCGGGGAGGACGGACCCCCCGACGGCCCGCAACCTGGACCTGTGAATTGTCACCTTGGCCAGGCCCAGGAGCAGACCGACGAGGAGATCCTCCTCCCGGCCCAAGCCCCTCCGCACCGGGTGCCCAAAGATCAGGAGCGTGGGACTGAAGTGCAGCCAGAATTTGAGGAGCAGCCCCTTCAGATACTCAAATAGGGGCTGCAACCTCGCACACTCCATATAAATGTGGAACACGGACTCGTCCAGGCCGCAGAAAGTACAGGTGGCCTGGGAGTCCGTGAACCTACTTAAAAGCCTATTGCACGGGACTGCTCTGTGCAGCACCCTCCACCCCAGGTCCCCGATGTAAAGGGGGAAGACTCCCGCGTAGAGAGACCTCCATCGGGGTTTCCCCTCGCCGCCAGATGGCAACGCGGACCGCCAGGGCGTGTCCGGCCGGCCGACGAGGGCGAGGAAGTGGAGAGTGTGCAGGAGCAGCCCGTACAGGAAATTGTATGTAACCCCGTGCTGTACCTGTCCTGGGAGTGTTTGATGGGGACAGTGTCGAGTGCATGTAACCCATACGGTACCTGTAGTTCCAGCTCTCTCTCCCTCTCTCTCAGCAGTGAATACAGTTTCAGAAACACCATGCTGGCAGGTTGAGCAATTCCTGGTGGCGGAGGGCTGTAAGAAATGCACGTGGTTCCAGGTGGTGAGTATTGGCCAAAAAAGTACAGATGGAAAGTGCGAGAAAGAGAAGCACATGGGGAGAGAGATGATTGGGGGGGGGGGGGTGGGGAGGAGGGAGAGAGAGAGGGGTGCAGGGAAAAGCATCTGAGCATTGTATGTTAACGTACTATAGTTGACGGGGTCAGGCTGTGCCTGGTGGGGTCAGGGTCGGGCTGTGCCTGGCGGGGTCATGGTCGGGGGTGGGCTGTACCCGGCAGGGTCAGGCTGTGCCTGGTGGGGTCAGGGTCGGGCTGTGCCTGGTGGGGTCAGGGTCGGGCTGTGCCGGTCAGGGTCGGGCTGTGCCCGGCGGGGTCGGGCTGTGCCTGGTGGGGTCAGGGTCGGGCTCTGCCTGGCGGGGTCATGGTCGGGGGTGGGCTGTACCCGGCAGGGTCAGGCTGTGCCTGGTGGGGTCAGGGTCGGGCTGTGCCGGTCAGGGTCGGGCTGTGCCCGGCGGGGTCGGGCTGTGCCTGGTGGGGTCAGGGTCGGGCTCTGCCTGGCGGGGTCATGGTCGGGGGTGGGCTGTACCCGGCAGGGTCAGGCTGTGCCTGGTGGGGTCAGGGTCGGGCTGTGCCTGGTGGGGTCAGGGTCGGGCTGTGCCGGTCAGGGTCGGGCTGTGCCCGGCGGGGTCGGGCTGTGCCTGGTGGGGTCAGGGTCGGGCTCTGCCTGGCGGGGTCAGGGTCGGGGGTGGGCTGTACCCGGCAGGGTCAAGCTGTGCCTGGTGGGGTCAGGGTCGGGCTGTGCCTGGTGGGGTCAGGGTCGGGCTGTGCCGGTCAGGGTCGGGCTGTGCCCGGCGGGGTCGGGCTGTGCCTGGTGGGGTCAGGGTCGGGCTCTGCCTGGCGGGGTCATGGTCGGGGGTGGGCTGTACCCGGCAGGGTCGGGCTGTGCCTGGTGGGGTCAGGGTCGGGCTGTGCCGGTCAGGGTCGGGCTGTGCCCGGCGGTGTCGGGCTGTGCCCGGCGGGGTCAGGGTCGGGCTGTGCCCGGCGGGGTCAGGGTCGGGCTGTGCCGGTCAGGGTTGGGCTGTGCCCGGCGGGGTCAGGGTCGGGCTGTGCCCGGTGGGGTCAGGCTGTGCCCGGTGGGGTCGGGCTGTGCCTGGTGGGGTCAGGGTCGGGCTGTGCCCGGCGGGGTCAGGGTCGGGCTGTGCCCGGTGGGGTCAGGGTCGGGCTGTGCCCGGTGGGGTCAGGGTCGGGCTGTGCCTGGTGGGGTCAGGGTCGGGCTCTGCCTGGCGGGGTCATGGTCGGGGGTGGGCTGTACCCGGCGGGGTCAGGGTCGGGCTGTGCCTGGTGGGGTCAGGGTCGGGCTGTGCCCGGTGGGGTCAGGGTCGGGCTCTGTCTGGCGGGGTCAGGGTCGGGCTGTGCCTGGTGGGGTCAGGGTCGGGCTCTGCCTGGCGGGGTCAGGGTTGGGCTGTGCCCGGCGGGGTCAGGGTCGGGCTGTGCCTGGCGGGGTCAGGGTCGGGCGGGGTCAGGGTCGGGCTGTGCCTGGTGGGGTCAGGGTCGGGCTGTGCCTGGCGGGGTCAGGGTCGGGCTGGATCAGGGTCGGGCTCTGCCTGGCGGGGTCAGGGTCGGGCTCTGCCCGGCGGGGTCAGGGTCGGGCTGTGCCGGTCAGGGTCGGGCTGTGCCCGGCGGGGTCAGGGTCGGGCTGTGCCCAGCGGGGTCAGGGTCGGGCTGTGCCCAGCGGGGTCAGGCTGTGCCTGCTTGGTGAAACTGTTGTGAACTACCTGTGGTGCTGATTCTGGTCTTGTTTGTAGAAAACCCAGGGAGCCTGCAGCAGGACTGGATTTGTGGAAAAGATCAATTGTTCAGATTCACAGAAAGAGGAGTATAAAAGGTAATTACTTGGCTCTCTGTTAGTTCTGAACATGTGGAGCTTGTGTTCTTGTTCTGTGTGAAGGGCTCAGTACCACACTCACTGTGGTATTTACCCCTGAAACATTTGGATGTTTTGATCTGCAGATTGAGTATCTTGGAGATACCCGGACTCAGGGTAACTTCATTGTCTGTTCCTGCAGCTGCCGCTCCACACTGATGGAGGAGACCAGATTCTGGAGGTTTGAAGGAACCACGATTACACTGTCTGTCATCTTCGCCGCACTGGTCATTCTCCGTCAGAGAGCACTTGACAGACTCGCCTCGGAGAAGGTCCGCAAACAAATTGAATCAATTTAGCAAGAGTTCTGTCTCAGCATCAGAACCTGGGATGGAGAGACTGGAAACAGACTCACATGATTGGGACAGAGCAGAGCTGTTGATCACAATCAGTATTATACAAAAATGTGGAAGGCAGGACTAAGCCAGTGCAGTCTGCCAAGGACTAAAACCCAATCACCTGCTCAGTACATGATGTGTTAGGCTGCACTTTCAGTATTGCCTTAATTTCTCTGACATGGTCCACTGGGATTTGTACTGTGTTCAAATGCTGATGTGTGAGAGAGAGGTGCCCTCTCTTGCCAGTGTATAATCTGGGCCCTGGTGTACCATTCATGTACAATATAGATTATGACGATGTACTTCTCTGCTTTGTGGGGTAAAGGGTTTGCTTCAGGTGTGGGGGAGTGGTTCCCACCCACACAGGGGGCCTTCAACAACTCCCGAGTGATCCCAGCAGTGGCTGTCATACACCAGATGAGAGTGTTGGAAAAACTACAAGAAACTGGCTCCAAATCTCACTCACAGGCCACAGGAGTGTTAGGGTGGGAACTGAACCATATCAACAATGGAACAGAATTCAGAACTGAGACAGTGTAGAGGGAGCTTTACTCTGTATCTAACCCCGTGCTGTACCTGTCCCGGCAGTGTTTGATGGGGACAGTGTAGAGGGAGCTTTACTCTGCATCTAACCCCGTACTGTACCTGTCCTGGGAGTGTTTGATGGGGACAGTGTAGAGGGAGCTTTACTCTGTATCTAACCCAGTGCTTTACCTGTCCCGGCAGTGTTTGATGGGGACAGTGTAGAGGGAGCTTTACTCTGTATCTATCCCCGTTTTTTTTTTTTTTTTTTTCTTCTTTTAAATAAACAAAAAACTCAAATTAAAATGCCATTCTCGGCGTCGACGATGCACTCCAGTCCCTGCGGTGCCCACCGGTCGCGGAAGGCCTCAAGCGTACCGGCGGACACCGCATGCTCCTTTTCCAGGGACACCCGGGCGCGAACGTAACCGCGGAAGAGGGGCAGGCAATCGGGGAGGACGGAACCCCCGACGGCCCGCAACCTGGACCTGTGAATTGCCACCTTGGCCAGGCCCAGGAGCAGACCGACGAGGAGATCCTCCTCCCGGCCCAAGCCCCTCCGCACCGGGTGCCCAAAGATCAGGAGCGTGGGACTGAAGTGCAGCCAGAATTTGAGGAGCAGCCCCTTCAGATACTCAAATAGGGGCTGCAACCTCGCACACTCCGTATAAATGTGGAACACGGACTCGTCCAGGCCGCAGAAAGTACAGGTGGCCTGGGAGTCCGTGAACCTACTTAAAAGCCTATTGCACGGGACTGCTCTGTGCAGCACCCTCCACCCCAGGTCCCCGATGTAAAGGGGGAAGACTCCCGCGTAGAGAGACCTCCATCGGGGTTTCCCCTCGCTGCCAGATGGCAACGCGGACCGCCAGGGCGTGTCCGGCCGGCTGACGAGGGCGAGGAAGTGGAGAGTGTGCAGGAGCAGCCCGTACAGGAAACCCCTCCGCGCTGATTGGAGTGGCACGGAGGGCATTTCCGAGAGGCGGCTCGGGTTGTGCGGGACCGGCTCCCGAGGAGGGTTTCGGGGCCTGGGTCCGATGAGCAGTTCCGGCCGAGCGGGGGTCAGCTCGGCCGGGATCGCTCCGCACTCCCGAGCCCCCTCGCCACCCGCAGTGAGGGGCGTCCCGGGGGTTCCGGCGACTCCTCCGCCCGCCGGACCGTCCCCGGAGTCGGCCGCCCGGACAGCCGAGGCGCTCTCCTCCGCCGGCGGGGGAGCGCCCTGACTGGAGGCGACCATGTTCCAGACTCGGATAAGATCCCGGTAAAAGACAGGCAACTCCCTCAGAGAGGCGCGGCTAACGGACTCCACCGGGAGCTGCGTGTCGTCTTGAAGGCAGTGACACTGGCGGAAAAAATACGTCGCCAGCGCACACCATCTGGGAGGACGCTCGATGTACAGGTATCTCTGCAGGGTCCGAAGGCGGAGAGTCACAGCCTGGGTGCGGACGCACACCAGCGACTGACCGCCCTCCTCGATCGGGAGACTCAGGACCGCGGCAGAGACCCAGTGTTTCCTCTTGCCCCCAGAAGAAATCGACGAGTTTCTTCTGGATCTTGGTGGCAAATACAGGGGGCGGGGCCAAAGTGACCAACCGGTACCACAGCATGGAGGCCACCAGTTGGTTTATGACCAACGCTCGGCCCCTGTAGGAAAGCACTCGGAGCAGTCCTGTCCAGCGCCCCAGCCGAGCGGTGACTTTCGCCTCCAACTCCTGCCAGTTTGCCGGCCAGGCTTCCTCAGCGGGGCTAAGGTGGACTCCCAGATAGAGGAGGTGCGTGGTGCTCCACGCAAAAGGTGTCATCTCCTCCGGCAGGGAGTCCACCCGCCACTGACCAACCAGGAGTCCGGAACATTTCTCCCAATTGATCCTCGCGGAGGACGCGGCAGAAAAGGTCTGCTGGCAGTCGCGCATCCTCCGCAAGTCAACGGGATCTGTGATTGCGAGGAGCACGTCGTCGGCGTAAGCCGAGAGGACGACCCGCATGGCCGGCTCGCGCAGAGCCAATCCCGTCAACCTCCTGCGAAGCAGGCACAGGAAGGGCTCCACGCAGATGGTATACAATTGGCCGGACATGGGGCACCCCTGACGCACTCCTCTCCCAAATCGAAGGGGCGCCGTCAAGGACCCGTTAACTTTGACCAGACACTCTGCGGCGGCGTATAAAAGTCGGACCCGGGCCACAAAATGCGGCCCGAGTCCGAAAGCGCGCAGAGTCCCGAAAAGGTAATCGTGATCCACCCTGTCGAACGCCTTCTCCTGATCGAGGGAGAGAAAGGCGACCGACTGACCAGTCCTCTGGGAAAGATGGATCAGGTCCCGGACCAGGTGGATGTTGTCCTGGATGGACCGGCCCGGGACCGTGTAGGACTGGTCGGGGTGGATCATGTGGGCCAGCACGGAGCCCAGGCGGGTAGACATAGCCCGGGCAAAGATCTTATAATCCGTGCTGAGGAGGGAGACCGGACGCCAGTTTTTAAGCAGGCGGAGATCGCCCCTCTTCGGCAGCAGGACGATGACCGCCCTGCGCCACGAGAGGGGCATCTCCCCGGTCGCCAGGCTTTCCCCCAGGACCCGCGCGTAATCGTCCCCCAGGACGTCCCAGAACGCCCTGAGGAACTCCACGGTCAACCCATCCAGCCCTGGGGATTTGCCCCTCGAGAGCTGGTGGAGGGCGCCAGTCAGCTCCGCCAACGTGAGCGGAGCCTCCAATCCTTCGGCGCCCTCCGGGCTGACCTGCGGCAGGTCCTCCCACAAAACTCTGCGCGCATCCTCACTGGACGGATCCGGAGAGAACAACGCACTGTAATACGTCCGGACCAGGAGGCCCATTCCCTCCGGATCCGTGATGGAGGATCCGTCGTCGGCCAGCAGCTCGACGAGCTGCTTACGGACCCCCCGCCATTTTTCCAGCGAGTAGAAGAAGGGTGAGGCGCGGTCCAAATCTTCCAGGATCTGGATCCACGACCTCACGTACGCGCCTCGGGACCCTATGAGCTGCAGGTTCCTCAGCGCGCCCTTCTTCTCTTTGTACGCCTGCCACAGGGCCGGGTCCGCGACGGCATGACCGAGGCGGGATTCCAAGTCGAGCACCTCCCTCTCAAGGCGCCCGACCTCGGCTTCCCGCCTCTTGGTCGACCCCTTCGCGTACTCCTGACAGAAGACGCGGATGTGAGTCTTGCCCACATCCCACCATAGCCTCAAGGAGGGGAAGCCCCCCTGCTTCCTTCTCCAGTCGGCCCAGAATCGACAGAACGAGTCCCGAAATCGCACGTCCTCCAGCAGCCGGTTGTTAAAGTGCCAGTACGCAGACCCCGCCCGCGTGCGGAGCGGAGTGAACTCCGCCCACACCAGGCGGTGGTCCGAGCACGGCACCAGCCGCATGGAGGCCGCCGAGACACGGGAGACGTACGCCTGCGAAATGTAGAGGCGGTCGATTCGCGACCCCCCTCCTCCAGACCTCCACGTGAAGGCGCTGGAGTCGGGATGGAGATTCCGCCAGACGTCCACCAAGTTAAGGGAGCTGATCAGTCCCCTCAACTTCTCCACCGACGCTTGGCCGCGCTGGGGACCGGAGCGATCCCCCACCTCGAGGGTGCAGTTAAAATCCCCCCCGAGGATGATGCACTCGCCGCTATCGATGGAGCTCAAGAGAGCGGACACTTCTTCAAAGAAGCGCGCTTGCAAAGCGCCGGGCCTGGGCGCGTACACGTTCACAAAGTGGAGCGGCACGCTACCCAGGCGAACGGCGAGGTGGAGCAAGCGGCCCGGCACTAGCTCCTTGACCCCCAAGATCTCCGGCTGAAAAGTCGGGGCCAACAAGATAGCCACCCCACTAGAAATAGGGGTGAGGTGACTCATGTAGACCCCACCCTGCCACTCCAGGAGCCAGGTGGCTTCGTCTCCC
This sequence comes from Heterodontus francisci, assembly GCF_036365525.1. NCBI lineage: Eukaryota > Metazoa > Chordata > Chondrichthyes > Heterodontiformes > Heterodontidae > Heterodontus > Heterodontus francisci. The sequence continues at coordinate 20,049,861 of NC_090416.1, forward strand.
GGAACGGTGTGGGTTTCCTGCAGAAAGCTCACCGCGTATCTCCCTTCCCTAAGGACTGAGAGATTGTGAAATCTGCGGTGAGCCCCTCTGCTGCCGTTGATGTTGAGGCTGGCTATGGTTATCTTCATGTCAAAGGTACGTAAAACCCGTCACCAACAGCTCACTGTGAGGAGGGAGTGGAAGTGCACCTGGCCCTCCACTCCCCCAGCAACCCATTGAGGAACACATTAAACCGGCGCCTCTCAACCAGTTTCACGTCCGCGCGCTTGCCCGCTATCTTAAGGGCGGCACGGACGGACTGGATGATCAGCGCCAGATTCGACCAACGGTCGAGGGCCAGCTGAACTTTATTGCGGCAACCTCTGCAAGCCGCGAGGAAATCCCGGAGTTCCGCCGTGGGGATGAGAGGAGATTCGGTGGGAGGCACGAGGGACTCCACCACCTCACTGGCGATGGAATCAAGATCATCCTCCGTGCCCCGCACCGAATCCCCATCCTCCTCCGGGTCGTCACCGCCAGCGGCCGACACATCCGCCACACACTGTGGGGCGGACGTCCCGGCCGCGCCAGCTGGTCCCGCCTCCGTCACGATCCCACCCCCAGGATCGATAGCGGAGGAGTCCTCTCTGGGTTCTGTTGTGAAACTGGAGCCTGTAGGCACCAGCGGTTCAGGACCCCCCTCCACCTCCAACCCCAGGCCAATGACTGGTCCAGGGGAGACAGAAGTTCCGGACTCCGGGAAACCAGCCGGAGCCGAGACTGGAGGCGGCGAGAGGAGGCCATCTCCCGCTCCGCCAGCACCCACAGGCCCAGCAGATGGGGCAGCATTCTCAGTTATAACTGGGTCGGGTGTCTCCTGGTTGGTGGTGGACTCCGGCTGGGAGGCCCGACCCTCTGGGGCATCGCCCTCCCCTTCATTCAGGACACCCGACCCAGTAGCAGTGGCGGAATGGGCGGTTTCCCCAGGCTCCCCCACCACAAGCAGGGCCCCACTTACTCCTTCAGGAGGGGCCTCACGTACCGGGGCCATCCCCTCCCCTCCATCCTGAGGAATAGGGAGCACCTGCCCGGACTTTGCAGCCTTGGTGGTGGCAGTAGGGGGCACCTGAGGACCAGAAACAGGAGGCAGCTCCCCTCCAACAGATGGGCCCTGCACCTCAGGGCCCTGTGTTATTTCTGTGGAGGGGTGCCTTCTCCTCTTTTTCGCACTTGGGCGCGGAGACTCAGAGACCTCCATGTCATCAGAGGCCTCCGCCTCCGCACCCTTTTTTCCTTTTTTAGTCACCCTGGGCCTGAGCCCAGCCCTGGGACAGGTGGATTCCATGGGAATGGGCTTTGGGCTGAGCTCAGGCTCGGGTTGAGTCAAAGTGTCCAGGGGACGCGCCTCACGATGTTTCTTTTTTCCCCGCGTCTTCCTTCCGCTCGGACGGACGCTCCCCTCCCCGCCAGAGGCTGTGAAAACCACAGCCTCCGGAACCGACTGAGCGGTGTCTGTTGGATGTGCGGGGGGAGTGGGAGGAGGTGCTGTGGAACCACTCTGGGCCGCCGAGGTGGAGCTGGCGGCCGGGAGGTTGGGGCAGTTCTTACGAACATGCCCCACCCCCTTGCAGACGTGGCACCGCGCCCCGTCCGAGGTCCAAAAGACGCGGTAGGCCGTCCCCTGGAACTCCACATTAAATTGGCCCTCCGTGTCCTCCTCCCGCGCCAGCTGCATAAATAACTGGCGGCGGAAGGAGTAGACATGTTGGAGGCTGTGCTCCCGAAGACCAAGCCGGACTGGGGTGATCCCCGACCTCACCTCCCCCAGATGGTGCAGGTGGGGGAGGAGGAGCTCACTGGGAATGAAGGGTGGGACGTTGGACAACATTATCCGATGCGCAGTGGCCCCCAAAGGGTCCACTGGCAGGAAGGTCCCCCCCACAGTGAGCCCTTTACTCAGGGCCAGGGACACCGCCCGCTCGGTCTTCAAAAAGAACACAGCCTTCCCATACATCTTTGAGGCCGCAACAATGGCCGAGGGGCCGACAACCACGGCCATTGCCTTAACGCAGGCCTCAATAGACATGTTGGGGTGGGGATAGCTCTTCACCCCATGGCTGCATGTCAATAATTTAAAGGGTGACGGGGCCACGTGGGCAGCCACAGAAGCTGCAGCTGCGTAGGTAGTAGAGGGCCCCGCCACCGGTGATGAAGGGCTTGCCATGGGTCCAAGAGCTAAACCCACCCCAAATTGTGGACTTGCACACCAAATATCAGCGATTTAACTGAAAATATTGAATGTGTAGTAAAGACAAACAAACAAACAACAGATTAGTGGAGAGGCTGAGGTAATAGAGGAGAGGCAAAGGCAGGCTGGAAGGGATGACTTGCTTTCTGGAGGTGGTGCTCACAGTACACTTAAAACAGTCTTTGAAGTTGGTCTTCCGGTCTTCTGGTTGGGGGAGTCGTCTTCACCTGGGTCAGCTGAAGCTGCCCAGGCACTATCTATCCCCTTCCGTCTGTTTAGCTGGGCAGCTTCAGCTGACCCAGGCTTGGCAATTGGGGTGGGGAGGGAGCTTTCCTGTGTGCTTTTGCAGCAGCACAGATTCCTGTTGAATTGGCAGCCCCACCCCTTGTTGTTCCAGCCACTTGTTCCTCCCCCAACAGTCCAAAGTAAATTACTGGTGTTCAGCACCCACCTCCAGACAAAGCCTTGTTTCCAACAAAAAAAGAATGTCACTTTCTTCTCTTTTAAAGGTGATTGTTGTTGGAGTTTTCCTCTGCTTGTTTGTAGAAGCTCTCCCTTGCTCAGTGTAGCTCCTCTCTCCACCTCTGCAACCTCCAACTGCCACCAGCACTGTCAGCTGCACCTCGTTGATGCACTCAGGCTCCCAAATCAGTGGGCAGCCAATCCCAGTGCTGTACCTGTCCTGGGAGTGTTTGATGGGGACAGTGTAGAGGGAGCTGTCAGACAGCCTGCAATGTGTCTGCTTGCTCCTTGTTGCTAGGGTTACTATCGACCTCAGCGATGTTTGGAACTCTCTTTGTTGGATGATTTCAGAGGTCGGATGAAATCATTTATTACAAAAGCAGAGTAAACACTCTGCTTAAACAGTGATAGCAGTCAGTCTTTTAGATTTGCCATCTTCCGGAACTTTGTAGAAGGTTTAGTTGCCCACCTATCATCCTAGTGTAATTGTAGCAGCTTGTCATAGCTTGTTTGCAGATGGGTACAAACTCAGCCCTGGCTAAAAGGGCACAGAAGAGCAACATGATTTAAGAGCGTCACCGATCACATGCAAAACAAGAGGTGAGTTTAGGACAGAACAGGAGAGGGGGAGCTGGGGGAGTCTGCAGTCACACTCACTGTCCAGGGGGAGAGAGGGAGCTGGGAGAGTCTGCAATCACATTCACTGTCCAGGGAGAGAGAGGGGGAGCTGGGAGAGTCTGCAGTCACACTCACTGTCCAGGGAGAGAGGGGGAGCTGGGGGAGTCTGCAGTCACACTCACTGTCCAGGGAGAGAGAGAGGGAGCTGGGGGAGTCTGCAATCACATTCACTGTCCAGGGAGAGAGAGGGGGAGCTGGGGGAGTCTGCAGTCACACTCACTGTCCAGGGAGAGAGAGGGAGCTGGGGGAGTCTGCATTCACACTCACTGTCCAGGGAGAGAGAGGGAGCTGGGGAGTCTGCAATCACATTCACTGTCCAGGGAGAGAGAGGGGGAGCTGGGGGAGTCTGCAGTCACACTCACTGTCCAGGGAGAGAGAGAGGGAGCTGGGGGAGTCTGCAGTCACACTCACTGTCCAGGGAGAGAGAGGGAGCTGGGGGAGTCTGCATTCACACTCACTGTCCAGGGAGGGAGCTGGGGGAATCTGCAGTCACACTCACTGTCCAGGGAGAGGGGGAGCTGGGGGAGTCTGCAGTCACACTCACTGTCCAGGGAGAGAGGGGGAGCTGGGGGAGTCTGCAGTCACACTCACTGTCCAGTGAGAGAGGGGGAGCTGGGGGATTCTGCAGTCACACTCACTGTCCAGGGAGAGAGGGGGAGCTGGGGGAGTCTGCAGTCACACTCACTGTCCAGGGAGAGAGAGGGAGCTGGGGGAGTCTGCAGTCACACTCACTGTCCAGGGAGAGAGAGGGAGCTGGGGGAGTCTGCAGTCACACTCACTGTCCAGGGAGAGAGAGAGGGAGCTGGGGGAGTCTGCAGTCACACTCACTGTCCAGGGAGAGAGAGGGAGCTGGGGGAGTCTGCAGTCACACTCACTGTCCAGGGAGAGAGAGGGAGCTGGGGGAGTCTGCAGTCACACTCACTGTCCAGGGAGAGAGAGGGAGCTGGGGGAGTCTGCAATCACATTCACTGTCCAGGGAGAGAGAGGGGGAGCTGGGGGAGTCTGCAGTCACACTCACTGTCCAGGGAGAGAGAGGGAGCTGGGAGAGTCTGCAGTCACACTCACTGTCCAGGGAGAGAGAGGGAGCTGGGAGAGTCTGCAGTCACACTCACTGTCCAGGGAGAGAGGGGGAGCTGGGAGAGTCTGCAGTCACACTCACTGTCCAGGGAGAGAGAGGGGGAGTCTGCAGTCACACTCACTGTCCAGGGAGGGAGAGAGAGAGAGGGAGCTGGGGGAGTCTGCAGTCACACTCACTGTCCAGGGAGAGAGAGGGGGAGCTGCGGGGTTCTGCAGTCACACTCACTGTCCAGGGAGAGAGAGGGGGAGCTGCGGGGTTCTGCAGTCACACTCACTGTCCAGGGAGGGAGAGAGAGGGAGCTGGGGGAGTCTGCAGTCACACTCACTGTCCAGGGAGAGAGAGGGAGCCTGCAGTCACACTCACTGTCCAGGGAGAGAGAGGGAGGGAGCTGGGGGAGTCTGCAATCACACTCACTGTCCAGGGAGAGAGAGGGAGCTGGGGGAGTCTGCAGTCACACTCACTGTCCAGGGAGAGAGAGAGGGAGCTGGGGGAGTCTGCTGTCACACTCACTGTCCAGGGAGAGAGAGGGAGCTGGGGGAATCTGCAGTCACACTCACTGTCCAGGGAGAGAGAGAGGGAGCTGGGGGAGTCTGCAGTCACACTCACTGTCCAGGGAGAGAGAGGGGGAGCTGGGGGAGTCTGCAGTCACACTCACTGTCCAGGGAGAGAGAGGGAGCTGGGAGAGTCTGCAGTCACACTCACTGTCCAGGGGGAGTCTGCAGTCACACTCACTGTCCAGGGAGGGAGAGAGAGAGAGGGAGCTGGGGGAGTCTGCAGTCACACTCACTGTCCAGGGAGAGAGAGGGGGAGCTGCGGGAGTCTGCAGTCACACTCACTGTCCAGGGGGAGAGAGGGAGCTGGGAGAGTCTGCAATCACATTCACTGTCCAGGGAGAGAGAGGGGGAGCTGGGAGAGTCTGCAGTCACACTCACTGTCCAGGGAGAGAGGGGGAGCTGGGGGAGTCTGCAGTCACACTCACTGTCCAGGGAGAGAGAGAGGGAGCTGGGGGAGTCTGCAATCACATTCACTGTCCAGGGAGAGAGAGGGGGAGCTGGGGGAGTCTGCAGTCACACTCACTGTCCAGGGAGAGAGAGGGAGCTGGGGGAGTCTGCATTCACACTCACTGTCCAGGGAGAGAGGGGGAGCTGGGGGAGTCTGCAATCACATTCACTGTCCAGGGAGAGAGAGGGGGAGCTGGGGGAGTCTGCAGTCACACTCACTGTCCAGGGAGAGAGAGAGGGAGCTGGGGGAGTCTGCAGTCACACTCACTGTCCAGGGAGAGAGAGGGAGCTGGGGGAGTCTGCATTCACACTCACTGTCCAGGGAGGGAGCTGGGGGAGTCTGCAGTCACACTCACTGTCCAGGGAGAGAGGGGGAGCTGGGGGAGTCTGCAGTCACACTCACTGTCCAGGGAGAGAGGGGGAGCTGGGGGATTCTGCAGTCACACTCACTGTCCAGGGAGAGAGGGGGAGCTGGGGGAGTCTGCAGTCACACTCACTGTCCAGGGAGAGAGAGGGAGCTGGGGGAGTCTGCAGTCACACTCACTGTCCAGGGAGAGAGAGGGAGCTGGGGGATTCTGCAGTCACACTCACTGTCCAGGGAGAGAGGGGGAGCTGGGGGAGTCTGCAGTCACACTCACTGTCCAGGGAGAGAGAGGGAGCTGGGGAAGTCTGCAGTCACACTCACTGTCCAGGGAGAGAGAGGGAGCTGGGGGAGTCTGCAGTCACACTCACTGTCCAGGGAGAGAGAGGGAGCTGGGGGAGTCTGCAATCACATTCACTGTCCAGGGAGAGAGAGGGGGAGCTGGGGGAGTCTGCAGTCACACTCACTGTCCAGGGAGAGAGAGGGAGCTGGGAGAGTCTGCAGTCACACTCACTGTCCAGGGAGAGAGAGGGAGCTGGGAGAGTCTGCAGTCACACTCACTGTCCAGGGAGAGAGGGGGAGCTGGGAGAGTCTGCAGTCACACTCACTGTCCAGGGAGAGAGAGGGGGAGTCTGCAGTCACACTCACTGTCCAGGGAGAGAGAGGGAGCTGGGGAAGTCTGCAGTCACACTCACTGTCCAGGGAGAGAGAGGGAGCTGGGGGAGTCTGCAGTCACACTCACTGTCCAGGGAGAGAGAGGGAGCTGGGGGAGTCTGCAATCACATTCACTGTCCAGGGAGAGAGAGGGGGAGCTGGGGGAGTCTGCAGTCACACTCACTGTCCAGGGAGAGAGAGGGAGCTGGGAGAGTCTGCAGTCACACTCACTGTCCAGGGAGAGAGAGGGAGCTGGGAGAGTCTGCAGTCACACTCACTGTCCAGGGACAGAGGGGGAGCTGGGAGAGTCTGCAGTCACACTCACTGTCCAGGGAGAGAGAGGGGGAGTCTGCAGTCACACTCACTGTCCAGAGAGGGAGCTGGGGGAGTCTGCAGTCACACTCACTGTCCAGGGAGAGAGAGGGGGAGCTGCGGGGTTCTGCAGTCACACTCACTGTCCAGGGAGAGAGAGGGGGAGCTGCGGGGTTCTGCAGTCACACTCACTGTCCAGGGAGAGAGGGGGAGCTGGGAGAGTCTGCAGTCACACTCACTGTCCAGGGAGAGAGAGGGGGAGTCTGCAGTCACACTCACTGTCCAGGGAGGGAGAGAGAGAGAGGGAGCTGGGGGAGTCTGCAGTCACACTCACTGTCCAGGGAGAGAGAGGGGGAGCTGCGGGGTTCTGCAGTCACACTCACTGTCCAGGGAGAGAGAGGGGGAGCTGCGGGGTTCTGCAGTCACACTCACTGTCCAGGGAGGGAGAGAGAGGGAGCTGGGGGAGTCTGCAGTCACACTCACTGTCCAGGGAGAGAGAGGGAGCCTGCAGTCACACTCACTGTCCAGGGAGAGAGAGGGAGGGAGCTGGGGGAGTCTGCAATCACACTCACTGTCCAGGGAGAGAGAGGGAGCTGGGGGAGTCTGCAGTCACACTCACTGTCCAGGGAGAGAGAGAGGGAGCTGGGGGAGTCTGCTGTCACACTCACTGTCCAGGGAGAGAGAGGGAGCTGGGGGAATCTGCAGTCACACTCACTGTCCAGGGAGAGAGAGAGGGAGCTGGGGGAGTCTGCAGTCACACTCACTGTCCAGGGAGAGAGAGGGGGAGCTGGGGGAGTCTGCAGTCACACTCACTGTCCAGGGAGAGAGAGAGCTGGGAGAGTCTGCAGTCACACTCACTGTCCAGGGGGAGTCTGCAGTCACACTCACTGTCCAGGGAGGGAGAGAGAGAGAGGGAGCTGGGGGAGTCTGCAGTCACACTCACTGTCCAGGGAGAGAGAGGGGGAGCTGCGGGAGTCTGCAGTCACACTCACTGTCCAGGGAGAGAGAGGGGGAGCCTGCAGTCACACTCACTGTCCAGGGAGGGAGAGAGGGAGCTGGGGGAGTCTGCAGTCACACTCACTGTCCAGGGAGGGAGCTGGGGGAGTCTGCAATCACACTCACTGTCCAGGGAGAGAGAGGGAGCTGGGGGAGTCTGCAGTCACACTCACTGTCCAGGGGGAGTCTGCAGTCACACTCACTGTCCAGGGGGAGAGAGAGGGAGCTGGGGGAGTCTGCTGTCACACTCACTGTCCAGGGAGAGAGAGGGAGCTGGGGGAATCTGCAGTCACACTCACTGTCCAGGGAGAGAGAGAGGGAGCTGGGGGAGTCTGCAGTCACACTCACTGTCCAGGGGGAGTCTGCAGTCACACTCACTGTCCAGGGGGAGAGAGGGAGCTGGGAGAGTCTGCAGTCACACTCACTGTCCAGGGAGAGAGGGGGGGGGGGGAGCTGGGGGAGTCTGCAGTCACACTCACTGTCCAGGGAGAGAGAGGGGGAGCTGGGGGAGTCTGCAGTCACACTCACTGTCCAGGGAGAGAGAGGGAGGGAGCTGGGGGAGTCTGCAGTCACACTCACTGTCCAGGGGGAGCTGGGGGAGTCTGCAGTCACACTCACTGTCCAGGGAGAGAGAGAGGGAGCTGGGGGAGTCTGCTGTCACACTCACTGTCCAGGGAGAGAGAGGGAGCTGGGGGAATCTGCAGTCACACTCACTGTCCAGGGAGAGAGAGAGGGAGCTGGGGGAGTCTGCAGTCACACTCACTGTCCAGGGAGAGAGAGAGGGAGCTGGGGGAGTCTGCAGTCACACTCACTGTCCAGGGAGAGAGAAGGGGAGTCTGCAGTCACACTCACTGTCCAGGGAGAGAGAGGGAGCTGGGAGAGTCTGCAGTCACACTCACTGTCCAGGGAGAGAGGGGGGGAGCTGGGGGAGTCTGCAGTCACACTCACTGTCCAGGGAGAGAGAGGGGGAGCTGGGGGAGTCTGCAGTCACACTCACTGTCCAGGGAGAGAGAGGGGGAGCTGGGGGAGTCTGCAGTCACACTCACTGTCCAGGGAGAGAGAGGGGGAGCTGGGGGAGTCTGCAGTCACACTCACTGTCCAGGGAGAGAGAGGGGGAGCTGGGGGAGTCTGCAGTCACACTCACTGTCCAGGGAGAGAGGGGGAGCTGGGAGAGTCTGCAGTCACACTCACTGTCCAGGGAGAGAGAGGGGGAGCTGGGGGAGTCTGCAGTCACACTCACTGTCCAGGGAGAGAGAGGGGGAGCTGCGGGGTTCTGCAGTCACACTCACTGTCCAGGGAGAGAGAGGGGGAGCTGCGGGGTTCTGCAGTCACACTCACTGTCCAGGGAGGGAGAGAGAGGGAGCTGGGGGAGTCTGCAGTCACACTCACTGTCCAGGGAGAGAGAGGGAGCCTGCAGTCACACTCACTGTCCAGGGAGAGAGAGGGAGGGAGCTGGGGGAGTCTGCAATCACACTCACTGTCCAGGGAGAGAGAGGGAGCTGGGGGAGTCTGCAGTCACACTCACTGTCCAGGGAGAGAGAGAGGGAGCTGGGGGAGTCTGCTGTCACACTCACTGTCCTGGGAGAGAGAGGGAGCTGGGGGAATCTGCAGTCACACTCACTGTCCAGGGAGAGAGAGAGGGAGCTGGGGGAGTCTGCAGTCACACTCACTGTCCAGGGAGAGAGAGGGGGAGCTGGGGGAGTCTGCAGTCACACTCACTGTCCAGGGAGAGAGAGGGAGCTGGGAGAGTCTGCAGTCACACTCACTGTCCAGGGGGAGTCTGCAGTCACACTCACTGTCCAGGGAGGGAGAGAGAGAGAGGGAGCTGGGGGAGTCTGCAGTCACACTCACTGTCCAGGGAGAGAGAGGGGGAGCTGCGGGAGTCTGCAGTCACACTCACTGTCCAGGGGGAGAGAGGGAGCTGGGAGAGTCTGCAATCACATTCACTGTCCAGGGAGAGAGAGGGGGAGCTGGGAGAGTCTGCAGTCACACTCACTGTCCAGGGAGAGAGGGGGAGCTGGGGGAGTCTGCAGTCACACTCACTGTCCAGGGAGAGAGAGAGGGAGCTGGGGGAGTCTGCAATCACATTCACTGTCCAGGGAGAGAGAGGGGGAGCTGGGGGAGTCTGCAGTCACACTCACTGTCCAGGGAGAGAGAGGGAGCTGGGGGAGTCTGCATTCACACTCACTGTCCAGGGAGAGAGGGGGAGCTGGGGGAGTCTGCAATCACATTCACTGTCCAGGGAGAGAGAGGGGGAGCTGGGGGAGTCTGCAGTCACACTCACTGTCCAGGGAGAGAGAGAGGGAGCTGGGGGAGTCTGCAGTCACACTCACTGTCCAGGGAGAGAGAGGGAGCTGGGGGAGTCTGCATTCACACTCACTGTCCAGGGAGGGAGCTGGGGGAGTCTGCAGTCACACTCACTGTCCAGGGAGAGAGGGGGAGCTGGGGGAGTCTGCAGTCACACTCACTGTCCAGGGAGAGAGGGGGAGCTGGGGGATTCTGCAGTCACACTCACTGTCCAGGGAGAGAGGGGGAGCTGGGGGAGTCTGCAGTCACACTCACTGTCCAGGGAGAGAGAGGGAGCTGGGGGAGTCTGCAGTCACACTCACTGTCCAGGGAGAGAGAGGGAGCTGGGGGATTCTGCAGTCACACTCACTGTCCAGGGAGAGAGGGGGAGCTGGGGGAGTCTGCAGTCACACTCACTGTCCAGGGAGAGAGAGGGAGCTGGGGAAGTCTGCAGTCACACTCACTGTCCAGGGAGAGAGAGGGAGCTGGGGGAGTCTGCAGTCACACTCACTGTCCAGGGAGAGAGGGGGAGCTGGGGGAGTCTGCAGTCACACTCACTGTCCAGGGAGAGAGAGGGAGCTGGGAGAGTCTGCAGTCACACTCACTGTCCAGGGAGAGAGAGGGAGCTGGGAGAGTCTGCAGTCACACTCACTGTCCAGGGAGAGAGGGGGAGCTGGGAGAGTCTGCAGTCACACTCACTGTCCAGGGAGAGAGAGGGGGAGTCTGCAGTCACACTCACTGTCCAGAGAGGGAGCTGGGGGAGTCTGCAGTCACACTCACTGTCCAGGGAGAGAGAGAGGGAGCTGGGGGAGTCTGCAGTCACACTCACTGTCCAGGGAGAGAGAGGGAGCTGGGGGAGTCTGCAGTCACACTCACTGTCCAGGGAGAGAGAGGGAGCTGGGGGAGTCTGCAGTCACACTCACTGTCCAGGGAGAGAGAGAGGGAGCTGGGGGAGTCTGCAGTCACACTCACTGTCCAGGGAGAGAGAGGGAGCTGGGGGAGTCTGCAGTCACACTCACTGTCCAGGGAGAGAGAGGGAGCTGGGGGAGTCTGCAGTCACACTCACTGTCCAGGGAGAGAGAGGGAGCTGGGGGAGTCTGCAATCACATTCACTGTCCAGGGAGAGAGAGGGGGAGCTGGGGGAGTCTGCAGTCACACTCACTGTCCAGGGAGAGAGAGGGAGCTGGGAGAGTCTGCAGTCACACTCACTGTCCAGGGAGAGAGAGGGAGCTGGGAGAGTCTGCAGTCACACTCACTGTCCAGGGAGAGAGGGGGAGCTGGGAGAGTCTGCAGTCACACTCACTGTCCAGGGAGAGAGAGGGGGAGTCTGCAGTCACACTCACTGTCCAGGGAGGGAGAGAGAGAGAGGGAGCTGGGGGAGTCTGCAGTCACACTCACTGTCCAGGGAGAGAGAGGGGGAGCTGCGGGGTTCTGCAGTCACACTCACTGTCCAGGGAGAGAGAGGGGGAGCTGCGGGGTTCTGCAGTCACACTCACTGTCCAGGGAGGGAGAGAGAGGGAGCTGGGGGAGTCTGCAGTCACACTCACTGTCCAGGGAGAGAGAGGGAGCTGGGGAAGTCTGCAGTCACACTCACTGTCCAGGGAGAGAGAGGGAGCTGGGGGAGTCTGCAGTCACACTCACTGTCCAGGGAGAGAGAGGGAGCTGGGGGAGTCTGCAATCACATTCACTGTCCAGGGAGAGAGAGGGGGAGCTGGGGGAGTCTGCAGTCACACTCACTGTCCAGGGAGAGAGAGGGAGCTGGGAGAGTCTGCAGTCACACTCACTGTCCAGGGAGAGAGAGGGAGCTGGGAGAGTCTGCAGTCACACTCACTGTCCAGGGAGAGAGGGGGAGCTGGGAGAGTCTGCAGTCACACTCACTGTCCAGGGAGAGAGAGGGGGAGTCTGCAGTCACACTCACTGTCCAGGGAGAGAGAGGGAGCTGGGGAAGTCTGCAGTCACACTCACTGTCCAGGGAGAGAGAGGGAGCTGGGGGAGTCTGCAGTCACACTCACTGTCCAGGGAGAGAGAGGGAGCTGGGGGAGTCTGCAATCACATTCACTGTCCAGGGAGAGAGAGGGGGAGCTGGGGGAGTCTGCAGTCACACTCACTGTCCAGGGAGAGAGAGGGAGCTGGGAGAGTCTGCAGTCACACTCACTGTCCAGGGAGAGAGAGGGAGCTGGGAGAGTCTGCAGTCACACTCACTGTCCAGGGACAGAGGGGGAGCTGGGAGAGTCTGCAGTCACACTCACTGTCCAGGGAGAGAGAGGGGGAGTCTGCAGTCACACTCACTGTCCAGAGAGGGAGCTGGGGGAGTCTGCAGTCACACTCACTGTCCAGGGAGAGAGAGGGGGAGCTGCGGGGTTCTGCAGTCACACTCACTGTCCAGGGAGAGAGAGGGGGAGCTGCGGGGTTCTGCAGTCACACTCACTGTCCAGGGAGAGAGGGGGAGCTGGGAGAGTCTGCAGTCACACTCACTGTCCAGGGAGAGAGAGGGGGAGTCTGCAGTCACACTCACTGTCCAGGGAGGGAGAGAGAGAGAGGGAGCTGGGGGAGTCTGCAGTCACACTCACTGTCCAGGGAGAGAGAGGGGGAGCTGCGGGGTTCTGCAGTCACACTCACTGTCCAGGGAGAGAGAGGGGGAGCTGCGGGGTTCTGCAGTCACACTCACTGTCCAGGGAGGGAGAGAGAGGGAGCTGGGGGAGTCTGCAGTCACACTCACTGTCCAGGGAGAGAGAGGGAGCCTGCAGTCACACTCACTGTCCAGGGAGAGAGAGGGAGGGAGCTGGGGGAGTCTGCAATCACACTCACTGTCCAGGGAGAGAGAGGGAGCTGGGGGAGTCTGCAGTCACACTCACTGTCCAGGGAGAGAGAGAGGGAGCTGGGGGAGTCTGCTGTCACACTCACTGTCCAGGGAGAGAGAGGGAGCTGGGGGAATCTGCAGTCACACTCACTGTCCAGGGAGAGAGAGAGGGAGCTGGGGGAGTCTGCAGTCACACTCACTGTCCAGGGAGAGAGAGGGGGAGCTGGGGGAGTCTGCAGTCACACTCACTGTCCAGGGAGAGAGAGAGCTGGGAGAGTCTGCAGTCACACTCACTGTCCAGGGGGAGTCTGCAGTCACACTCACTGTCCAGGGAGGGAGAGAGAGAGAGGGAGCTGGGGGAGTCTGCAGTCACACTCACTGTCCAGGGAGAGAGAGGGGGAGCTGCGGGAGTCTGCAGTCACACTCACTGTCCAGGGAGAGAGAGGGGGAGCCTGCAGTCACACTCACTGTCCAGGGAGGGAGAGAGGGAGCTGGGGGAGTCTGCAGTCACACTCACTGTCCAGGGAGGGAGCTGGGGGAGTCTGCAATCACACTCACTGTCCAGGGAGAGAGAGGGAGCTGGGGGAGTCTGCAGTCACACTCACTGTCCAGGGGGAGTCTGCAGTCACACTCACTGTCCAGGGGGAGAGAGAGGGAGCTGGGGGAGTCTGCTGTCACACTCACTGTCCAGGGAGAGAGAGGGAGCTGGGGGAATCTGCAGTCACACTCACTGTCCAGGGAGAGAGAGAGGGAGCTGGGGGAGTCTGCAGTCACACTCACTGTCCAGGGGGAGTCTGCAGTCACACTCACTGTCCAGGGGGAGAGAGGGAGCTGGGAGAGTCTGCAGTCACACTCACTGTCCAGGGAGAGAGGGGGGGGGGGGAGCTGGGGGAGTCTGCAGTCACACTCACTGTCCAGGGAGAGAGAGGGGGAGCTGGGGGAGTCTGCAGTCACACTCACTGTCCAGGGAGAGAGAGGGAGGGAGCTGGGGGAGTCTGCAGTCACACTCACTGTCCAGGGGGAGCTGGGGGAGTCTGCAGTCACACTCACTGTCCAGGGAGAGAGAGAGGGAGCTGGGGGAGTCTGCTGTCACACTCACTGTCCAGGGAGAGAGAGGGAGCTGGGGGAATCTGCAGTCACACTCACTGTCCAGGGAGAGAGAGAGGGAGCTGGGGGAGTCTGCAGTCACACTCACTGTCCAGGGAGAGAGAGAGGGAGCTGGGGGAGTCTGCAGTCACACTCACTGTCCAGGGAGAGAGAAGGGGAGTCTGCAGTCACACTCACTGTCCAGGGAGAGAGAGGGAGCTGGGAGAGTCTGCAGTCACACTCACTGTCCAGGGAGAGAGGGGGGGAGCTGGGGGAGTCTGCAGTCACACTCACTGTCCAGGGAGAGAGAGGGGGAGCTGGGGGAGTCTGCAGTCACACTCACTGTCCAGGGAGAGAGAGGGGGAGCTGGGGGAGTCTGCAGTCACACTCACTGTCCAGGGAGAGAGAGGGGGAGCTGGGGGAGTCTGCAGTCACACTCACTGTCCAGGGAGAGAGAGGGGGAGCTGGGGGAGTCTGCAGTCACACTCACTGTCCAGGGAGAGAGGGGGAGCTGGGAGAGTCTGCAGTCACACTCACTGTCCAGGGAGAGAGAGGGGGAGCTGGGGGAGTCTGCAGTCACACTCACTGTCCAGGGAGAGAGAGGGGGAGCTGCGGGGTTCTGCAGTCACACTCACTGTCCAGGGAGAGAGAGGGGGAGCTGCGGGGTTCTGCAGTCACACTCACTGTCCAGGGAGGGAGAGAGAGGGAGCTGGGGGAGTCTGCAGTCACACTCACTGTCCAGGGAGAGAGAGGGAGCCTGCAGTCACACTCACTGTCCAGGGAGAGAGAGGGAGGGAGCTGGGGGAGTCTGCAATCACACTCACTGTCCAGGGAGAGAGAGGGAGCTGGGGGAGTCTGCAGTCACACTCACTGTCCAGGGAGAGAGAGAGGGAGCTGGGGGAGTCTGCTGTCACACTCACTGTCCTGGGAGAGAGAGGGAGCTGGGGGAATCTGCAGTCACACTCACTGTCCAGGGAGAGAGAGAGGGAGCTGGGGGAGTCTGCAGTCACACTCACTGTCCAGGGAGAGAGAGGGGGAGCTGGGGGAGTCTGCAGTCACACTCACTGTCCAGGGAGAGAGAGGGAGCTGGGAGAGTCTGCAGTCACACTCACTGTCCAGGGGGAGTCTGCAGTCACACTCACTGTCCAGGGAGGGAGAGAGAGAGAGGGAGCTGGGGGAGTCTGCAGTCACACTCACTGTCCAGGGAGAGAGAGGGGGAGCTGCGGGAGTCTGCAGTCACACTCACTGTCCAGGGGGAGAGAGGGAGCTGGGAGAGTCTGCAATCACATTCACTGTCCAGGGAGAGAGAGGGGGAGCTGGGAGAGTCTGCAGTCACACTCACTGTCCAGGGAGAGAGGGGGAGCTGGGGGAGTCTGCAGTCACACTCACTGTCCAGGGAGAGAGAGAGGGAGCTGGGGGAGTCTGCAATCACATTCACTGTCCAGGGAGAGAGAGGGGGAGCTGGGGGAGTCTGCAGTCACACTCACTGTCCAGGGAGAGAGAGGGAGCTGGGGGAGTCTGCATTCACACTCACTGTCCAGGGAGAGAGGGGGAGCTGGGGGAGTCTGCAATCACATTCACTGTCCAGGGAGAGAGAGGGGGAGCTGGGGGAGTCTGCAGTCACACTCACTGTCCAGGGAGAGAGAGAGGGAGCTGGGGGAGTCTGCAGTCACACTCACTGTCCAGGGAGAGAGAGGGAGCTGGGGGAGTCTGCATTCACACTCACTGTCCAGGGAGGGAGCTGGGGGAGTCTGCAGTCACACTCACTGTCCAGGGAGAGAGGGGGAGCTGGGGGAGTCTGCAGTCACACTCACTGTCCAGGGAGAGAGGGGGAGCTGGGGGATTCTGCAGTCACACTCACTGTCCAGGGAGAGAGGGGGAGCTGGGGGAGTCTGCAGTCACACTCACTGTCCAGGGAGAGAGAGGGAGCTGGGGGAGTCTGCAGTCACACTCACTGTCCAGGGAGAGAGAGGGAGCTGGGGGATTCTGCAGTCACACTCACTGTCCAGGGAGAGAGGGGGAGCTGGGGGAGTCTGCAGTCACACTCACTGTCCAGGGAGAGAGAGGGAGCTGGGGAAGTCTGCAGTCACACTCACTGTCCAGGGAGAGAGAGGGAGCTGGGGGAGTCTGCAGTCACACTCACTGTCCAGGGAGAGAGGGGGAGCTGGGGGAGTCTGCAGTCACACTCACTGTCCAGGGAGAGAGAGGGAGCTGGGAGAGTCTGCAGTCACACTCACTGTCCAGGGAGAGAGAGGGAGCTGGGAGAGTCTGCAGTCACACTCACTGTCCAGGGAGAGAGGGGGAGCTGGGAGAGTCTGCAGTCACACTCACTGTCCAGGGAGAGAGAGGGGGAGTCTGCAGTCACACTCACTGTCCAGAGAGGGAGCTGGGGGAGTCTGCAGTCACACTCACTGTCCAGGGAGAGAGAGAGGGAGCTGGGGGAGTCTGCAGTCACACTCACTGTCCAGGGAGAGAGAGGGAGCTGGGGGAGTCTGCAGTCACACTCACTGTCCAGGGAGAGAGAGGGAGCTGGGGGAGTCTGCAGTCACACTCACTGTCCAGGGAGAGAGAGAGGGAGCTGGGGGAGTCTGCAGTCACACTCACTGTCCAGGGAGAGAGAGGGAGCTGGGGGAGTCTGCAGTCACACTCACTGTCCAGGGAGAGAGAGGGAGCTGGGGGAGTCTGCAGTCACACTCACTGTCCAGGGAGAGAGAGGGAGCTGGGGGAGTCTGCAATCACATTCACTGTCCAGGGAGAGAGAGGGGGAGCTGGGGGAGTCTGCAGTCACACTCACTGTCCAGGGAGAGAGAGGGAGCTGGGAGAGTCTGCAGTCACACTCACTGTCCAGGGAGAGAGAGGGAGCTGGGAGAGTCTGCAGTCACACTCACTGTCCAGGGAGAGAGGGGGAGCTGGGAGAGTCTGCAGTCACACTCACTGTCCAGGGAGAGAGAGGGGGAGTCTGCAGTCACACTCACTGTCCAGGGAGGGAGAGAGAGAGAGGGAGCTGGGGGAGTCTGCAGTCACACTCACTGTCCAGGGAGAGAGAGGGGGAGCTGCGGGGTTCTGCAGTCACACTCACTGTCCAGGGAGAGAGAGGGGGAGCTGCGGGGTTCTGCAGTCACACTCACTGTCCAGGGAGGGAGAGAGAGGGAGCTGGGGGAGTCTGCAGTCACACTCACTGTCCAGGGAGAGAGAGGGAGCCTGCAGTCACACTCACTGTCCAGGGAGAGAGAGGGAGGGAGCTGGGGGAGTCTGCAATCACACTCACTGTCCAGGGAGAGAGAGGGAGCTGGGGGAGTCTGCAGTCACACTCACTGTCCAGGGAGAGAGAGAGGGAGCTGGGGGAGTCTGCTGTCACACTCACTGTCCAGGGAGAGAGAGGGAGCTGGGGGAATCTGCAGTCACACTCACTGTCCAGGGAGAGAGAGAGGGAGCTGGGGGAGTCTGCAGTCACACTCACTGTCCAGGGAGAGAGAGGGGGAGCTGGGGGAGTCTGCAGTCACACTCACTGTCCAGGGAGAGAGAGGGAGCTGGGAGAGTCTGCAGTCACACTCACTGTCCAGGGGGAGTCTGCAGTCACACTCACTGTCCAGGGAGGGAGAGAGAGAGAGGGAGCTGGGGGAGTCTGCAGTCACACTCACTGTCCAGGGAGAGAGAGGGGGAGCTGCGGGAGTCTGCAGTCACACTCACTGTCCAGGGAGAGAGAGGGGGAGCCTGCAGTCACACTCACTGTCCAGGGAGGGAGAGAGGGAGCTGGGGGAGTCTGCAGTCACACTCACTGTCCAGGGAGGGAGCTGGGGGAGTCTGCAATCACACTCACTGTCCAGGGAGAGAGAGGGAGCTGGGGGAGTCTGCAGTCACACTCACTGTCCAGGGGGAGTCTGCAGTCACACTCACTGTCCAGGGGGAGAGAGAGGGAGCTGGGGGAGTCTGCTGTCACACTCACTGTCCAGGGAGAGAGAGGGAGCTGGGGGAATCTGCAGTCACACTCACTGTCCAGGGAGAGAGAGAGGGAGCTGGGGGAGTCTGCAGTCACACTCACTGTCCAGGGGGAGTCTGCAGTCACACTCACTGTCCAGGGGGAGAGAGGGAGCTGGGAGAGTCTGCAGTCACACTCACTGTCCAGGGAGAGAGGGGGGGGGGGAGCTGGGGGAGTCTGCAGTCACACTCACTGTCCAGGGAGAGAGAGGGGGAACTGGGGGAGTCTGCAGTCACACTCACTGTCCAGGGAGAGAGAGGGGGAGCTGGGGGAGTCTGCAGTCACACTCACTGTCCAGGGAGATAGGGGGAGCTGGGAGAGTCTGCAGTCACACTCACTGTCCAGGGAGCTGGGGGAGTCTGCAGTCACACTCACTGTCCAGGGAGGGAGAGAGAGAGAGAGGGAGCTGGGGGAGTCTGCAGTCACACTCACTGTCCAGGGAGAGAGAGGGAGCCTGCAGTCACACTCACTGTCCAGGGAGAGAGAGGGAGGGAGCTGGGGGAGTCTGCAGTCACACTCACTGTCCAGGGGGAGCTGGGGGAGTCTGCAGTCACACTCACTGTCCAGGGAGAGAGAGAGGGAGCTGGGGGAGTCTGCTGTCACACTCACTGTCCAGGGAGAGAGAGGGAGCTGGGAGAGTCTGCAGTCACACTCACTGTCCAGGGAGAGAGGGGGGGAGCTGGGGGAGTCTGCAGTCACACTCACTGTCCAGGGAGAGAGAGAGGGAGCTGGGGGAGTCTGCAGTCACACTCACTGTCCAGGGAGAGAGAGGGGGAGCTGGGGGAGTCTGCAGTCACACTCACTGTCCAGGGAGAGAGAGGGGGAGCTGGGGGAGTCTGCAGTCACACTCACTGTCCAGGGAGAGAGAGGGGGAGCTGGGGGAGTCTGCAGTCACACTCACTGTCCAGGGAGAGAGGGGGAGCTGGGAGAGTCTGCAGTCACACTCACTGTCCAGGGAGAGAGAGGGGGAGCTGGGGGAGTCTGCAGTCACACTCACTGTCCAGGGAGAGAGAGGGAGCTGGGAGAGTCTGCAGTCACACTCACTGTCCAGGGAGAGAGGGGGGGGAGCTGGGGGAGTCTGCAGTCACACTCACTGTCCAGGGAGAGAGAGGGGGAGCTGGGGGAGTCTGCAGTCACACTCACTGTCCAGGGAGAGAGAGGGGGAGCTGGGGGAGTCTGCAGTCACACTCACTGTCCAGGGAGAGAGAGGGGGAGCTGGGGGAGTCTGCAGTCACACTCACTGTCCAGTGAGAGAGGGGGAGCTGGGAGAGTCTGCAGTCACACTCACTGTCCAGGGGGAGCTGGGAGAGTCTGCAGTCACACTCACTGTCCAGGGAGAGAGAGAGGGAGCTGGGGGAGTCTGCAGTCACACTCACTGTCCAGGGAGAGAGAGAGGGAGCTGGGGGAGTCTGCAGTCACACTCACTGTCCAGGGAGAGAGAGGGGGAGCTGGGGGAGTCTGCAGTCACACTCACTGTCCAGGGAGAGAGAGGGAGCTGGGAGAGTCTGCAGTCACACTCACTGTCCAGGGAGAGAGTGGGGGAGCTGGGGGAGTCTGCAGTCACACTCACTGTCCAGGGAGAGAGAGGGGGAGCTGGGGGAGTCTGCAGTCACGCTCACTGTCCAGGGAGAGAGAGGGGGAGCTGGGGGAGTCTGCAGTCACACTCACTGTCCAGGGAGAGAGGGGGAGCTGGGAGAGTCTGCAGTCACACTCACTGTCCAGGGAGCTGGGGGAGTCTGCAGTCACACTCACTGTCCAGGGAGAGAGAGAGGGAGCTGGGGGAGTCTGCAGTCACACTCACTGTCCAGGGAGAGAGAGAGGGAGCTGGGGGAGTCTGCAGTCACACTCACTGTCCAGGGAGAGAGAGGGGGAGCTGGGGGAGTCTGCAGTCACACTCACTGTCCAGGGGGAGTCTGCAGTCACACTCACTGTCCAGGGGGAGAGAGGGAGCTGGGAGAGTCTGCAGTCACACTCACTGTCCAGGGAGAGAGGGGGGGGGGGAGCTGGGGGAGTCTGCAGTCACACTCACTGTCCAGGGAGAGAGAGGGGGAACTGGGGGAGTCTGCAGTCACACTCACTGTCCAGGGAGAGAGAGGGGGAGCTGGGGGAGTCTGCAGTCACACTCACTGTCCAGGGAGATAGGGGGAGCTGGGAGAGTCTGCAGTCACACTCACTGTCCAGGGAGCTGGGGGAGTCTGCAGTCACACTCACTGTCCAGGGAGGGAGAGAGAGAGAGAGGGAGCTGGGGGAGTCTGCAGTCACACTCACTGTCCAGGGAGAGAGAGGGAGCCTGCAGTCACACTCACTGTCCAGGGAGAGAGAGGGAGGGAGCTGGGGGAGTCTGCAGTCACACTCACTGTCCAGGGGGAGCTGGGGGAGTCTGCAGTCACACTCACTGTCCAGGGAGAGAGAGAGGGAGCTGGGGGAGTCTGCTGTCACACTCACTGTCCAGGGAGAGAGAGGGAGCTGGGGGAATCTGCAGTCACACTCACTGTCCAGGGAGAGAGAGAGGGAGCTGGGGGAGTCTGCAGTCACACTCACTGTCCAGGGAGAGAGAGAGGGAGCTGGGGGAGTCTGCAGTCACACTCACTGTCCAGGGAGAGAGAAGGGGAGTCTGCAGTCACACTCACTGTCCAGGGAGAGAGAGGGAGCTGGGAGAGTCTGCAGTCACACTCACTGTCCAGGGAGAGAGCGGGGGAGCTGGGGGAGTCTGCAGTCACACTCACTGTCCAGGGAGAGAGAGGGGGAGCTGGGGGAGTCTGCAGTCACACTCACTGTCCAGGGAGAGAGAGGGGGAGCTGGGGGAGTCTGCAGTCACACTCACTGTCCAGGGAGAGAGAGGGGGAGCTGGGGGAGTCTGCAGTCACACTCACTGTCCAGGGAGAGAGAGGGGGAGCTGGGGGAGTCTGCAGTCACACTCACTGTCCAGGGAGAGAGGGGGAGCTGGGAGAGTCTGCAGTCACACTCACTGTCCAGGGAGAGAGAGGGGGAGCTGGGGGAGTCTGCAGTCACACTCACTGTCCAGGGAGAGAGAGGGAGCTGGGAGAGTCTGCAGTCACACTCACTGTCCAGGGAGAGAGGGGGGGGAGCTGGGGGAGTCTGCAGTCACACTCACTGTCCAGGGAGAGAGAGGGGGAGCTGGGGGAGTCTGCAGTCACACTCACTGTCCAGGGAGAGAGAGGGGGAGCTGGGGGAGTCTGCAGTCACACTCACTGTCCAGGGAGAGAGAGGGGGAGCTGGGGGAGTCTGCAGTCACACTCACTGTCCAGGGAGAGAGGGGGAGCTGGGAGAGTCTGCAGTCACACTCACTGTCCAGGGGGAGCTGGGAGAGTCTGCAGTCACACTCACTGTCCAGGGAGAGAGAGAGGGAGCTGGGGGAGTCTGCAGTCACACTCACTGTCCAGGGAGAGAGAGAGGGAGCTGGGGGAGTCTGCAGTCACACTCACTGTCCAGGGAGAGAGAGGGGGAGCTGGGGGAGTCTGCAGTCACACTCACTGTCCAGGGAGAGAGAGGGAGCTGGGAGAGTCTGCAGTCACACTCACTGTCCAGGGAGAGAGGGGGGGAGCTGGGGGAGTCTGCAGTCACACTCACTGTCCAGGGAGAGAGAGGGGGAGCTGGGGGAGTCTGCAGTCACGCTCACTGTCCAGGGAGAGAGAGGGGGAGCTGGGGGAGTCTGCAGTCACACTCACTGTCCAGGGAGAGAGGGGGAGCTGGGAGAGTCTGCAGTCACACTCACTGTCCAGGGAGCTGGGGGAGTCTGCAGTCACACTCACTGTCCAGGGAGAGAGAGAGGGAGCTGGGGGAGTCTGCAGTCACACTCACTGTCCAGGGAGAGAGAGAGGGAGCTGGGGGAGTCTGCAGTCACACTCACTGTCCAGGGAGAGAGAGGGAGCTGGGGGAGTCTGCATTCACACTCACTGTCCAGGGAGGGAGCTGGGGGAATCTGCAGTCACACTCACTGTCCAGGGAGAGAGAGGGAGCTGGGAGAGTCTGCAGTCACACTCACTGTCCAGGGAGAGAGGGGGGGAGCTGGGGGAGTCTGCAGTCACACTCACTGTCCAGGGAGAGAGGGGGGGAGCTGGGGGAGTCTGCAGTCACACTCACTGTCCAGGGAGAGAGAGGGGGAGCTGGGGGAGTCTGCAGTCACACTCACTGTCCAGGGAGAGAGGGGGAGCTGGGAGAGTCTGCAGTCACACTCACTGTCCAGGGAGCTGGGGGAGTCTGCAGTCACACTCACTGTCCAGGTAGAGAGAGAGGGAGCTGGGAGAGTCTGCAGTCACACTCACTGTCCAGGGAGAGAGAGGGGGAGCTGGGGGAGTCTGCAGTCACACTCACTGTCCAGGGAGAGAGAGGGGGAGCTGGGGAGTCTGCAGTCACACTCACTGTCCAGGGAGAGAGAGGGAGCTGGGGGAGTCTGCAGTCGCACTCACTGTCCAGGGAGCTGGGGGAGTCTGCAGTCACACTCACTGTCCAGGGAGAGAGAAGGAGCTGGGGGAGTCTGCAGTCACACTCACTGTCCAGGGAGCCGGGGGAGTCTGCAGTCACACTCACTGTCCAGGGAGCTGGGGGAGTCTGCAGTCACACTCACTGTCCAGGGAGAGAGAAGGAGCTGGGGGAGTCTGCAGTCACACTCACTGTCCAGGGAGCTGGGGGAGTCTGCAGTCACACTCACTGTCCAGGGAGAGAGAAGGAGCTGGGGGAGTCTGCAGTCACACTCACTGTCCAGGGAGCCGGGGGAGTCTGCAGTCACACTCACTGTCCAGGGAGCTGGGGGAGTCTGCAGTCACACTCACTGTCCAGGGAGAGAGAAGGAGCTGGGGGAGTTTGTAGCTTTCAGAGAGGCTCTAACTGGTGTGATATCACTGGACCAAAGCCAGACTCCCAACCTGGACAGCAGCATCACTGTTAACACTCTGCATATCTGGAGCTGGATTAGGATAGGACAACTCCAGCCCGACATCAGTTACCAGCCCAGACCAGAGCACCTCTACCAAACCTGAATATGTCAGGACTCAATAGGCAGCTCTGTCACCTCAGGCAGAAGCTTTGGAGTTTAAGCCCCACTCCAGAGGTGAGCACCAAAAGCTGGCTGACACTTCAGTGCCCTTGTGAGGGAGCGTCACACCAGATGGTCAGTACCGAGGGAGCGCCGCGCTGCCGGAGGGTCAGTACCGAGGGAGTGCCAAACTGTTGGTGTCTTTGAAGCCCTGTCCGTCCTCTGATGGGAATTAAATATCTCCTGGCCATATTGGAATCGAAGCAGTGGGGAGTTGTAGCAGGTGTGCTGGGGCCAATAGTTCTCCTTGAACCAACATCACTAACAGTCTCCCTGGTAATCTGGCAGTGAATTGCTGCAAATATCAGATAAGAGGCAATGGAGCTCTGATAACTGAGACTGACAGCTCTCCCTGCCTTCCTCAGGCCTCGCTGTTTAACAGCACTGGTGTCAACTGTATCCAAATGAATTGCTGGTAAATAAAAGATGAGCAAGAGCTTGGCCTTATCGGGGAAGCAGATGGTGTGAGCACACAGAGACTGAGGACAGGATTGATCCAGGCACAGCACACACTGCTGGAGTTGGGAGGGCTAGAGAAATGGAGCAGTATAAATGAGATGAGTTCATCTCAGAGTTAATGGGGGTGGATAGGAGTGGACAGTGAAGAAAGGGAGACTGCAAGAGTCTACACGGTAGGAGGGTTAGAGAAAAGGAGACGGGTCAGGGTGGAACATTCTCTGGTTGTAAAGGGAGCAGAATATGTTATAAGGGTTGAATGAGATAGACTTGACTCGAAGACACCTGCTGAATCACTGAGACGGGCGAGAGGCTGCAGGGTAGACAGACGATGGGGAGACTGATTTGGGTCATGGTTCTGCAGGATTCTGCAGTGAGATTTCTGTGGGTGCTGCTGGTTCTGCTTCCACAGGCTACACACAGTTCTGGAGAATGTTTTTTCAATGGCAAAGGTAAGTGTCATTTCCATAAAGAGCCAGGAGCCTGTGGGTGTGGGAAACAGGGGGCATAGATGGGGTGGTTCCTGTGGACGGGAGTGGGATGGGGAGAGGGGCTGTTTCTGTGGGTATTGGTGGGATGGGGAGAGGGGCTGTTCCTGTGAGTATTGGTGGGATGGGGAGAGGGGCTGTTCCTGTGAGTATTGGTGGGATGGGGAGAGGGGCTGTTCCTGTGGATATTGGTGGGATAGGGAGAGGGGCTGTTCCTGTGGATATTGGTGGGATAGGGAGAGGGGCTGTTGCTGTGAGTATTGGAGGGATGGGGTGAGGGGCTGTTCCTGTGAGTATTGGAGGGATGGGGTGAGGGGCTGTTCCTGTAGATATTGGAGGGATAGGGAGAGGGGCTGTTCCTGTGGATATTGGAGGGATGGGGTGAGGGGCTGTTCCTGTGGATATTGGAGGAATGGGGAGAGGGGCTGTTCCTGTGGATATTGGAGGGATGGGAAGAGGGGCTGTTCCTGTGGATATTGGTGGGATAGGGAGAGGGGCTGTTCCTGTGGATATTGGAGGGATGGGAAGAGGGGCTGTTCCTGTGGATATTGGAGGGATGGGAAGAGGGGCTGTTCCTGTGGATATTGGTGGGATAGGGAGAGGGGCTGTTGCTGTGAGTATTGGAGGGATGGGGTGAGGGGCTGTTCCTGTGGATATTGGAGGGATGGGGAGAGGGGCTGTTCCTGTGAGTATTGGAGGGATAGGGAGAGGGGCTGTTCCTGTGGGTATTGGAGGGATGGGGTGAGGGGCTGTTCCTGTGGATATTGGAGGGATGGGAAGTGGGGCTGTTCCTGTGGGTATTGGAGGGATGGGGAGAGGGGCTGTTCCTGTGGGTATTGGAGGGATGGGGAGAGGGGCTGTTCCTGTGGATATTGGAGGGATGGGGTGAGGGGCTGTTCCTGTGGATATTGGAGGGATGGGAAGTGGGGCTGTTCCTGTGGGTATTGGAGGGATGGGGTGAGGGGCTGTTGGCAATTGTGTGGGGTGGGGAGGCAGTGTCTCCTGTGCTCAGGTCCTGTCAACTCTTTGTGATTGAGGGGTATTAGCACAGCTTTTAGATGACGTTCAGCTGACAGGGCTCTGAGCTGCTATCTGCTCCTGTGAGTGGTAAAGCACTGCTGAGGCTGGACATGTCAGTTCTGATTTGCTCTGTGCTGATTGCTGAAATGCTGGAGACTAGACTGGATGAGCAATGAGCAGAAGCAGCACCATGCCTGTAAGGTCAGGATCAAGGCTGGTTCCTCGCTGGCCTGTCCCCTCAAAGCCTCTGCTCCATCAACAGGGCTCAAGCTCAGAGTGTGACAGAACCTCACCATTCATCTGGACTAGCAGTGTGTATTTATATAGTACCGTTAACAGTGCAGGCACTGCACAGGAGTGTGTCAAAGAACAGTACAGCACAGGAACAGGCCATTCAGCCCTCCAAGCCCACGCCAATCTTGATGCCTGTCTAAACTAAAACCTTCTGCACTTCTGGGGACCGTACCCCTCTATTCCCATCCTATTCATGTATTTGTCAAGATGCCTCTTAAACGTCGCTATCGCACCTGTTTCCACCACCTCCTCCGGCAGCAAGTTCCAGGCACTCACCACCCTCTGTGTAAAAAAACTTGCCTCACACATCCCTTCACACCTTAAACCTATGTCCCCTGGGGAAAAGCTTCTGACTATCCACTCTGTCCATGCCACTCATAACTTTGTAAACCTCTATCATGTCGCCCCTCCACCTCCGTCGTTGCAGTGAAAACAATCCCGAGTTTATCCAACCTCTCCTCATAGCTAATGCCCTCCAGACCAGGCAACATCCTGGTAAACCTCTTCTGTACCCTCTCCAAAGCCTCCACATCCTTCTGGTAGTGTGGCGACCAGAATTGCACGCAATATTCTAAGTGTGGCCTAACTAAGGTTCTGTACAGCTGCAGCATGACTTGCCAATTTTTATACTCTATGCCCCGACCGATGAAGGCAAACATGCCGTATACCTTCTTGACTACCTTATCCACCTGTGTTGCCACTTTCAGTGACCTGTGGACCTGTACACCCAGATCTCTCTGCCTGTCAATACACCTAAGGGTTCTGCCATTTACTGTATACTTCCCACCTGCATTAGTCCTTCCAAAATGCATTACCTCACATTTGTCCAGATTAAACTCCATCTGCCATTTCTCCGCCCAAGTCTCCAACCAATCTATATCCTGCTGTATCCTCTGACAATCCTCATCATTATCCGCAACTCCACCAACCTTTGTGTCGTCCGCAAACTTACTAATCAGACCAGCTACATTTTCCTCCAAATCATTTATATATAATACAAACAGCAAAGGTCCCAGCATTGATCCCTGCGGAACACCACTAGTCACATCCCTCCATTCAGAAAAACACCCTTCCACTGGTACCCTCTGTCTTCTATGACCGAGCCAGTTCTGTATCCATCTTGCCAGCTCACCTCTGATCCCATGTGACTTCACCTTTCGTACCAGTCTGCCAAAGGGACCTTGTCAAAGGCTTTACTGAAGTCCATATGGACAACATCCATTGCCCTTCCTTCATCAATCATCTTCGTCACTTCCTCAAAAAACTTGATGAAGTTAGTGAGACACGACCTCCCCTTAACAAAACCATGCTGTCTCTCGCTAATAAGTTCATTTGTTTCCAAATGGGAGTAAATCCAGTCCCGAAGAATCCTCTCTAATAATTTCCCTACCACTGATGTAAGGCTCACCGGCCTATAATTTCCTGGATTATCCTTGCTACCCTTCTTAAACAAAGGAACAACATTGGCTATTCTCCAGTCCTCTGGGACCTCACCTGTAGCCAATGAGGATGCAAAGATTTCTGTCAAGGCCCCAGCAATTTCTTCCCTTGCCTCCCTCAGTATTCAGGGGTAGATCCCATCAGGCCCTGGGGACTTATCTACCTTAATGCTTTGCAAGACGCCTAACACCTCCTCCTTTTTGATAACGCCATGACCCAGACTATCTACACTCCCTTCCCTAGACTCATCATCCACCAAGTCCTTCTCTTTGGTGAATACTGATGCAAAGTACTCATTTAGTACCTCGCCCATTTCCTCTGGCTCCACACATAGATTCCCTCCTTTGTCCTCGAGTGGGCCAACCCTTTCCCTGGTTACCTTCTTGCTCTTTATATACGTATAAAACGCCTTGGGATTCTCCTTAATCCTGTGCCAATGACTTCTCATAACCCCTTTTAGCCCTCCTGTCTCCTTGCTTAAGTTCCTTCCTACTTTCTTTATATTCCTCAAGGGCTTAGTCTGTTCCCAGCCTTCGAGCCCTTACGAATGCTTCCTTTTTCTTTTTGACTAAGCTCACAATATCCCTCGTTATCCAAGGTTCCCAAAACTTGCCAAACTTATCCTTCTTCCTCACAGGAACATGCCGGTCCTGGATTCTAATCAACTGACGTTTGAAAGACTCCCACATGTCAGATGTTGATTTACCCTCAAACAGCCGCCCCCAATCTAAATTCTTCAGTTCCTGCCTAATATTGTTATAATTAGCCTTCCCCCAATTTAGCACCTTCACCCAAGGACTACTCTTATCCTTATCCACAAGTACCTTAAAACTTACGGAATTATGGTCACTGCTCCCGAAATGCTCCCCCACTGAAACTTCGACTACCTGGCCGGGCTCATTCCCCAATACCAGCTCCAGAATGGCCCCATCTCTAGTTGGACTATCTACATATTGTTTCAAGAAACTCTCCTGGATGCTCCTTACAAGTTCTGCCCCATCCAAGCCCCTAGCACTAAGTGAGTCCCAGTCAATATAGGGGAAGTTAAAATCACCCACCACTACAACCCTGTTACCTTTACATCTTTCCAAAATCTGTCTACATATCTGCTCCTCTACCTCCCGCTGGCTGTTGGGAGGCCTGTAGTAAACCCCCAACATTGTGACTGTACCCTTCCTATTCCTGAGCTCTACCCATATTGCCTCGCTGCATGACCCCTCCGAGGTGTCCTCCCGCAGTACAGCTGTGATATTCTCCTTAACCAGTAATGCAACTCCCCCACCCCTTTTACATCCCCTTCTATCCCGCCTGAAGCTTCTAAATCCGGAACATTTAGCTGCCAATCCTGTCCTTCCCTCAACCAAGTCTCTGTAATAGCAACAACATTATAGTTCCAAGTACTAATCCAAGCTCTAAGTTCATCTGCCTTATACTTCTCGCATTGAAACAAATACACTTCAGACCACCAGTCCCGCTGTGCTCAGCAACATCTCCCTGCCTGCTCTTCCTCTTAGTCCTACTGGCCTTATTTACTATGTCCTCCTCATTTATTTCACCTGCTGACCTACTGCTCTGGTTCCCACCCCCCTGCCACACTAGTTTAAACCCTCCCGAGTGACGCTAGCAAACCTTGCAGCCAGGATATAAGTTCCCCTCCAGTTTAGCTGCAACCTGTCCTTCTTGTACAGGTCCCACCTGTCCCTGAAGAGATCCCAATGGTCCAGATATCTGAAACCCTCCCTTCGACACCAGCTGTTTAGCTGCAATATCTTCCTTTTTCTATCCTCACTGGCAGGTGGCACAGGGAGTAATCCCGAGATTACAACCCTAGAGGTCCTGTCTTATAACTTTCTACCTAACTCCCTAAACTCCCCCTGCAGGACCAAATAAATTAACACAAAATCACATTAGGACAGGTGACGAAAAGCTTGAACATGTAGGTTTGAAAGGAGGAGAGAGAGAGGCGGAGAGCTTTCGGGAGGGAATTCCAGAGCTTAGGGCCCCAGGCAGCTGAAGGCACGGCCGCCAATGGTGGAGCGATGGGAATCGGGGGATGGGCAAGAGGCTGGAATTGGAGGAGGTTAGAGAGAGAGGGAGGGTTGTTGGGGCTGGAGGAGGTTACAGAGATAGGGAGAGTTGTAGGAGCTGGAGGATGTTACAGAGATAGGGAGGGGTGTTGGGGCTGGAGAAGGTTACAGAGATAGGGAGGGGTGTAGGGACTGGAGGAGGTTACAGAGATAGGGAGGGGTGTAGGGGCTGGAGGAGGTTACAGAGATAGGGAGGGGTGTAGGGGCTGGAGGAGGTTACAGAGATAGGGAGGGGTGTAGGGGCTGGAGGAGGTTACAGAGATAGGGAGGGGTGTAGGGGCTTGAGGAGGTTACAGAGATAGGGAGGGGTGTAGGAGGTTACAGAGATAGGGGGGGGTGTAGGGACTGGAGGAGGTTACAGAGATAGGGAGGGGTGTAGGGGCTTGAGGAGGTTACAGAGATAGGGAGGGGTGTAGGGGCTGGAGGAGGTTACAGAGATAGGGAGGGGTGTAGGGGCTGGAGGAGGTTACAGAGATAGGGAGGGGTGTAGGGGCTGGAGGAAGTTACAGAGATAGGGAGGGGTGTAGGGACTGGAGGAGGTTACAGAAATAGGGAGGGGTGTAGGGGCTGGAGGAGGTTACAGAGATAGGGAGGGGTGTAGGGACTGGAGGAGGTTACAGAGATAGGGAGGGGTGTAGGGGCAGGAGGAGGTTACAGAGATAGGGAGGGGTGTAGGGGCAGGAGGAGGTTACAGAGATAGGGAGGGGTGTAGGGACTGGAGGAGGTTACAGAGATGGGGAGGGGTGTAGGGGCTGGAGGAGGTTACAGAGATAGGGAGGGGTGTAGGGGCTGGAGGAGGTTACAGAGATAGGGAGGGGTTTAGGGACTGGAGGAGGTTACAGAGATAGGGAGGGGTGGAGGGACTGGAGGAGGTTACAGAGATAGGGAGGGGTGTAGGGGCAGGAGGAGGTTACAGAGATAGGGAGGGGTGTAGGGGCAGGAGGAGGTTACAGAGATAGGGAGGGGTGTAGGGACTGGAGGAGGTTACAGAGATGGGGAGGGGTGTAGGGGCTGGAGGAGGTTACAGAGATAGGGAGGGGTGTAGGGGCTGGAGGAGGTTACAGAGATAGGGAGGGGTTTAGGGACTGGAGGAGGTTACAGAGATAGGGAGGGGTGTAGGAGCTACAAGGATTAGAAAACAAAGATGGGAATTTTAAAATTTGGACGTTACTTGACTGGGAGCCAATGTAGGTCATCGAGCACAGAGGTGATGGAAGGGGACTTGGTGTGAGTTAAGACCTGGGCAGTAGAATGTGGGAGACCAGCCATGAGTGCGTTGGAATAGTCACGTCTGGAGGTTACAAAGGCATGAATGAGGGTTTTAGCAGCAGATGAGATGAGATGGGCGAAGTTCACAGAGAACAGTTGTTGCACGTAAACATCACGCTCTCCAAGTCACACACTGTTTTGACGTGGAGCTCTATTAGCCAGTCCTTCACTGCCGCTGGGTCAAAATCAAGCAATCTCCTTCCTGAACAGCACCTTCAGCGCACAGACAGCAGCTCATTACCAACTTGTCAAGGGCAAACATGGATGGGCAATAAATGCTGGTGTTCCAGCAATGCTCATATCACAAAAATTAATGAGTCAAGGCATCCAAACTCTGCGGGGTAGAGAGTACAACTGAACTTCAGACAACTGCCCAACAGAGCTTCAGTAACCATGATGAAAGGTTTGATGTCGGATTAGGTTGTGATGCCCCCAGAGTCAAAGAGTCTCCAGGCCTACATATGGAAAAGGGCCATCTGGGTAAGGCGCTAGATGGTAGAGAGAGGAGGGGCCTGTACCCCAGTGAGAGTCAGTACCTTCAGGAAAGGAGGGGACCTGTACCCCAGTGAGAGTCAGTACCTTCAGGAGAAGAGGAGACCCGTACTCCAGTGAGAGTCAGCACCTTCAGGAGAGGAGGGGACCTGTACCCCAGTGAGAGTCAGTACCTTCAGGAGAGGAGGGGACCTGTACCCCAGTGAGAGTCAGTACCTTCAGGAGAGGAGGGGACCCGTACCCCAGTGAGAGTCAGTACCTTCAGGAGAGGAGGGGACTTGTACCCCAGTGAGAGTCAGTACCTTCAAGAGAGGAGGGGACCCGTACCCCAGTGAGAGTCAGTACCTTCAGGAGAGGAGGGGACCCGTACCCCAGTGAGAGTCAGTACCTTCAGGAGAGGAGGGGACCCGTACCCCAGTGAGAGTCAGTACCTTCAGGAGAGGAGGGGACCCTTACCCCAGTGAGAGTCAGTACCTTCAGGAGAGGAGGGGACCCGTACCCCAGTGAGAGTCAGTACCTTCAGGAGAGGAGGGGACTTGTACCCCAGTGAGAGTCAGCACCTTCAGGAGAGGAGGGGACTTGTCCCCCAGTGAGAGTCAGTACCTTCAGGAGAGGAAGGGACCCGTACCCCAGTGAGAGTCAGTACCTTCAGGAGAGGAGGGGACCCGTACCCCAGTGAGAGTCAGCACCTTCAGGAGAGGAGGGGACCCGTACCCCAGTGTGAGTCAGCACCTTCAGGAGAGGAGGGGACCCGTACCCCAGTGAGAGTCAGTACCTTCAGGAGAGGAGGGGACCCGTACCCCAGTCAGAGTCAGTACCTTCAGGAGAGGAGGGGACCCGTACCCCAGTGAGAGTCAGTACCTTCAGGAGAGGAGGGGACCTGTACCCCAGTGAGAGCCAGTACCTTCAGGAGAGATGGGGAGCCGTACCCCAGTGAGAGCCAGTACCTTCAGGAGAGGAGGGGATCCGTACCCCAGTGAGAGTCAGCACCTTCAGGAGAGGAGGGGACCCGTACCCCAGTCAGAGTCAGCAGCTTCAGGAGAGGAGGGGACACGTACCCCAGTGAGAGTCAGCACCTTCAGGAGAGGAGCAGACAGGTCCATTAAAGCTGGGTGATTGATTTTAATGTCTGTATTTTTTCTCCCATGGTCTTTTAAACATGGCCGTGCTGGGTTTGCACAGTAGTCCGTGGAAGACAGCGCAGGATTCAGATCTGTCATCTCTCTGATGCAGAGTTTATGGTTTGCCCAATGCGTGTGAACCACAGGCAGTCAGACTCACCATCATGTTGCTCTGATTCTCTCTCTGCAGCCACCTGCGAGCATAAGGGCCTCTGGTTGGAGATCGGGGACACTTGGATCAATGAGGATTGTTACCAATGCATTTGTCTGAACCCCTTTGGGGTGGGCTGCTGTGACAAGTGAGTATAAACCAAACCACAGGCACAAAAATCAACATTGAGACACTGAGCTGAGGAACATGCAGTACAATCTAAAATTCTTCTTTGGCTGCAGGCTGTCAACATATGGATCAGGAATTCATCATCGTGTTCCCTGGGAGTGTTTGATGGGGACAGTGTAGAGGGAGCTTTACTCTGTATCTAATTCTAACAGTGGGAGGTGGGCTCCTATCCTTGCTGACCCCAGACTCTCACCAGTTGTGTTCTCTCTCAGTCTGCAACAGCCAGTCGATTATCCAGAATGGTGTGAAGTTATCCAGAAACCCAACTCCTGTCGGCTGGCGGTCGTCATGAAGGCAAACCAGAGGATCCCATGCATCAGCAAAACACCCATGAGCCGCCTGCAGCTCCAGAGTGGGAGCAAGGAAGAGAATGACCCCTTCTTCTAGCAACCAATACCCTGGCAAGTGGGTTCCCCAATAACCCCCACCTCATCCGTCCCACATTAATCACGTTAAGTGTACAGTTTGGTGTTTGGATTTTGTTAATGTTTCTGGGCCAAATTCTCTCTTCCCAGACTTGTGTCTTGATTTCAAAATGAGTCCCAGCTAGCTTTTACGGAAAGGGGAAGGGAATGTCCCATCTGAGATCCATGATATAGAGGCAAAGTCCCCATCAGATCTCCATTAAAGGACAATTCCACTTACACACAGAATGGTGCATATTTAATAGAGAGAGATGGTTAAAGATGCTCACATTGATTCCCAGGGAGTAAAGCAGTCCTTTGTGTGTACATGTGAGATGTTCAGTGAGGTTCTCAGTTTCAGTCGTGATTTGTTGTTCTTTGATGAAATAAAGGAAAATCTCACAGTGACACCTTGTTCCATGTGCATCTGTTTGATGGGGACAGTGTGGAGGGAGATTTACTCTGTATCTAAACCCCGGTTTTTTTTTTTCTCTTTTCTCTTTTTTTGTCATGAGTGGGCACAAAACCAGTACAAATTAATACCAAGTTGGCGCACTCAGTGAGATGCTACAGAATAGCTGGTTTGTGAAGTCAAAAGGTCTCACGCCAGCCATTGTTTATCCAACTCTAAAGTTAAGTAAAATTGTGGGGCAACATACAAGAACCTTTATTCTTCAGTTAAACCGTGCTGTACCTGTCCTGGGAGTGTTTGGTGAGGACAGTGTAGAGGGAGCTTTACTGTACCTGTCCTGGGAGTGTTTGATGGGGACAGTGTAGAGGGAGATTTACTCTGTATCTAACCCCGTGCTGTACCTGTCCTGGGAGTGTTTAATGGGGACAGTGTAGAGGGAGCTTTACTGTACCTGTCCTGGGAGTATTTGATGGGGACGGTGTAGAGGGAGATTTACTCTGTATCTAACCCTGTGCTGTACCTGTCCTGGGAGTGTTTGATGGGGACAGTGTAGAGGGAGCTTTACTCTGTATCTAACCCCGTACTGTACCTGTCCTGGGAGTGTTTGATGGGGACAGTGTAGAGGGAGCTTTACTCTGTATCTAACCCCGTGCTGTACCTGTCCTGGGAGTGTTTAATGGGGACAGTGTAGAGGGAGCTTTACTGTACCTGTCCTGGGAGTGTTTGATGGGGACAGTGTAGAGGGAGATTTACTCTATAATCGACTCCTGTGACCGATACAGGACAGCTTTGGTGTTGAATGTCGGTTACGCTCAGGCTGTTCACACTCTGAACTGGTGCTTTCTCTTTCTGCAAGCTGTAGCTTTATTTGTATATGTCCAATGTTTAAAAATTCAGAGGAACAATGTTTACACTGAAACCTGATATACTCTTGGAACCTCAGTCACAGCCGGCAGCTGGTGTGTAACCTGTAACCAGATCCCATCCAGATAAAAGGCTTCTCTCCCAACACAGTGACAGAGCAGCGGCTTCTCGTACAGCCACCGCTACAAAACACACTCCCGGACTTAAAGCCGTGATCCAGGACTTAACAGAATTCACCAGATCATTGGGATAAAGCAGATGTTCATCAGGTAAATGTGCTATTCAATCAAATTGAAAACTATGAGAAACTGGAGAAGAGGTATCATTCCCCACAACCCCAACGTATCGAACCCTCTGCTCCCCGAAAACTCAAACACAGCCCATCCTTCAATAAAAATTGAGGGGGGTCAGGTCGGAGTGAATTTCAATGGTGACAGAATGTGGGAGTAATTATTAAAGAGGGCAGCTTAACAGGGTCAAGAGGCTACTCGAGGTGTTTGTGGAGGAAGAAAGTGAGGTGATAGAGACCCCAGGAGGCGAGGTCCGGGGCGAGAAGGTGATAGCGGGTAAGTAGGCAATGAAGGGAGAAGGGTTTGATTGGGTGGGTGGGAGAGTTTGGGGTGCTGATTGAGGGTCTGGTGGAGGTGAGGGGTAAATGGAGTGAGTGGGGAATTGAGGGGTAGTGGTGAGAAGTGTTTGTTGGGGGGGGGTGGGGGTGGTGATGTGGGGGGGGGGGGGTGGTGATGTGGGGGGGGGGTGGTGATGTGGGGGGGGTGGTGATGTGGGGGGGGTGGTGATGTGGGGGGGGTGGTGATGTGGGGGGGGGGTGGTGATGTGGGGGGGGGGGTGATGTGGGGGGGGGGGTGATGTGGGGGGGGGGGTGATGTGGGGGGGGGTGTGATGTGGGGGGGGTGTGATGTGGGGGGGTGATGTGGGGGGGGGGTGGTGGTGGGGGGGGGGGGGTGATGTGGGGGGGGGGGTGATGTGGGGGGGGGGTGATGTGGGGGGGGGGTGATGTGGGGGGGGGGGTGATGTGGGGGGGGTGTGATGTGGGGGGGTGATGTGGGGGGGGGGGGGTGGTGGTGGGGGGGGGGGGGGGAGAGAAGAGAGGAGCGGGTGATGACCTGGGGGCTTATTGCCGGGGTGATGGTGATGGCCGGGGCCCGGTTCCCCTCCACTGAACCCCCGCTTGTGTTTCTCTTGCAGGCCGGAGGGAGGATGTTAACGGGAGCGGGACCCCCGGACGGATCGTGGCTCATTCTCCTCCTGCTGGGCCCCGGACTCGGCTGCCCCTCTGACTGTTACTGTTGGCCGGTGAACCGGACTGTCCGCTGCTCGGGCCGGGAGCTGGAGGCCACTCCCCGGGGGATCCCGGCCTGGACCCGGGAGCTGGACCTGAGCCGGAATCGGCTGCGGCGGCTGGACTGGGGCGAGGGCCGGGGCCGGGCTGGGAGCCGGCGGCTGGAGGAACTGGATCTGAGCGAGAACCTGCTGTCCGAGCTGGAGACCGCGCCTCTCGGCGGCCTGGACAAACTGCGCGTCCTGCGGCTCCGGGCCAACCGGCTCCGTTACCTCCCACCGGGGGCCCTGAGCGGCCTGGTCGCCCTCCGCGCCCTGGACTTGGGAGACAACCCGCTGCTCGTCCTGCTGGATCACAGCTTCGGCGGCCTGGGCCGACTCGTCCGCCTGGCGCTCGGCGCCCCGGTGCTGAGTTACATCGGGCCCCAGGCCTGGGCCGGTCTGGGCGGCCTGCAGCAGCTGACGGTGCAGGGGGCCGCCATCACTGACCTGCCCGCGGCCGCCCTCGCTCAGCTCGGTAACCTGACCGTCCTCCGCCTCCGGCAGCTGCCCAACCTCGGCGCCGTACCCAGCGGCTCTTTCCAGGCCCTGTCCCGGCTCCGGGTGCTGGAGCTGGACGGCTGGAGCTCGCTAACCGAACTAGGCCCCAACAGCCTCTTGGGACTCAATTTGATTTGGCTCTCAGTCACCCGCTGCAACCTCAGCGCCGTGCCGTACGCCAGCCTCAGGCATCAGGCCTACCTGCGCTTCCTCAACCTCTCCCACAATCCAATCCGCGCCATCCGCGGAGCGCTGCTACACCACGTGACCCGACTGGAGGAACTGCGATTGGTCGGCGGAAACCTCGTGATCATCGAACCCGCCTCCTTCCAGGGGCTCGTCCACTTCCGGCTGCTGGACGTCTCGGCCAATCAGCTGGCGAGCCTGGAACAGACGGCCTTCCGCTCAGTCGGCGGCCTGCAGAGCCTGGGCCTAGGCCGCAACCCACTGGCCTGTGACTGCCGCCTGCTTTGGATCGTCCGGCGCCGGCGGCGCCTTCGCTTTCTGGGGCACGGTCCGGCCTGCACCTCCCCCTCGCAGTTCCGCGGCCGCCGCCTCGCCGACCTAAGCGACCCGCTGCCTCCCGGCTCCTTCAGCTGCCGCAAGCCGAGGATCCGCGACAAGCGGCCGCAGCGGCTGTCGGCCCAGGAGGGTCAGACCGTGGCCTTGCGCTGCGCCGCCGACGGGCAACCGCCCCCTGATATCCTGTGGCTAAACCCCCGGCGGCAGCGCCTGGGCGGCCCGGGTCCCGGCCCCATCACCGGCCCCGGTGTCGGTCGCAGCCGCCTGCTGCCCAACGGCACCCTGGAAATCGGCTCGGTCCGGCCGCAGGACGCAGGCACCTACCGCTGCGTGGCCCGCAACGCCGGCGGCAATGACACGGCCTCGGCTTCGCTGCAGGTGCGGCCGCTATCGCCGCAGGAGCTCGGGCTGCCGGGCAGCGGGGCAGAACCCGGCCTCCGGCCCGGATACCCGTTCAACACCCGGACGCTGCTGATTGCCACCAGCATGGGCTTCGCTTCCTTCCTCAGCGTGGTGGCCCTCTGTTTCTCGCTGCTCTTCATCTGGAGCCGCGCTAACGGGCCCATCAAACACAGCATCCAGGTGGACTTCGTACCGCACGGGGGCGGTGCCCGGGGAGATGGAGACGAGGCGAAATTCAACATGAAGATGGTCTGAGGGCGGGGCTACAGGCACGTCACCCTGCCCCGCCCTCATCTAGTTCGCGCGCCTACCCCCGGGTTGACGTCATTGCTGCCCTGGTTTCCCCCATTGGGTTTATTAGTGACTATTTTATATTGCTGGTTCTAGTTCACTCACATCTTCCCCATGTTCCGCCTGTCAAATCTCTTTTCTGTCTCTAAGGACAGTTTCTGTTATGAGACCCTTGGTAACATTGAGCTGGTGTAAAAGGGAAATCATGTTTAACCAATTTATTGGAGTTCTTTGAGGGAGTTACATGTGCTGTGGATAAAGGGGAACCGGTGGATGTATTACACTTCCAGAAGGCATTTGATAAGGTGCTACATCAAAGGTTATTGCAGAAAATAAAAGCTCATGGTGGCGGGGGTAACATATTGGCATGGATAGAAGATTGGTTAGCTAACAGGAAACAGAGAGTAGGCATAAATGGGTCATTTTCTGGTTGGCAATATGTAATGAGTGGTGTGCCAGAGGGATCTGTGCTGGGCCTCAACTTTTACAATTTATATCAATGACTTGGATGAAGGGATAGAAGGTATGGTTGCTAAATTTGCTGATGACACAAAGATAGGTAGGAAAGTAACTTGTGAAGAGGATATAAGGGGGCTGGGTACAAAGGGATATAGATAGGTTAAGTGAATGGGCAAAGACCTGGTAAATGGAGTATAATGTGAGAAAGTGGGAAATTGTCCACTGTGGCAGGAAGAATAAAAAAGAAACATTATCTAAATGGTGAGAGATTGCAGAGCTCTGAGATGCAGAGGGATCTGGCTGTCCTAGTGTGCAGGTACAGCAAGTAATTAGGAAAGCTAATAGAATGTTATCGTTTATCACGAGGGGAACTGAATACAAAAGTGGAGAGGTTATGCTTCAGCTATACAGGGCATTGGTGAGACCACATCTGGAGTACTGTGTAGAGTACTGGTCTCCTTATTTAAGGAAGGATGTAAATGTGTTGGAGGCAGTACAGAGAAGGTTTACTAGACTAATACCTGGAATGGACGGGCTGTCTTACGAGGAAAGGTTGGGCAGGCTAGGCTTGTATCTGCTGGAATTTAGAAGAGTAAGAGGCAACTTGATTGAAACATATAAGATCCTGAGGGGTCTTGACAGGGTGGATGTGGAAAGGATGTTTCCCCTTCTGGGAGAATCTAGAACTAGGGGTCACTGTTTAAAAATAAGGGGTCGCCCATTTAAGACAGAGATGAGGAGAAAATGTTTCTCTGAGGGTGGTGAGTCTTTGGAATTCTCTTCCTCAAAAGGAAGCAGAGACTTTGAATATTTTTAAGGCAGAGGTAGATAGATTCTTGGTAAGCAAGGAGGTGAAGGGTTATCAGGGGTAGGTGGAAATGTGGAGTAATCAGTTCAGCCATGAACTAATTGAATGGCGGAGCAGGCTCAAAGGGCTGAGTGGCCTACTCCTGCTCCGAATTCGTACATTCGTAAGGACAGGTGGACTGTTCGGGAAAAGCTAGGGTGCTAATCGAACTCAGCAACTAACAGCAGGTCTCCCGCAGCCTTTGTATGTGTGTGCACATGTACCATTTCGTACAATAAAATCTGTTAAATCAAAACTCTGTCTTTAAATCTTTAATTCCCGGCATTGAGACAGCAGCTCTGAGCTGGGTCTCTCTCTGCAGTATTAATCTATATTTCCAACCGATTAACCACCGACTGTGTGCGGTAGGATAAGCATGTCGACAGAAACATGGGCTGGCTCCCATCGGCCAGGGTGCAGGCTCCTCACCAGTCGGCTGCTCTGGAATCTTCTCCAAGTGACAGTTCTCCAAATGCAAACTCCGTGAGGGAGGTTGGTCACCCTGCTACAGTTACACAGGCTCCCCAACAATGACACCAGCAAACAAGGGAAGGCGATCAATCCAGGAGATGCCCACAACACTCCCTGCTTTCCCTGCCTCTTGTAGGAAGTGACAACAGACACAGTCACTGTGCCTGATGTTACTGTAGCTGGAATAAATAGTTTATGTTTAAAATTCTCTTGCTTGTTACTGCCATTTCCAGTAAATCTATTTTGTCCTATATTTATGTTGTGGAATTATCACATCCTCCCATCAGTGACAGACTGAACTGGCAGTCTGCACCCTGCAGTTCAATAA
Organism: Heterodontus francisci; assembly: GCF_036365525.1. Lineage (NCBI taxonomy): Eukaryota > Metazoa > Chordata > Chondrichthyes > Heterodontiformes > Heterodontidae > Heterodontus > Heterodontus francisci. The sequence continues at coordinate 20,088,683 of NC_090416.1, forward strand.
GAGGATGCTGACTGATATATTATAGGGGCCCAGAGCTAACACTGTGTAAGGTGAGACAAAGTGAGCAGCAAACAGGGATTCTAAACATTCGTTCCAACTGGTCAGCAAATTTTCAAATATCACTCACCTGCCATCCAGATCGAACAACACTAATGCCTTTAAGGAAAGTGCTTCACAGGAGCATTATCAAATACAATTTGACACCAAACCACATAAGGACAGGTGACTAAATGCTCGGTTAAAGATGCATCTGAGGATACCGAGGGAAGTAAGGGTGGAAATTGTGGAAGCATTGGCAATAATCTTCCAATCCTTCTTAGATACAGGGGTGGTGCCGGAGAACTGGAGAATTGCAAATGTTACACCCTTGTAGCGTGAGCCTAGAAACTACAGGCCACTCAGTTTAACCTCAGTGGTGGGAAAGCTTTGAGAAACGACAATCCATGACAATGTTAACAGTCACTTAGAAAAATGTGGATTAATTAAGGAAAGTCAACATGGATTTGTTAAGGGAAAATCGTGCTTAACTAACTTGCTTGAGCTTTTTGATGAGGTAACAGAGAAGGTTGGTGAAGGAAATGCAGTTGACGTGGTGTATATCGATTTCCAAAAGGCATTTGATAAAGTGCCGCATAACAGACTTATCAGTAAAGTTAAAGCCCATGGGGCAGCAGCAACATGGATACAGAGTTGACTGAATGGCTGGAAACAATCGAGGTGAATGGTTGTTTTTCAGGCTAGAGGACAGTATATAGCACAGTTCCCCACGGTCGGTTTAGGACCACTGCTTTTCTTTTTTTTTTCTTTCATGGGATGTGGGCGACGCTGGCAACACCAGCCTTTCTTGCTCATCTCTCATGGCCGTTGAGAAGTGGGTGGTGAGCTTTCTTCTTGAACCTTCTTGCAGTCCATCTGGTGCGGGTACACCCACAGTGCTCTTAGGGAGGGAGTTCCATTATTTTGATCCAGCAACATTATTTCCAAGTCAGGATGGTAAGTGACTTGGAGGGGAACTTGCAGTTGGTGGTGTTCCCATGCATCTGCTGCCCTTGTCCTTCTAGGTGGTAGAGGTCGCGGGTTTGGAAGGTGCTGTCGAAGGAACATGGTGTGTTGCTGCAGTGCATCTTGTAGATGGTACACATTGCTGCCACTGTGCATTGGTGGTGGAGGGAGTGAATGTTTGAGGTGGATGGGTTGCCGATCAAGCGGGCTGCTTTGTCCTAGATGGTGTCGAGCTTTTTGAGTGTTGTTGGAGCTGCACCCATCCAGGCAGGTGGAGAGTATTCCATCACACTCCTGACTTGTGCCTTGTAGATGGTGAACAGGCTTTGGGGAGTCAGGAGGTGGTGGGTAACTTGCTGAAGAATTCCCGGACTCCGACCTGTTCTTGTAGCCACAATATTTATGCGGCTGCTCCAGTTCAGTTTCTAGTCAACAGTAATTCCCCGCCACCCCTAGGATGTTGATAATGGGGGATTAAGTGATGGTAATGCCATTGAATGTCAAGGGGAGATGGTTAGATTCTCTCTTGTTGGAGATCGTCATTGCCTGGCACTTCCACGACACAAATGTTACTTGCCTGAATGTTGTCCAGGTCTTGCTGCATTTGACACAGATGCTTCAGTATCTGAGGAGTTGTGAATGGTGCTGAACATCATACAATCATCAGCAAACATCCCCACTTCTGAGCGAATGCTGGAGGGAAGGTCATTGATAAAGCAGCTGAAGATGGTTGAGCCTAGGACACTACCCTGAGGAACTCCTGCAGTGATGTCCTGGGGCTGAGATGATAGACCTCCAACAACCACAATCATCTTCCTTTGTGCTAGGTATGACTCCAAACGGTGGAGAGTTTCCCCCTTGATTCCTATTGACTGCAATTTGCCTAGGGTTCCTTGATGCCACACTCAGTCAAATGCTGCTTTGATATTTAGGGAGATCACTCTCAGTCACCTATTCAGTTCAGCTCTTTCGTCCATCTTGATCTATATTAATGACCTAGACTTGGGTGTGCAGGACATAATATTAAAATTTGCAGATGACACAAAATTTGGAAGTATTGTGAACTGAGGTATTATCTAAAAAGGAAAAATGTGTGGAGTTACAGGGAGAAGGCGGGAATGGAACTAGGTGAATTGTTCATTTGGAGAACCAGTATAGACGTGATGGGCCAAATGGCCTCCTTCTGTACTGTAATAATTCTGTGAGGAGGATAGTGATAAACTTCAAAAGGACATAAACAGGATGGTGGAATGGGTGGAAAAGTGGCAGATGGAATTTATTGCAGAGAAATATGAAGTGGTACACTTTGGTAGGAAGACTTAAATTAAAGGGTACAAATCTAAAGGGGATGCAGGAACAGATTGACCTGGGGGTATATGTGCACAAATCATTGAATGTGGCAGGGTAGAAAGCAGTTAAAAACGTATATGGGATCCTGGGCTTTATAAATGGATGCATAGAGTACAAAAGCTATGAAGTTATAGTGAACCTTTAGAAAACCCTGGTTCGGCCTCAGTTGGAGTAATGTGTCCAATTCTGGGTACCACACTTTAGGAAGAATTTAAAGACATTAGAGAGGGTGTACAAAAGATTCATGAGAATGGTTCCAGGGATGAGCAACTTCAGTTATGTGGATAGATTGGATATGCGGGAGCTGTTCTTCTTATGAGAAGGTTGAGAGGAGATTTGCTAGAGGTGTTCAAAATCATGATGGGTCTGGACAGAGTAGATAGGGAAAAACTGTTCCCATTGGTGGAAGGGTCGAGAACCAGAGAACACCGATTTATGGTAAATAGCAAAAGAACCAGAGGTGACATGAGGAAAAACAGTGACCACCAAACATATTGATTCCATTTATCTTTCTGAAGCAATCTGTGAAGCCATAATATTCACAAGAACTTTGAGACTGTCCCGTAATGGTCTAAAGATCAATGTGTCACTATCTTAGATCGGACACTGAGCGACATTTCAGTTACAAAGCAACAGGAGACTGTATGTGGGCTCTGAGTATCCAGGGATCTCTCCCCTCCCCATCTGTCTCGCCTCCATCTTTTCCCCTGTCCCCCATTCCTTTTTGCTCTCCCCCTTGTCTTTTTTTCCCTTTGACCCTATCCCTCTTTTTCTCTACTCATTTTTATCACTTTGTCTCTTTTCTCTCTTTCTCTGCAATCCCTTGTATCTCTCTTTCTCTCCCCAGTTCTCACTCTCTCCCTCCCTTGTGTCTCTCGTTCTCTCCCTCACTCCCAGCCTCAGGAGGGACTCATGACCTTGACTTCTGCCCCATGAATCAATCAGCAACAGTGCTGCATCGTCAGGTGGTGGCTACGTTAACATCCAGAGTAGCACAAAGTGAAGGGCAAGAGGGGTCATCGTCAATCGATCTGATCACAGGTCACTTACCGCCAGCCTCCCAGACTATTTGACTAATGAAATATTATCATTTAGAAGTGATTTATGGAGGACTCCTCGCTTTCAGTTTGGGTAAAGAACAGCATTAATGGACTGAGCCCATAATTAACCTCAGTGCTGAATATAAATCTACAGAAATATAAGAGCAGTTTCAGATTGTGCTAGTATAAATCATCAGTGGAAAGATGGGGGAGTTAGCCTCTGACACACTGAACACAGCAGCCACAGTCTGATGCTCAGGCTAACCTGACCAGGATCCCAGGGACTAACAGATGATATGCCAAGTCTGGTGATCAGGAACACCTTGGGCAGCCTCAGCTGAGAATCGGACTCCGTCAAAGAAACCACTAGCCTGGACTTATGGTCCCATGTGCTGAGGGTGGGTTCTGTCATCTCCTGGGCCACGAGGAGTCCAGTGGACAGCATCATCTTAAAAAAAAGACTCCTATTTATATTTACAGCCCATTAGTGCTTTGTTGGTGAATGGCGCACAGCAAGATCTCACAGGCAGCAATGATATGGACGACCAGTTAATTTGGGTCTTTTTTTCATTTGAGGGAGTAACGTTAGCCCGGGACACCGGGGAGAACTCCCCAATCCCTCTTTATATAGCGCCGTGGGATCTTTGACGTCTTGAACAGGCAGACAGGGCCTCGATTTAATGTTTCACTCAGAAGGGCACCTCTGACAGTGTAGCACTCCCTTGATACTGTAGGGAATGTCGACCTAGATTATGGGCTTGAGTCTGGGAGTGGGATTTGAAACCACAATGCAAATCTTAACCCCTGTCTTCCTTCCTCCAGCATTTTATTCCTGATTCTGTGGCAGTGGGTTCTAGCTTGTACACTTTAGTGCCTGAGGGCAGCTGCATGCAGGGACCTGAAGGTGAGCTATGATGGAGTCATATTTAGAGAAGTACAACCATCTATTATTCACTAAGTGAGCCATTAAAGCATTAGGAAAGCTTGATAGCAGCTGAAACTATCAGATTTAGTAGGTCTCACCCTAATTCCTATTGACAGCACACAACAGATAATGGGGATGCAGACGGTCACTGCTCACATAGATCTTTTTACTCTTGAGGTGCAGGAAACATTGGCAAAGCAGCATTTACTGCCCATCCTCCAGACAACAATATGGTGCAGGACTGGAGTCACACGTAAGGGAAGCAGGTTCCCTTCCCTGAAGGAGTTAGTGAGCCAGATGGGTTGATAATGAACATCCAGGAAATTTCAAGGTCATTTTTTTTCGTTGGTGCTAACCCAGAAATTACCAGATGTTTTATCATGGTGAATCCTCCACCTCTGGGTTGCTAGTCCAGTACCATAACCAGACTACCATACTGCCATTTAATCCACTGGGATTCTGTGCAATGGGAGTGAATGAGAAGTGGTTTGATCCCTTTTGGGAGCAGGGCTGTGTTTACCAAGATCGGGTCTGCATTTGCAAGGCAGAGGGCTGTGTTTACTGAGAACGGGCCTGTGTTTGCCAGGCACCAGGCTGTGTTTACTGAGAGTGGGTCTGCCTTTTCCCAGCACCGGCCTGTGTTTAACAAGAACAGGTCTGCATTTGCCAAGCACCTGGCTGTATTTACCGAGAGCAGGTCTGCCCTTGCCCAGCACCAGGGTGCATTTGCCGGGAGTGGGTCTATGTTTGACTTCAGCTCCTATGCCTTGCTGTAAACTTCCAGAAAGACTATTCAAATACGAGGTGAATTTTCAAACCTCACTCAATGAACAAAAGCAATCGGAATCAGTTTTTTTAAATATATGACCTAGTTTTCTAGTCCAAGACCTTGCAGGCAGGCTGAAAGCACTGCAACCTACATTTCATGCACGACTGATGGAATTAGCTCTTTTCCAGCACAGTCGATTTGCATTAAGGTCAGGCGGTGTTCTGGTAACAGCTCAGTCACCAACCCATCTCCTAGCAACCAATAAGCCTCCCTATCCTCTCATGCAGGACTTTGTTGGTGCGATTCCCTTGATGACTCTCTGCCCTTCAACCTGACACTGGGGCACTTTTCCCTGAACCCAATTAAGTGATGGGGGACTGAGGTTACCTTCCAGTTAATGGGTTCTCTTTAACCTCAGCCAGTCTGGGCACAGCTCAGGCTGTCAGAGCCTGTAATCTCTGAGCCTACTGATTGACCTGACATCTGCAGAACATAAATCAAGTTGGAGTTGAACTTAAAGACAGCCAGTCTTCTCCAGCTTTGCTGGCCAGGAATTATAAACTGCCTGCGTGCAGCAATTCCAGTACTGTAATGTACTGTAATACATTCCTTCTTTGTTCAAAGATTTCCTCCAAAAGGCAACATATAAGCTTTCTGGTGTCAGTCCTGAGGGAGAGCTGCACTGTCAGAGGGTCAGTACTGAGGGAGTGCTACACCGTTGGAGGGTCAGTACTGAGGGAGTGCCGCACTGTCAGAGGGTCAGTACTGAGGGAGTGCCGCACTGTCGAGGGTCAGTACTGAGGGAGTGCTACACTGTCAGAGGGTCAGTACTGAGGGAGTGCTACACTGTCAGAGGGTCAGTACTGAGGGAGTGCTACACCGTTGGAGGGTCAGTACTGAGGGAGTGCTACACTGTCAGAGGGTCAGTACTGAGGGAGTGCTACACTGTCGGAGGGTCAGTACTGAGGGAGCGCCGCACTGTCAGAGGGTCAGTACTGAGGGAGTGCCGCACTGTCGAGGGTCAGTACCGAGGGAGTGCTACACTGTCAGAGGGTCAGTACTGAGGGAGTGCTACACCGTTGGAGGGTCAGTACTGAGGGAGTGCCGCACTGTCAGAGGGTCAGTACCGAGGGAGCGCCGCACTGTCAGAGGGTCAGTACCGAGGGAGTGCCGCACTGTCAGAGGGGCGGTACTGAGGGAGCGCCGCACTGTCAGAGGGTCAGTACTGAGGGAGTGCCGCACTGTCAGAGGGTCAGTACTGAGGGAGTGCCGCACTGTCGGAGGGTCAGTACTGAGGGAGCGCCGCACTGTCAGAGGGGCGGTACTGAGGGAGCGCCGCACTGTCTGAGGGGCAGTACTGAGGGAGCGCAGCACTGTCAGAGGGGCAATACCGAGGGTGCGCCACACTGTCGGAGGGGCAGTACCGAGGGAGTGCCGCACTGTCGGAGGGTCGGTACTGAGGGAGTGCCGCACTGTCGGAGGGTCGGTACTGAGGGAGTGCCGCACTGTCGGAGGGGCAGTACTGAGGGAGCGCAGCACTGTCAGAGGGGCAATACCGAGGGTGCGCCACACTGTCGGAGGGTCAGTACCAAGGGAGCGCAGCACTGTCAGAGGGGCAGTACTGAGGGAGTGCCGCACTGTCGGAGGGGCGGTACTGAGGGAGCGCAGCACTGTCAGAGGGGCAGTACCGAGGGAGTGCTGCACTGTCAGAGGGTTAGTACCAAGGGAGCGCAGCACTGTCAGAGGGGCAGTACTGAGGGAGCGCCGCACTGTCGGAGGGGCAGTACTGGCCAGTACTGCCAGGAGGTGGCGTCTTTTGGATGAGATGTTAAACTGGGGCCCCATCTGACCTCTCAGGTGGATGTAGAAGGTCCCATGCTACTTTTGGAAGAAGAGCAGGGGAATTTCTCCCTGATCCTGGCCATTATTTATCCCTCAACCAACGTCACTAAAAGAAACAGATTATCTGGTCATTGCTGTTTGTAGGATCTTCCTACATTACAACAGTGACACTTCAAAAAGTGCTTCATTGGATGGAAAGCACTTTGGGATATCCTGAGTTTGTGGAATGTGCTATTATAATGTATTTGAAAACAAGTTCAGAACCTCTTAAATAGTGACAACATAAACTTGAAAAGGCACCCTTGTTCATTTTAATTTATTAGTGTTTATACAATACCTGGTTTCATAAACCTGGCTCCTGTGCTGTGGGTTACAGAGGTTCTGACTTCAGGAAGAGTTCCAACACACAGAAAAGTGTGTTCCTTTCCTTTTAAAGTTGCAATCATGCCTCCTGTCACACAGCACTGAGAGATATTAAACCCCCAGCCTGCAGGAATGCTTTAAAACCCATACGTTAGCTCCTGTCCCATCTCTTGGGCAAAAAGAAGTCTTTGCAGACGAAACACCTTTAAAACACCCTGCGTCCCATCTGCCTGTCACTGCACAGGCATGTAAGGCCAGCTGAAACTGGTACCGGACAGCAGCATGTCCCTGATGAGAGTTTCGATCGGGGTCTTACCCACCAGACGCACAAAGAAGAGTTGTTCGATGACGGGGGAGGAGACCACTCGTAGGGAGGGTAACCGGAGCAGTAGCTTGCCAAATCGGTTGGGCTGGTTGGGATACTGGTTGCGGCTGTAATCCTCCAGGGCGCACTGGCATTTCTCCTGAAGACTCTCCACATGAGTGGGATCCGAGAGACCGCAGGCATCTACAGGGAAACACAACAAGGACAGGCTTTAAATTACAGCTGGCTCCCAGTGTGCACTCTTCTTCTGGGGCCTAGATTTTGACCCAGCTAAATCCCCATTCTTTCTAGCAAGAAACAGTTCAATTCCAACATTACTGAAACCTGCATTTTATTTATTTTTGGGAGGTGTGCATCACTGGCAAGGCCAGCATTTATTGCCCATCCCAACTACCATGTGAATATGATAGTGGGTCTGTTTCTGTAAAACAATACATACAAGCTCAATTCAGTCTACAGTGAGTCTGTCTCACCCCAGGACCCTCATCCCAATATCCCTGGCTCATTGGGATCAGCTCTCGATATTCCTGGTCCCTGGGGAGCAGCTCCTGATATGCCCAGTTCCCAGGAAGGAGCTCCCAATATTCAGAGTTCCCAGGGAGCAGCTCCCGATATTCCTGGTCCCCTGTGACTGCCTGCCAATGTTCCTTGTTTCCAGGGTGCAGCTCCTCGTATTCCCAATTTACGGGGAGCAACTTCCTATATTCCTGGTCCCCGCGGAGCAACTCGGGGGGCAATTCCTGATATCACCAAATGAACACAATGAGGCTGAAGTTTTTCATTCACCCTGGAAAGGCCTCACAGGATGTGCTATTATAGTCAGCAGCATTAAATCATAAATTCTCTGACTTGCCATGTTTAGAGGTGCGGGCCTGTACCTCCAGGCTGGGACAGGCCGTATCTCAATGAACTGCTTTACTCTGACTGCAGGAATAACCTTGAAATCATCAGGCAAACGCTTCAGGGGATGGACAGGATTCTAACCCCAGGAGTTGGAGACATGACGTATTATGAGTGTAGTGTGTTTGACAGCAACAGGTGACTTTGGACCTCTGGTTTCCAAAGCTCTCCACCACTTGTCTGAGTCTGTTTTAGACTCAGTGATTGAGATTGATCGCTCTGATTAGTCAACTCCGTTAACATTGGATTATGTGACTACCAAGATGGTGAAAGGCCAACGAGGTGGACCTTGCTCATTTATCGTTAAGACATTGCTATGTTCCTGGATCGCAAGAGTTGCTATACGATCTATTTAACCCTGTTACAGCCAAGCAGCTGAGCAGAATCTGAGTGTGGCTTGATTCTAATCCTGATGATAACAGAGAAGGCTTTTACGGTAAATGAAAAAAACTGTTTGGTTTGAAATGTAATAGATTCCACATTTGGCGAGCGACTGCTCGGGGGAGATGGGGAAGGGGAAAATATTTTTTCAAACCACTGTCCTTATCCTTGTGAACATAGGAACAGGAGCAGACCATTCAGCCCATCTAGCCTGCTCCACCATTCAATATCTCTGATGATAAGGTGAGTACTACTGAAGTGTTTTTTTTAAGGACTTTAGATTGAAGTGGGTAGAACAAGGCCCCTGGTCTAATTTAGTATTTTTTAATTAAGGGAGTAACTAATTAACCTAAGGGTAAGTCATAGCAGGAGAGCACAGCCCCGTGCTTTGCTCCTTCTGTGCTATGTGGGAAATCAGGGACGCTTCCAGTGTCCCTGGTGACCATGTGTGCAGGAAGTGTATCCAGCTGCAGCTACTGGCTACCCGCATTACGGAGCTGGAGCTGCGGGTGGATTCACTGTGGAGCATCCGCGAAGCTGAGGAAGTCGTGGATAGCACGTTTAGTGAGGTGGTCACACCGCAGGTAATGGCTGCACAGGCAGAAAGGAGATGGGTGATCACCAGACGGAGTAGTCGGCACAGGCAGGTATTGCAGGAGTCCCCTGCGGACATCCCCCTCTCAAACAGAGATACCGCTTTGGATACTTTTGGGGGGGGGATGACCTCCCAGGGGAAAGCAGCAACAGCCAAGTTCGTGGCACCACGGAGGGCTCTGCTGCACAGCAGGGGAGGAAAAGGGTTGGAAGAGCTATAGTGATGGGGGATTCTGTGGCCACAAACGAGACTCCAGGATGGTATGTTGCCTCCCTGGTGCTGGGGTCAAAGATGTCTCGGAGTGGCTGCAGGACATTCTGAAAGGGGAGGGTGAGCAGCCAGAGGTCGTGGTCCATATTGGTACCAACGACATAGGCAGGAAGAGAGATGAGGTCCTGCAAAGTGAATATAGGGAGTTAGGCAGAAGGTTAAAAAGCAGGACCTCGAGGGTTGTAATCTCAGGATTACTCCCTGTGCCACGTGCGAGTGAGGGTAGGAATAGGCAAATGAATGCGTGGCTGAAGAGCTGGTGTAGGCGGGAGGGCTTCAGCTACTTGGATCATTGGGATCTCTTCTGGTGCAGAGGTGACCTGTACAAGAAGGACGGTTTGCATCTAAACTGGAAGGGGACCTATATCCTTGCAGGGAGGTTTGCTAGTTCTACTCGGGAGGGTTTAAACTAGTCTTGCAGGGGGGGTGGGACCCAAAGAAATAGTCTCTCAGATGAGATAGTTGAGGCAAATGTAGAGGTTAAAGCGAGCAAGTCCAGTAGGCGGGCTGGGCAGGGGCAGGACAGGGAGCGTGGAAGGTCTGGTAGGCTAAACTGCATTTACTTTAATGCAAGAAGCCTTACAGGTAAGGCAGATGAACTCAGAGCATGGATTGGTACATGGGATTGTGATATTATAGCTAATACGGAAACGTGGTTGAGGGATGGGCAGGACTGGCAGCTCAATGGTCCGGGGTACCGATCTTTCCAGCGTGACAGAGGTGGAGGTAAGAGAGGAGGGGGAGTTACACTATTGATTAGGGAGGACATCACGGCAGTACTTAGAGAGGATATCCCAGGGGAACGTCCAGCAAGGCCATATGGGTAGAACTTAGAAATAGGAAAGGGGTGATCACTTTGATGGGATTATACTATAGGTCCCCCAATAGTCAGAGGGAAGTGGAGGAGCATGTATGTGGGGAAATCACAGATAGGTGTAGGAATTATAGGGTTGTAATAGTAGGTGATTTTAACTTCCCTAATATTGACTGGGACTGCCTTAGTGCTAAGGGATCAGATGGGGAAGAATTTGTTAAGTGTGTCCAGGATAGTTTTCTGAAGCAGTATGTGGATGGCCCTACTAGAGAAGGGGCTACACTCGACCTCCTCTTAGGAAATGAGGCTGGGCAGGTGGTTGATGTGTCTTTGGGAGCAGTGACCATAACTCTAATAGCTTCAAGATAGTTATGGAAAAGGATAGGACTGGTCCTCAGGTTGAAGTCCTAAATTGGGGGAAGGCTAATTTCGATGGCATCAGACAGGAACTCTCAAAAGTTGAATGGGAGAGGCTGTTTACAGGTAAAGGGACGTCTGGCAAGTGGGAGGCTTTTAAAAGTGAGATAGGGCCGGCATGTTCCTGTTAGATGGAAGGGCAAGGCTGGCAAGTTTAGGGAACCTTGGTTGATGAGGGATATTGAGGATCCGGTCAGGACAAAGAAGGAGGCATATGTCAGATATAGGCAGCTGGAATTGAGCGAGTCCCTTGAGGAGTATAGGGGATGTAGGACAACACTTAAGAAGGAAATTAGGAGGGCGAAAAGGGGCCATGAGATTTCTCTGGGAGATAAGATAAAGGAGAATCCTAAAAGATTCTAAAAGTACATTAAGAGTAAAAGGGTAGCTAGGGAGAGAGTAGGTCCCCTTAAGGATCAGTGTGGCAATCTATGTGTGGAGCCACGAGAAATGGGCAAGGTCTTAAATGAATATTTCTCGTCCGTATTTATCGTGGAGAAGGTCATGGAAGCTAGTGAGTTCAAGGGAGGGAACATCGATATTCTGGAGCATATCAACATTACAAAGGAGGAGGTGTTGGAGTTTTTGAAGCGCATTAAGGTGGATAAATCCCCAGGGCCTGACCAGGTGTATCCTAGGATGCTATGGGAAGCAAGGGAGGAGATTGCTGGGGCCCTGGCAGAGATTTTTGTATCATCGTTAGCCACGGGTGAGGTACCGGAAGACTGGAGGATAGCTAATGTTGTTCCTTTATTTAAGAAGGGCAGCAGGGATAAGCCAGGGAACTACAGGCCGGTGAGCCTTACATCAGTGGTGGGAAAGTTATTGGAAGGGTTTCGGAGAGACAGGATTTATATGCATCTGGAAAGGCAAGGTCTGATTAGAGACAGTCAGCATGGCTTTGTGCGTGGGAAATCATGTCTCACGAATTTGATTGAGTTTTTCGAGGAGGTGACCAAGAGGATTGACGAGGGCAGGGCGATGGACATTGTCTACATGGACTTTAGCAAGGCCTTTGACAAGGTCCCGCATGGTAGGCTGGTCCAGAAGGTTCGAACACATGTGATCCAGGGTGAGCTAGCAAATTGGATACAAAATTGGCTTGGTGATTGGAGGCAGAGGGTGGTAGTGGAGGGTTATTTTTCAGGTAGGAGGCCAGTGACCAGTGGTGTGCCGCAGGGATCGGTGCTGGGTCCTCTGTTGTTTGTCATATACATTAATGACTTGGATGTGAATGTAAGGGGCATAATTAGTAAGTTTGCAGATGACACCAAAATTGGTGGTAAAGTGGACAGTGAAGAAGGTTGTCTAAGGTTACGACAGGATACAGATTAACTGGGAAAGTGGGCAAGCAAGTGGCAAATGGAATTTAACAATTGTGAAGTGATGCATTTTGGGAAGTTAAACCAGGGCAGGACATATACAGTGAATGGCAGGGCCCTGGGGAGTGTTGTTGAGCAGAGAGACCTTGGGGTGCAAGTACATAGTTCCCTGAAAGTGGCAACACAGGTAGACATGGTGGTGAAGAAGGCGTATGGCATGCTTGCATTCATCGGCCGAGGCACTGAGTACAAGAGTTGGGACGTCATGTTACAGTTGTACATAATGTTGGTTAGGCCGCATTTGGAGTACTGTGTGCAGTTCTGGTCGCCGCACTACAGGAAAGATGTGATTAAGCGAGAGAGGGTGCAGAAAAGATTCACAAGGATGTTGCCTGGTTTGGAGGGCTTTAGTTACAAAGAGAGATTGGATAGGCTGGGTCTGTTTTCCCTGGAGCGAAGGAGGCTGTGAGGGGACATGATAGAGGCTTATAAAATTATGAGAGGCGTAGATAGAGCAGATAACCTGAGTCTATTTCCCATGGTAGGGGTGACTAAAACTAGAGGGCATAGATTTAAGGTGACAGGGAGGAGGTTTAAAGGGGATCAAAGGGGTAAATTTTTCACATAAAGAATAGTGGGTATCTGGAATGAACTGCCTGAGGAGGTGGTGGATGCAGGAACAGTAGCAACAATGAAGAGGCATCTGGACAGGTACGTGAATGAGCGAGGCATAGAGGGATATGGAAATAATGCAGGCAGGTGGGATTAGTATTAGCATGGATGCGGTGGGCCTGTTTCTATGCTGTACGACTCTATGACTTTAATACGATCATGGCTGATCATCCACTTCAATCCCCTTTTCCCCACACTATCCTCATAACCCCTTTATGTCATTTGTATTTAGAAATCTGTCAACCTCTGCTTTAAACATACTCAATGACTGAGCTTTCACAGCCCTCTGGGGTAGAGAATTCCAAAGATTCACAACCCTCCAAATGAAGAGGTTTCTCCTCATCTCAGTCCTAAGTGCCTTCCCCCTTATTTTGAAATTGTGTCCCCTGGTTCTAGACTCCCCAACCAGGGGAAATGTCTTACCTGCATCTACCCTGTCTATCCCTTTAAGTAATTTGTAGGTTTCAATGAGATCACCTCTCATTGAAAACTCTAGAGAATAAAGGCCCAGTTTCCCCAATCTCTCTTCATAGGACTGCTCTGCCATCCTGGGAACAAGTCTGGCGAACCTTCATTGCACACTGTCTACGGCAATAATATCCTTCCTAAGGTAAATGCATGAATAGAATGGGAATAGAGGGATACGGTCCCCGGAAGTGCAGAAGGTTTTAGTTTAGGCAGGCATCAAGATCGGCGCAGGCTTGGAGGGCCAAATGGCCTGTTCCTGTGCTGTACTGTTCTTTGTTGTTTTCTTTGTTCTTTTGTAAGGGGGCCAAAACTGCACACACTACTCCAGGTGTAGTCTCACCAAGGTTCTATACAATTGAAGCAAGACTTCACTACTGCTGTACTCAAATCCACTGGCGATAAAGGCTAACATAACATTAGCCTTCCTAATTGCTTGTTGCAACTGCATGTTAGCTTTCAGTGACTTACTGACGAGGACACCCAGGTCCCTTTGTACATCTACACTTTCTAATCTCTTACCATTTAAGAAATACTCTGCACATCTATTCCTCCTACCAAAATGGATAACCTCACATTTTTCCACATTACATTCCATCTGCCATGTTTTTGACCACTCACCAAGTCTGTCCAAATCCCCTTGAAGCTGCTTTGCATCTTCCTCACAACACACATTCCCATCTAGTTTTGTGTCATCCGCAAACTTGGAAATATTACATTTGGTCCCCACATCCAAATCATTGATATATATTGTGAACAGCTGGGGCTCAAGTACTGATCCTTGTGGTACCCCACTAGTCACAGCCTGTCAACATGAAAATGACCCATTTATTCCTATTCTCTGTTTTCTGCCTGTTAACCAATCCTTAATCCATGCCAGTATATTACCTCCTATCCCCACGTGCTTTAATTTGGGGGACTTTATCAAAAGCCTTCTGAAAATCCAAGTATACTATGTCCACCGACTCCCCTTTATCAATTCTGTGAGTAACATCCTCAAAAAACTCCAACCAGTGACCCAAGGACTGTAGCTCGAACCCACATCTTTAATCTGACTAATGCTTCGCTCTTCAACATTGTCACAAATTCACAATTCACCAAAACATCGCATGAGCTGGATCAGCGCAGCAGTAACTGGGTCACTGCATAAATAAAATCCACCACTACATTATAATGATCGCTGACCTTAAAACAACTATGTTTCTAGAGGAATGCTTAACGAGTTCCTAATAAATTCCTTTGCCTACTATGTAAATAGTGGAGTTCATCAGTCATTGCCTTATAATGTCTCAGCATTAATATTTACCCATTCCCAGGGCCCTCTGTAATTACTGATGCAATCATTTGTATATCAGCTCAAGGGGACCTTTGCAAATAGTGACAGTGAATCTTCTGTAAACACTGACACACTCCCGGGGTCCCCCTGTAAATACTGACCCACTCCCGGGGACCCCCTGTAAATACTGACCCACTCCCGGGGACCCCCTGTAAATACTGACCCACTCCCGGGGACCCCCTGTAAATACTGACCCACTCCCGGGGTCCCCCTGTAAATACAGACCCACTCCCGGGGTCCCCCTGTAAATACAGACCCACTCCCTGGGACTCCCTGTAAATATTGACCCACTCCCTGGGTCCCCCTGTAAATACTGACCCACTCCCTGGGTCCCCCTGTAAATACTGACCCACTCCCGGGGACGCCCTGTATACTGACCCACTCCCGGGGACCCCCTGTAAATACTGACCCACTCCCGGGGACCCCCTGTAAATACTGACCCACTCCCGGGGACCCCCTGTAAATACTGACCCTCTCCCTGGGTCCCCCTGTAAATACTGACCCACTCCCTGGGTCCCCCTGTAAATACTGACCCAGGCCCGGGGACCCCCTGTAAATACTGACCCTCTCCCTGGGTCCCCCTGTAAATACTGACCCACTCCCTGGGTCCCCCTGTAAATACTGACCCAGGCCCGGGGACCCCCTGTAAATACAGACCCACTCCCGGGGTCCCCCTGTAAATACAGACCCACTCCCGGGGTCCCCCTGTAAATACAGACCCACTCCCTGGGACTCCCTGTAAATATTGACCCACTCCCTGGGTCCCCCTGTAAATACTGACCCACTCCCTGGGTCCCCCTGTAAATACTGACCCACTCCCGGGGACGCCCTGTATACTGACCCACTCCCGGGGACCCCCTGTAAATACTGACCCACTCCCGGGGACCCCCTGTAAATACTGACCCACTCCCGGGGACCCCCTGTAAATACTGACCCTCTCCCTGGGTCCCCCTGTAAATACTGACCCACTCCCTGGGTCCCCCTGTAAATACTGACCCAGGCCCGGGGACCCCCTGTAAATACTGACCCACTCCCGGGGACCCCCTGTAAATACTGACCCACTCCCGGGGACCCCCTGTAAATACTGACCCACTCCCGGGGTCCCCCTGTAAATACAGACCCACTCCCGGGGTCCCCCTGTAAATACAGACCCACTCCCTGGGACTCCCTGTAAATATTGACCCACTCCCTGGGTCCCCCTGTAAATACTGACCCACTCCCTGGGTCCCCCTGTAAATACTGACCCACTCCCGGGGACGCCCTGTATACTGACCCACTCCCGGGGACCCCCTGTAAATACTGACCCACTCCCGGGGACCCCCTGTAAATACTGACCCACTCCCGGGGACCCCCTGTAAATACTGACCCTCTCCCTGGGTCCCCCTGTAAATACTGACCCACTCCCTGGGTCCCCCTGTAAATACTGACCCAGGCCCGGGGACCCCCTGTAAATACTGACCCTCTCCCTGGGTCCCCCTGTAAATACTGACCCACTCCCTGGGTCCCCCTGTAAATACTGACCCAGGCCCGGGGACCCCCTGTAAATACAGACCCACTCCCGGGGTCCCCCTGTAAATACAGACCCACTCCCGGGGTCCCCCTGTAAATACAGACCCACTCCCTGGGACTCCCTGTAAATATTGACCCACTCCCTGGGTCCCCCTGTAAATACTGACCCACTCCCTGGGTCCCCCTGTAAATACGGACCCACTCCCGGGGACGCCCTGTATACTGACCCACTCCCGGGGACCCCCTGTAAATACTGACCCACTCCCGGGGACCCCCTGTAAATACTGACCCACTCCCGGGGACCCCCTGTAAATACTGACCCTCTCCCTGGGTCCCCCTGTAAATACTGACCCACTCCCTGGGTCCCCCTGTAAATACTGACCCAGGCCCGGGGACCCCCTGTAAATACTGACCCACTCCCGGGGACCCCCTGTAAATACTGACCCACTCCCGGGGACTCCCTGTAAATACGACCCACTCCCGGGGACTCCCTGTAAATACTGACCCACTCCCTGGGTCCCCCTGTCAATACAGACCCACTCCCTGGGTCCCCCTGTAAATACAGACCCACTCCCGGGGACCCCCTGTAAATACTGACCCACTCCCTGGGACCCCCTGTAAATACTGACCCACTCCCGGGGACTCCCTGTAAATACTGACCCACTCCCTGGGTCCCCCTGTAAATACTGACCCACTCCCGGGGACCCCCTGTAAATACTGACCCACTCCCGGGGTCCCCCTGTAAATACTGACCCACTCCCTGGGACCCCCTGTAAATACTGACCCACTCCCGGGGACTCCCTGTAAATACTGACCCACTCCCTGGGTCCCCCTGTAAATACTGACCCACTCCCGGGGTCCCCCTGTAAATACTGACCCACTCCCTGGGTCCCCCTGTGAATACTGACCCTCTCCCTGGGTCCCCCTGTAAATACTGACCCACTCCCGGGGTGCCCCTGTAAATACTGACCCACCCCCGGGGACCCCCTGTAAATACTGACCCACTCCCGGGGTGCCCCTGTAAATACTGACCCACCCCCGGGGACCCCCTGTAAATACTGACCCACTCCCTGGGTCCCCCTGTAAATACTGACCCACTCCCTGGGTCCCCCTGTGAATACTGACCCTCTCCCTGGGTCCCCCTGTAAATACTGACCCACTCCCTGGGTCCCCCTGTAAATACTGACCCAATCCTAGGGAGCCCTTGTGATGTGCTCCTGAGGACTCCTGTTCTAATCGCTGTAAGATAGTATGGAGGGAGTACTGGGACACCATTTCAGAATTTGTTTGTGTAAAAGGCAGAAATGGAATAAGCTATGTTAAATACAGATATATGTGGTGAACAGACTGTACTGACTGACCTCACCGACTCCAGTTTGAAAACCCCAGCTTTACTGTCCCAGCAGCTGGCTTGGTGTTTTAACACAAGGTAAACACTGATGAGATATGGCATTTCTATTTACATCAGTTATTAAGTCAGTCTTATATTCACACAAAATAAATCTGAATTATCTGTCACATAATTTTAATAAAACACCTAAAGACACTAATCCCCTTACTCCTGACATAACTTTCCAATCCAACCAAATAAATTCTATAAATATACTGGCAGTTTAGCAACATAAAGTTAAATCCCCTGCAAAATATTCTGTTAAATGAGTCATTGTGTGATATGAAGAACTAATTGGCAGGATCATTGTAAGTGGACTTGTAAACCCCTTACCTCGTCCCCTTGCTCTTAAACAGACTCCCTTTGAACCCGATTAAGAAATTGGACAGTCAATGAATGCCATGTTGAAGGGTTTTAGTTTGAATCCCTGTTTCAGACCACCCACCCACACACAGATTGGGAGGGGAATAAATGGTGCTGCCTTTGTGCAACTGCACCCTCCCGCCAGTGAAGACGTTGCAGGACCACCCCTGAAAGGAGGCTACGCTCATTCCTGGTCAGTTTATTCCACTCTACGTTCCCATGGCCACATCTATAATGGAGGTTTCCTACCTAAACGCATCATGTTGTCATCACAATCTCCCTGCAGTGCCACCACTGGTCAGAGAGTGTAATTACAGCGTGACAAGTTTACATTGGCAATTTCCATTATAAATGGGGAAAATATAACGGAAATATAGAAGAATTATGACTTTAAAATGGAGCTGAACTACATCTGAATTTCCTGGTCCAATTATCCCCTGCTAGCTAACTTCACTTCACCTGAATAGGACACTTCACTCCTCCTGTACAATGTCACAGGAAATTGACTAGTTCCCTTCTAAAGCCTGTCTGACTCACATTCAGTAAGTGCCTATGGGAATGGACTCTGCAATGTGTGAAAGTTTCTCTCAGCCTCTCTCTTTGTGCTCCTGTTGATGACTCTGATTGACATCTGCAAAATTACTGAGCGGCGGAATGGCCTTTCACTATTCACCCTGACAGAACGCTGCCCCAATTATAAAGTGCATCACCCAGCACTGCAAACTCACCCGAGGTGAAGAGGACGATGGCTTTCAGGCAGGAGAACTCCGCCGAGTCCAGGTGCAGCAGCTTCAGCTTCTCCACCTGCTCCTGGAAGATCCGGATGTGATCCATGAACGCCACGACTCGCTCTGCCGACATCGGGGATGCATGGAGGCCGGCAGCCGCCAGGAGGGGGGCCACGTGCAAGGGCATAGAGCACTGGGCCGCGTTCAGCACAAATAGCTCGCTCCATGTCAGCCGGAGGAGCCCCACCTGGTCCGAGATCTGGAGGTCAGGGAAGAAGGGGATGTTCCTGGCCCACTCCACGGCACTGAAGAGGAGACGTGCCGCCAGCTCACAGATGTTCTCGACACCCATCATGCTGCTGGATTGCATGCACTGGCTGCCGTAGCGAGACGTCGGGTACGGTTCCGCCCGCAGCAGCAATGAGATAAAGCCGGACAGGTAGGAGGGGCTGGTGAAGCCGTCGCCATTGCTCAGACTGTACTGTCCTGGGTTGGACTGAGCATGAGCCAGTCTCCCTCTCTGAACTGCTGTAATAGAAATAACACAAACATTATCCAGTCAGTAACAGGGCACAGTTAGAGAGGGTGCAGAAAAGATTCATGAGAATGATTACATGGATGAGGAACTTCAGTTATAAAGATAGATTGGAGAAGTTGGGACTGTTTTCCTAGGAGAGGAGATTTGATAGAGATATTCTAAATCATGAAGGGTGTGGACAGAGTAGATAGAGAGAAACTGTTCCCATTCGTGAAAGGATTGAGAACAAGAGGGCACAGATTTTAAATAGTTAGTAAAAAGAAGCTAAAGTGACACGAGGAAAAACTTTTTCACGCAGTGAGTGGTTAGGATCTGGAATGCATTGCCTGACAGTGCGGTGGAGGCAGGTTCAATCGAGGCATTCAAAAGGGTATGGAAAGGAAGACTGTGCAGTGTTACGGGGAGAAGGTGGGGGAGTGGCACTAGGTGAAATGCTCATTAGGAGAGCCGGTGCAGGCACGATGGGCCGAATGGCCTCCTTCTGCGCTGTAACAATTCTGTGATTCTGTGATAATGTACAGACCAAAGTATCAGCTGTGGCACAATGGGTAGCACACTCTCTTGCCTCTGAGTCAGACGACTGTGGGTTCAAGGCCCACTCCAGAGACTGGAGCACAAAGATCTCGGTTCATACTCCAGTGTGGTACTGAGTACAGCACTGTCGGAGGGTCAATACTGAGGGAGCACTGCAATGACAAAGTGACAGCACTGAGGGAGTGCTGCACAGTCGGACTGAGGGAGTTCCGCACTGTCAGATGGTAAGTAATGAGGAAGCGCCACACTGCCAGAGGGGCAGTACTGAGAGAGCACTGCACAGTTGAAGGGAAAGCACTGAGGAAGGGCTGCATTATCGGAGGGGAAGCACTGAGGGCACTGCACTGTCAGAGGTCAGAACTGATGGACAGCTGCATTATCAGGGGGGCAGTACAGAGGGAGAACTGCACCATCGCAGGGGCAGTACTGAGGGAGCGATGCACTGCTGGAAGGACTGTTTTTCGGATGAGACCTTAATCTGAAGTCCTGTCTATTTGCTCAGGTGAATGTAAAAGATCCCATGGTGCTATTTTGAAGAACAGGTGAGTTCTCTCCTGTGCCCTGGGCCGATATTTATAAATTGGCTGCCATGTTTCCTATATTAAAACAGTAGCTACACTTCAAAAGTACTTCACTGGCTGTAAAGAGCTTTAGGATGTCCTGAGGTTGTGACAGGCGCTATTTAAATGTAAGTCTGTTTTTCTTTTATCTAGTGGTGGGCAGTGGGTGCAAGGCACCAAGAGGGTCAATAGATTAGGGGTGGAGGAGGAAAAATCAAGAAGCCATGATTCAGTGATTCCTGCCTCAATTTACAAATGCTGTAGAATGCAGGAGGACAGGAGGAGGTGAGGCATTCACAGTCATGACAGTCTGTCTGACAAAGGACGAGTTTCATCAGGAGTCAGTTCATTCCTTTTACATCCTAACTCAGATTTAGTGGCTTCTAATTTCTTCAAGTTTAAATGTTATAAATTATCCAAACCTTCTGGGACCAAGATAAAACCTATCCCTCCAATGCAATTTATTTTTGCTTCAGTCAAATACATATGGGGGTTACAAACCAGATTCACCTACAGAAAATGGTCTATCTGAGCCAAGTCAGCTCATTCAAATTCAAGCACATTGTGATTTTAGTTTTTGGTGTATAGGTTTGATTGGCTGCTGTTTTTGGAGTTTAAGAGATGCATATTTAAATTTTCTTTGTCTTATAAAGAAGTATTTCTCAGCCTATCTTATTTGGGTGCTTTATTCAAAGGTATTAGATAGAGATGGGCGAGACAGAGATACTGGTCAGCAACAAACCATTGGTTATAAGATTCCTGCTCAGGGGCCCCGAGTCTAGTTGAGTTTACATTGTAGCTCAGCACAGGGAACAATCCTACCTCCCGAGGAAGTGTATTTGAGCCTAGAAGCCCCGTAAATCTAGCATGTATTATTGCCAATTAGCCAACTACTGATTAATAAATCTTGGCAGTTTATAGTCTAACCCACAGTCTAATGAGATATTTATTTTACTGTCTTCCAAAGAGATGGGAGATCATTTGATGGCTTGTGACAACCAGTATCCCAAGTACAGAGCATGGTACAAATCAGCTGGATACTAGGTGGGTAAAGGAATGCACGGGTCACAGATCGAGCTCTTATCCAGGACAGGGCAAGATACCAAACTCACAACAATAGTTAAAGAAAATTGAACAGCAGATTCCTAACCTAGGAGCAGTGAATTTATTTATGTTCCCAACCACTGGACTGCAACTGAACACAAAGTGTATGGTACATGACATAAATAAGAGTTCAGTGCACAATCCCATCGATCCACACTTGCACCTAGTCTGGGGTCGATGTGAAATCCTAAACACTCGAAATGGAGGAACTCTGGAAAATTAAGTGAAAAAAAAACGGTTAAGCTGCAAGGTTCAGGAGGAGAGAAACGGAGATGGAACAACAGGATCAGAGACAAAAATCAGACTGAATTCTCAAAGTGGGAGTGCAGATAAAGTCATTAAATAACAGAATTTGGGGGTTTATATATAGAGGCATGCAAGAATAAAGTAGTAATGATAAATTTGTACAAAACACTGGTTAGACCACACTTCGAATTGTGTATATTCCATTATAGAAAGGACATTAAAGTCATGCATTCAGTGTAGATTCACCAGGATGATGGCAGGGACAGGAGACTATAATTCTGAGGAGAGACTGGAGATTCTGAGACCATTCACACTGGAGCAGAGAAGGTTATAACAAATCAAGAGGACATTTTTAAAATTATGAATAGTTGTTGTAGAATAAATGGGAAGAAACCATTTCCTCTGGTTGGGGAGTCAATGATAAAGGGAGTATCGATTTAAAATTACCCTCAAGAGAATGAGAGAGATTTGGAAAAACTTCTTTACACAGGGTTGTTGGGGCGTGGAATGTTTTACCACAGGGAGAGGTTAAGAGAGAGATCAATGCTTATTTTAAGGGAAAATTGATTAACTATTTGAAAGAGGAAGATTCTAAGCTATAGGGAAAGGGAGAGGCAGTGGGATTAGTTTTGAATTACTCTAGTACTGACATGTTGGGCCAAATAGCCTCCTTCTGTGTTGTGAACTTCCATAGTTATACAAAACCAGTAAAATCAGAGACAAAATTGATAAAACACAGGCTAGAAATGTTCAAAGAATTCCCCACAGTAGATGCATTGATATATAATTAAACCATTGACACAGATTCTTGAACAAGTAATTTAAAGGTTTCTTGGTGTTTCAGTTCTGGCTATTTCTGTTTAATGGTTGGTGACTGATAGAGAGAACAAAAGAGATGGAAAAAACTTAGGGAAGAAAGACATATTGGGGAAGAGTGAGAATGGGGTTTGAGAAATGGGGACACAAAGTGAGAACAAAATGAGGAGCTAGAGAGGGGGAATAGGGCCAGAGTGCGAAATTAGGGACACAGAGATAGAATGGGAGGACAGAGAAAAGGGATGGAAAAAGGGCAAAATGATGAGAGAGAAAAAGAGAGAGAAAAAAAAAGAGGAAAAAAGAGAGAGAGAGAGATGAAGATAAGGACTGTAGACCAGAACCCTGGAATCAGGTCAGTCCTGAAATGCAGAGAAGAGTCAGAAGTGCAGTGAATGGAGCTGGTTAAAGACCGGCCATATTGCTGGGAGTCCCCTCTCCAGCCCAGCCCAGGAGAGATCTACCTTCTCGCCTCATGCCAACTTTCAGACATTTCTTGAAGCGGCAGTACTGACACTGATTGCGGTGATGCTGGTCAATGGGACAGTTCCTGCTGCCCCTACAGCTGTAGCTCAGGTTCCTGCGGACACTCCTCTTGAAGAAGCTCTTGCAGCCCTCACAGGTGAATTGTCCGTAGTGTTTGCCACTGGACTTATCCCCACAAACTGTGCACTCCACCCCTGGCTGCTGCTGCAGCTTGTCCTGTAGGGGTGCATCCTGACCCGGTGAGCAGGGTAACAGATCCCCAGGAGACGCATCCTTCTGCTCCTCTGCACTGAAGTGGGGCCTGGAGGTGAGAGATGCTTCCTCTACGGGGTCTCTCCAGGAGTTCCTGATCATTCTGCACCCAGGCTTCCAAACTCACCTAACAATTCTAAATCAGAATGAAACCGCCCAGTCCCAGCTCGAGTCCTGCCCCAATTCCAGCTCTACCGCAATCTCAGCTCTAGTCCCAGTCCCTACCCTATATCCTACCTCCTGATCTCCCAGGCTCTATCCCGATCCCAGCTCTTGTCCAAGCTCTGCCCCAGTCCCAGTCCCTACCCTATATCCTACCTCCTGATCTCCCAGGCTCTATCCCGATCCCAGCTCTTGTCCCAGCTCTGCCCCAGTCCCAGTCCCTACCCTATATCCTACCTCCTGATCTCCCAGGCTCTATCCTGATCCCAGCTCTTGTCCCAGCTCTGCCCCAGTCCCAGTCCCTACCCTATATCCTACCTCCTGAACTCCCAGGCTCTATCCCGATCCTAGTTCCAGTCCCAGCTCTGCCCCAGTCCCTACCCTATCTCCTCGCTCCTGATCTCCCAGGCTCTATCCTGATCCCAGCTCTTGTCCCAGCTCTGCCCCAGTCCCAGTCCTATATCCTACCTCCTGAACTCCCAGGCTCTATCTCGATCCTAGTTCCAGTCCCAGCTCTGCCCCAGTCCCTACCCTATCTCCTCGCTCCTGTTCTCCCAGGCTCTATCCCGATCCCAGCTCTTGTCCCAGCTCTGCCCCAGTCCCTACCCTATCTCCTCGCTCCTGTTCTCCCAGGCTCTATCCCGATCCCAGCTCTGCCCCAGTCCCTACCCTATCTCCTCGCTCCTGTTCTCCCAGGCACTATCCCAGTCCTGGCTCTGTTCCAGTCTGTTCGCGCTCTGTTTCAATCGGGTGCCCGAGATGACTCCGCTTCGCCCTCGGGTAAACACTGGGCAATTGAACAGGAAAGTCAAGATTCTGCAAATGATTTTTTTTGCAACAGAGAATTTCTTTTAAAGTTCGTGAAACAAACTGGAAGCAGGTTCCAACTCTCGCCTCGGATGCCTCTCCAGGTGCCAAGGATTTCTGTGGGATCCTCCTTGTTGAAATACTCCCGGTGCTGGCCCCGAATGAGCCGGGATCCCGTCCCCCACGGTCCAGAGCTGCTTGTATTCCGCTCAGTGCTCGGATCCTCCGGTGCTGGGAGGAGAGAAGCAGCCACAGAGCGCAGCGGCTCCGTGCTCACAGGATTTGCAATCAGTAGGAGTGACAAATCCTCCGGGGAAACAGATTAAAATCCAGGAGGAAGGAAAGAGGCCGTGTTCAGCTTCTGTACAATCACATCCCCTGCTCAGACTGATGCCACTCGTTTGGAAGCACACAGTGCTCGGGCTGGAGTTCTGTCTGAGAACTGCAGGAGCTGGGGCAGACTAGCAGACAAACTTAAGAGTGGGATGCACACTTTCTCTCTCTCTCTTCCTCATCGGCTGCCCTTGACACCTGTCTTTCACTCCCACTCCCTCCCTTTCACCATCACATGAAACCCTTGAATTTTTCATCTACATGCTGCCTCTCCGGGACATATCCAAAAACACCACCTCAGGTTCCTCATGTAGGCTGCTGACACTCAGCTCTACCCCACCACCATCTCTCTTCACCCCCTCCACTGTCTCTGATGTGTCACGCTGTTTGTCCGATACCCAGCACTAGATGAGCAGAAATTTCCTCCAACTAAACATTGGCAAGACCGATATATTCCCTTTGGTCCCCACCACATTTTCTCTTCCCTAGCTACCGGCTCCATTCCTCTCCCCCAGCCACAGTCTGAGGCTGAACCTGGCCATTTACAACCTTGCTGATTTATTTGACCCTCAGATGAGCTTCTTTTTTTAAATTCATTCCTGGGATTTGGGCGTCACTGGCTAGGCCAGCATTTATTGCCCATCCTTAATTGCCCTTGAGAAGGTGGTGGTGAGCTGCCTTCTTGAACCGCTGCAGTCCATTTGGGGTGGGTAGACCCACAGTGCTGTTAGGAAGGGAGTTCCAGGATTTTGACCCAGCGACAGTGAAGGAACGGCGATATAGTTCCAAGTCAGGATGGTGTGTGACTTGGAGGGTAACTTGCAGGTGGTGGTGTTCCCATGTATTTGCTGCCCTTGTCCTTCTAGTTGGTAGAGGTCGCAGGTTTGGAAGGAGCCTTGGTGCATTGCTGCAGTGCATCTTGTAGATGGTACACACTGCTGCTACTGTGCATCAGTGGTGGAGGGAGTGAATGTTTGTCGATGGGGTGCCAATCAAGCGGGCTGCTTTGTCCTGGATGGTGTCGAGCTTCTTGAGTGTTGTTGGAGCTGCACCCATCCAGGCAAGTGGAGAGTATTCCATCACGCTCCTGACTTGTGCCTTGTAGATGGTGGACAGGCTTTGGGGAGTCAGGAGGTGAGTTACTCACTGCAGGATTCCTAGCCTCTGACCTGCTCTTGTAGCCACGGTATTTATATGGCTACTCCAGTTCAGTTTCTGGTCAATGGTGGCTCCTAGGATGTTGATAGTGGGGGATTCAGCGATGGTAATGCCATTGAATGTCAAGGGGAGATGGTTAGATTCTCTCTTGTTGGAGATGGTCATTGCCTGGCATTTGTGTGGTGCGAATGTTACTTGCCACTTATCAGCCCAAGCCTGGATATTGTCCAAGTCTTGCTGCATTTCTACACGGACTGCTTCAGTATCTGAAGAGTCATGAATGGTGCTGAACATTGTGCAATCATCAGCGAACATCCCCACTTCTGACCTTATGATTGAAGGAAGGTCATTGATGAAGCAGCTGAAGATGGTTGGGCCTAGGACACTACCCTGAGGAACTCCTGCAGTGATGTCCTGGAGCTCAGATGATTGACCTCCAACAACCATAACCATCTTCCTTTGCGCTAGGTATGACTCCAGCCAGCGGAGGGTTTTCCCCCTGATTCCCATTGACTCCAGTTTTGCTAGGGCTCCTTGATGCCATACTCGGTCAAATGCTGCCTTGTTATCATGGGCCGTCACTCTCACCTCACCTTTTGTCCATGTTTATAATGAGGGCAGGAGCTGAGTGGCCCTGGCGGAACACAAACCGAGTGTAACTGAGCAGGTTATTGCCAAGCAGGTGCCACTTGATAGGACTTTGACGACACCTTCCATCATTTTACTGATGGAAGAGAGTAGACTGATGGGGCAGTAATTGCCTGGCTGGGACTTGTCCTGCTTTTTGTACAGGACATAACTGGGCAATTTTCCACATTGCCAGTTTTGTAGCTGTACTGGAACAGCTTGGCTAGGGGCGCGGCAAGTTCTGGAGTATAGGTCTTCAGTACTATTGCCAGAAATGTTGTCAGGGCCCATAGCCTTTGCAGTATCCAGTGACTTCAGTCATTTCTTGATATCACGCGGGGTGAATCGAATTGGCTGAAGTCTGGCATCTGTGATTTAGATTTAGATATACAGCACTGAAACAGGCCCTTCGGCCCACCGAGTCTGTGCCGACCATTAACCACCCATTTATACTAATCCTACACTAATCCCATATTCCTACCACATCTGTCCCTATATTCCCCTACCACCTACCTATACTAGGGGCAATTTATAATGGCCAATTTACCTATCAACCTGCAAGTCTTTTTGGCTGTGGGAGGAAACCGGAGCACCCGGAGGAAACCCACGCAGACACAGGGAGAACTTGCAAACTCCATACAGGCAGTACCCAGAATTGAACCCGGGTCGCTGGAGCTGTGAGGCTGCGGTGCTAACCACTGCGCCACTGTGCCACCCCGGTGATGTTGGGGACTTCAGGAGGAAGCAGAGATGGATCATCAACTCGGCACTTCTGGCTGAAGATTTTTGCAAATGCTTCAGCCTTATCTTTTGCACTGATGTGCTGGGCTCCCCCATCATTGAGGATGAGGATATTTGTGGAGCCACCTCCTCCAGTTAGTTGTTTAATTGTTCACCACCATTCACGGCTGGATGTGGCAGGACTGCAGAGCTTAAATCTGATCCGTTGGTTATGGGATCACTTAGCTCTGTCTATCGCATGCTGCTTTTGCTGTTTGGCACACAGGTAGTCCTGGGTTGTAGCTTCACCAGGTTGACACCTCATTTTGAGGTATGCCTGGTGCTACTCCTAGCATGCCCTCCTGCACTCTTCATTGAACCACATTACTGTAGTAGAAGAATGTAAAGAGTTAATACCGAAGACCCCTCCCACTGTACGAACAAAGATAGGCTTGAGAAGGAAAAGGTATAGCAGCACGAAGGATGCTAGCTCCGGATGCTTGCAGAGCGAGTATATAGTAACTGTAAATAATAGAGTTTTTAGTTAACCTACACTGGAGTCTAAGACTTTCTTGAAAATGCCCTACAACGCTAATAATACAAATACAACTAAACCCAACATGGTGGCAGGGGTAAAACAGCGGTGAAAGTGACCAGGAGAATTTGAAGATCTTCTTACCTTTGGGAGAAATACCAGGTGAACAACAGAGGTCGGTTCCTGAAGAAAGTGATTCACACTGAGGTAGGATCCTGAAGACAGGCACTCACTGGGGCTAGTTCCTGAAGACAGTAACTCTCAATGGGGTCGGTTCCTGAAGACAGGGGCTCTCACAGGGGTTGGTTCCTGTAGACAGTGACTCTCAATGAGGATTGTTCCTGAAGACAGTGACTCTCAGAGGTTGGTTCCTGAAGACAGGGGCTCTCACAGGGGTTGGTTCCTGTAGACAGTGACTCTCAATGAGGATTGTTCCTGAAGACAGTGACTCTCAGAGGTTGGTTCCTGAAGACAGGGGCTCTCAATGAGGATTGTTCCTGAAGACAGTGACTCTCAGAGGTTGGTTCCTGAAGACAGTGACTCTCAATGAGGATTGTTCCTGAAGACAGTGACTCTCAGAGGTTGGTTCCTGAAGACAGGGGCTCTCACAGGGGTTGGTTCCTGAAGACAGGGGCTCTCAATGAGGATTGTTCCTGAAGACAGTGACTCTCAGAGGTTGGTTCCTGAAGACAGGGGCTCTCACTGAGGTCGGCTCCTGTTGTGGAGAAAATATAACCACTCGAGTCCATGGGATTAAAGCAAATAAGGACTTGTTTTTGTCAAGCATATGCAAGGGAGAAGTTCTCTGGTCATCCAAACAGCTTCTCAGTGAAGCAGAGTCTGTAGCACACATTTATAGAATTACTGATTTATTCATTTGTTCACACTACCCTGATACGTTCCAGGTCTGCAGCTTAATAACCTGGATTGTATTGCGCCACAAACATTCTCCTGCTATCTCCTCCCAAACCTTGAAGCTGCCAGCTCCCATAGTTTACTGCTTGTATCATCTCCAGCTTTTCCCCTTATCTCTTTGATTAGTGAAGCAAGGACAGCATGTTTACACAGATGTGGAGGCAATTAACTAGAGTTGTACAGTTCCAGCATAGTGGTCAAGGAAGCATCCCATCACTCAACGGGCCGCTCACCACTACAGTGATTCTTCTAAACTTATTAATACATTCTAATACTAATTTTCCTAATGTTACCCTTCTGGTCCCACTTCAGTCCCTCCTTTTGGACCCCTAGTCAGGCGCACCACCTGACCCAGGTGGGACTTTCCCTATATCCTCCACTCACCAATTGTTCCAGGGATCCTACTGGAGTTTAGTGGGCTTTGGATCTCCTAGTCTATCATTCTCTTATGGCTTCAAAAGTACCAGTGACCTAGGCTGGGCCCGGAACCATCTTCCCCTTCGCAAAATCCTCATAAATGTTCCCAAGTTTAGTATTCCTGGGAGGGGGGCTTCAACTGCGGCAGATACCAGGGTGTACCCTTTGTTGGCCAACGTCACCATCTGCACAACTTGGGATACCATCAGCCCTTGGTAGCAAAAAATACAGAGACCAACTAACAGGACCGCAGTGGAAGCAAAAGCTGCAGCGATACCTCCCACTTCCCACCAGTTATACTGCATTCCTGCCATCTCGGCTCGATTGCTGGCCGAGTCCTCCAAGACTCTAGCCACCCCTTTGGCTAGGTTCACCTGCACCTTGCCCCTCGCGATTGCTTGACGGCTTTGCTCCATAAACAACCTAGTGGTGGCCAGGGCCCTTTGCAGCAATTCCTGGGCTATTCTTTCTAGGACATTGTCAATGTTTAGCAAACCATCCCACCATGGGCTGAATACATACACACGAGGGCCCTACCTGCAAGGTGGAAATGCCCCACCGTAAAGGGGTCAATGATCTGTAAGCAGAAAGTGTGGTCATTATCACATTCCAATCCTCCGCACAAGAACCTTGTCCTGTCTGTCAAAAAGCACCACTGCTTAGGGGAGGTTTGGGTTCTGAAGGGTCACTGACCCGAAACGTTAACTCTGCTTCTCTCTCCACAGATGCTGCCAGACCTGCTGAGTATTTCCAGCATTTCTTGTTTTTATTTTGGATTTCCAGCATCCTCAGTATTTTGCTTTTATTTTAGGGGAGGTTTGGACTGCCTTAAAGGCTTTTCAAGAGGGCTGACCAATACCACAATGGCAGAGTCATTACTGATGGGTCTCAGAGTATCACAGGAGCAGATGATGTAATGCTGCAACTCAGTACAATATTCTCGTGTTGTCATCAAAAGGGTACCAGTTAAACCTGGAGCTATATGCCCCCAGGATACACTAGTTCGTTCCTCACCACTCCCAGGGATACAAATTTATAACCCCCTAAATAAGTACCATTTGCATGTTCTTGAGGCACAATCATCAGGAATTTGATTGTATTCTCCACTCCCCTCATACAGACCATGTAACTACCAGTTCCTGTCTTTCCTTGTGCAAATTAATAAGGTCTGATCTTTTCACAGTCTGATGTATGTGTCGGGGGGCCGTACCAAATTTTATATCTTCAATATCTGAAACAACATTATCTACTAAGTCCTGAGCCAACATGTGACAGGCCCTTCCCTTTGAGTTCTCAAACAAATGGAAGGCAGATTAGTCCATCCCGCTGTGATGTTCACTTCAGTGTTGGACACCCTTGAGGTGCTACCTCCTTTAGGTAGTTGTACGTACTGTCCTGGATGCAGGCAAGTGGTTTTGTTGATATTTACGGTGGGCGCTTCCCATGTTGCTGCGGTTACCAGGAGGGTGATCACCGTTACTGCTACCCACCATGCTGCCATTGCTCTCGTGGTTTACCTGAAACAAAATAATTAAGAGATCTGCTGCTGGCCCTCCTGTTGGTAGAAACAGAATGTGAGTCATGTGTTTGACCTGAGACCATTGGGAGTGGTGTCACCCGTGCGGCATTCCTGGAAAATAAAATATTAATCCCATCACTTTAAGATTTTTCCTTTTATAATCTAGCTGTATAGGATATTATACTTGTACCAAACCTCTGAGCTGCCACACAGTGATGTTGTTTTCATATTTAGTCCAATATTTACTGTTGTCCAAACAGAAACCACCGAGACCGTGTGTGTGGTTTTATTGTTTTCCGAGAATCTCTTTAAATGTCAGGTTAGAATACCAACTCAAATTAATTTGATTTAATTCATCATCTTCAGTTCATTGTAGATATCTGATCAAATTCATGAAGCTGTTAGCAATCTTTTTGCAATAAATTTTGAAAGTTGTATGGTTAGCTTAAACTGCTAATGGAAAGGGTTAACTTTCTGCTAGTCTGAAAGGGGGTGGGGCAAATGTTCTCAGATGGACTAGTGATGATGTCACCACTCCTTTTTCTACAAAGACAGAACAAACCACGAGCTAGGTAATAGTCTAAACACATACTTTTCAAACAAATGAGAAATTTGTATTTCAGAACACTTTCCTCCGACAATGTTTCAAAATTCCAAGCTTTTTAAGATCCCTTTGTCAAATTCTCTTCTTTTTACACCCCTTTTGCGCAACCACCCTTTAGGGAAGAAAGCACATGAAACTTACACACATACATTATCCACACAATTTCTGCAACACTCATTCAACTTAACAACTTAAGATGAAAAGAAAGAAAACAAAGGAAATAAAGTGCATCAGTGGTCTTGGTCTTTCATTTAAATCTGCTAAACTTCAAAAAGCAGCCTCTCACAGGCATGGGGGAAGGAAAGGGTGGTCTTGGAGATTTTTCACCCACAGAAACAATCAAATTGACAGTGCTAAGTATCATTACGCATCATCCCCCCTTAAAGGAGCCCTTCTCTCTCTTCTCTTGCTGAAACAAAGCATGTACTTTAACAGCTTCTCATCCATTTTACACAGCTATCAAAACATTAAAACATCATGCAGGACCAGGCCACTGAGGGTTAATAAGCCATTAGTTTGGTGACACAGACAGAGCTAACATAGACAGACAAGGAAATCAAAGGACACTAATAATACACAAACAGAAACATATGCATACATGAGTTTCTCCCTGACTCCTCCCTAAGTCAGTTCAGGACAGTTGCCTAAAATGATTTTTTTTTATTTCCAAAATATACTTTATTCTTAAAAATCTGTAAAATTACATTCCCAAACAGTGTAAAACAGCATCAAGTCAAAAAATACAAACAGTGCAAAGATGATCAGTTTCCTTCTATACAATCATGAGTTGCCTCACAACCCTTCCATTTCATTTTCATGCCATATACATTTTTACATTTTACAGCACACAAAATTTTCCCAATACAGTTTGAGGGGTTTCCCATGGATCCATCCCCTCAGTTCAGCTTGGTGGGGGGACCTTACACTGTGGTCTTTCCCCATTGAGCCTTTGCTGCGGCTGCCCCAAGCTTTAGTGCGTCCCTCAGCACATAGTCCTGGACCTTGGAATGTGCCAGTCTGCAACATTCGGTCGTGGACAACTCTTTGCGCTGGAAGACCAGCAAGTTTCGGGCAGACCCAAGGGCGTCTTTCACCGAATTGATAGTCCTCCAGCAGCAGTTGATGTTTGTCTCGGTGTGCGTCCCTGGGAACAGCCCGTAGAGCACAGACTCCTGTGTTACAGAGCTGCTTGGGATGAACCTCGACAAAAACCACTGCATCTCTTTCCACACCTGCTTTGCAAAGCCACATTCCAGGAGGAGGTGGGCGACCGTCTCTTCCCCACCACAGCCACCGCGGGGGCATTGCGTGGAGGGAGCGAGATTTCGGGCGTGCATGAAGGATCTGACGGGGAGGGCCCTTCTCACCACCAGCCAAGCTACATCTTGGTGCTTGTTTGAAAGTTGTGGTGATGAGGCATTCCGCCAAATGACTTTGGCGGTCTGCTCGGGGAACCATCCGACAGGATCCCCCGTCTCCTTTTCCCGTAGGGCCTTGAGGACGTTCCGTGCAGACCACTGCCTGATGGATCGGTGGTCGAAGGTGTTTTCCCGCAGAAACTGCTCCACGAAGGATAGGTGGTACGGCACGGTCCAACTGCATGGAGCGTTCCGCGGCAATGTGGTCAGGCCTATCCTTCGCAACACCGGGGACAGATAGAACCTCAGCACGTAGTGACACTTGGAGATTGCGTACACACAGCTTGATGCAGCCGCTCACAAAGGTGGTCATCAGGATGAGGGCCACGTTGGCTACATTTTTCCCGCCCTTGTCCAGAGATTTGAACATCGTGTCCCTCCGGACCTGGTCCATTTTAGATCCCCAGATGAAGCGGAAACAGTTGCCGAGAATGATAAACAACCCCAAATTATTTACTGCCGACCTTTTAAGATCCTTTATCTTTCCACATGACTGCTGGGCACCGTGCACCCACTCTCTTGGTCTTATGTGCCCACGACAGCTACAATTCCCTTTCTTGTTTTATCCTTTATTTATTTGTTTGTTCTTTTTCTCAGATAACATTTTTGTCATAGAGTCATACAGCATAGAAACAGGCCCTTCAGCCCACCGCATCCCATGCCGACCATAATGTCTATCTATATTAATCCCACCTGCCTGCATTAATTCCATATCCCTCTATGCCTTGCTCATTCAAGTACCTGTCCAGATGCCTCTTAAATATCGCTACTGTTCCTGCCTCCATCACTTCCTCAGGCACCTCATTCCAGATACCCACTATTCTTTGTGCGAAACATTTACCCCTTTGATCCCCTTTAAACCTCCTCCCTCTCACCTTAAATCTATGCCCTCGAGTTTTAGTCACCCCTACCATGGGAAACAGACTCTGGCTATCTACCCTATCTGTGCCTCTCATAATTTTATATACCTCCAAACCAGGCAACATCCTTGTGAATCTTTTCTGCACCCACTTTAGCTTAATCACATCTTTCCTGTAGTGCGGCGACCAGAACTGCACACAGTACTCCAAACGCGGTCTAACCAACGTTACGTACAACTGGAACATGACGTCCCAACTCTTGTACTCAATGCCTCGGCCGATGAATGCAAGCATGCCATACGCCTTCTTCACCACCCTGTCTACCTGTGTTGCCACTTTCAGGGAACTATGTACTTGCACCCCAAGGTCTCCCTGCTCAACAACACTCCCCAGGGCCCTGCCATTCACTGTATATGTCCTGCCCTGGTTTAACTTCCCAAAATGTATCACTTCACACTTGTCTGCGTTAAATTCCATTTGCCAATCCCTTGCCCACTTTCCCAGTTGATCTATATCCTGTCGTAACCTTAGACAACCTTCTTCACTGTCCATTATACCACCAATTTTGGTGTCATCTGCAAACTTACTAATTATGCCCCGTACATTCACATCCAAGTCATTAATATATATGACAAACAACAGAGGACCCAGCACCGATCCCTGCGGCACACCACTGGTCACTGGCCTCCAATCTGAAAAACAACCCTCCACTACCACCCTCTGCCTCCTATCACCAAGCAAATTTTGTATCCAGTTTGCTAGCTCACCCTGGATCCCATATGTTCGAACCTTCTGGACCAGCCTACCATGCGGGACCTTGTCAAAGGCCTTGCTAAAGTCCATGTAGACAACGTACATCGCCCTGCCCTTGTCAATCCTCTTGGTCACCTCCTCGAAATACTCAATCAAATTTGTGAGACATGATTTCCCATGCACAAAGCCATGCTGACTATCCCTAATCAGACTATGCCTTTCCAGATGCATATAAATCCTGTCTCTCTGAAACCCTTCCAATAACTTTCCCACCACTGATGTAAGGCTCACCGGCCTGTAGTTCCCTGGCTTATCCCTGCTGCCCTTCTTAAATAAAGGCACAACATTAGCTATCCTCCAGTCTTCTGGTACCTCACCTGTGGCTAACGATGATACAAAAATCTCTGCTAGGGCCCCAGCAATCTCCTGCCTTGCTTCCCATAGCATCCTAGGATACACCTGGTCAGGCCCTGGGGAGTTATCCACCTTAATGCGCTTCAAAACCTCCAACACCTCCTCCTTTGTAATGCTGATATGCTCCAGGATATCGCCGTTCCCTCCCTTGAACTCACTAGCTTCCATGTCCTTC
This sequence comes from Heterodontus francisci, assembly GCF_036365525.1. Classification (NCBI taxonomy): domain Eukaryota; kingdom Metazoa; phylum Chordata; class Chondrichthyes; order Heterodontiformes; family Heterodontidae; genus Heterodontus; species Heterodontus francisci. Next base: position 20,123,411 of record NC_090416.1, read on the forward strand.
TCCACGGTAAATACAGACAAGAAGTATTCATTTAAGACCTCGCCCATTTCCCGTGGCTCCAAACATAGATTGCCACACTGATCCTTAAGGGGACCTACTCTCTCCCTAGCTACCCTTTTACTCTTAATATACTTATAGAATCTTTTAGGATTCTCCTTTATCTTATCTGCCAGGGAAATCTGATGGCCCCTTTTCGCCCTCCTAATTTCCTTCTTAAGTGTACTCCTGCATCCCCTATACTCCTCGAGGGACTCGCTTGATCCCAGTTGCCTATACCTGACATATACCTGACCAGACCTTCAATATCCCTCCTCAACCAAGGTTCCCTAAACTTGCCAGCCTTGCCCTTCCATCTAACCGGAACATGCACAAAGGGTGGCACAGTGGCGCAGTGGTTAGCACCGCAGCCTCACAGCTCCAGAGACCCGGGTTCAGTTCTGGGTACTGCCTGTGTGGAGTTTGCAAGTTCTCCCTGTAACCGTGTGGGTTTCCACCGGGTACTCCGGTTTCCTCCCACCGCCAAAGACTTGCAGGTTGATAGGTAAATTGGCCATTGTAAATTTCCCCTAGTGTAGGTAGGTGGTAGGGAATATGGGATTAATGTAGGAGGGGATGTGGTAGGGAATATGGGATTAATGTAGGATTAGTATAAATGAGTGGTTGATGGTCGGCACAGACTCAGTGGGCCGAAGGGCCTGTTTCAGTGCAGTATCACTCTATGCCGGCCCTGAACTCTTCCTATCTCCCTTTTAAAAGCCTCCCACTTGCCAGACGTCCCTTTACCTGTAAACATCCTCTCCCATTCAACTTTTGAGAGTTCCTGTCTGATGCCATCGAAATTAGCCTTCCCCCAATTTAGGACTTCAACCTGAGGACCAGTCCTATCCTTTTCCATAACTATCTTGAAGCTAATAGAGTTATGGTCACTGGTCCCAAAGTGCTCCCCCACTGACACATCAACCACCTGCCCAGCCTCATTTCCTAAGAGGAGGTCGAGTGTAGCCCCTTCTCTAGTAGGGCCATCCACATACTGCTTCAGAAAACTATCCTAGACACACTTAACAAATTCTTCCCCATCTGATCCCTTAGCACTAAGGCAGTCCCAGTCAATATTAGGGAAGTTAAAATCACCTACTATTACAACCCGATAATTCCTACACCTATCTGTGATTTCCCTACATATATGCTCCTCCAACTCCCACTAACTATTGGGGGACCTATAGTATAATCCCAAAGTGATCACCCCTTTCCTATTTCTAAGTTCTACCCATATAGCCTAGCTGGACATTCCCCCCGGGATATCCTCTCTAAGTACTGCCGTGATGTCCTCCCTAATCAATAGTGTAACTCCCCCTCCTCTCTTACCTCCACCTCTGTTACGCCAGAAGGATTGGTACCCCGGAACATTGAGCTGCCAGTCCTGCCCATCCCTCAACCATGTTTCCGTAATAGCTATAATATCACAATCCCACGTACCGATCCATGCTCTGAGTTCATCTGCCTTACCTGTAAGGCTTCTTGCATTAAAGTAAATGCAGTTTAGCCTGCCAGACCTTCCACGCTCCCTGTCCTGCCCCTGCCCAGCCTGCCTACTGGACTCGCTTGCTTTAACCTCTACATTTGCCTCAACTATCTCATCTGAGAGACTACTACTTTGGGTCCCACCAAACTGTAAGACTAGTTTAAATCCTCCCGAGTAGTATTAGCAAACCTTCCCACAAGGATATAGGTCCCCTTCCAGTTTAGATGCAACCCGTCCTTCTTGTACAGGTCACCTCTGCACCAGAAGAGATCCCAATGATCCAAGTAGCTGAAGCCCTCCCGCCTACACCAGCTCTTCAGCCACGCATTCATTTGCCTTATCCTCCTATTCCTACCCTCACTCGCACGTGGCACAGGGAGTAATCCTGAGATTACAACCCTCGAGGTCCTGCTTTTTAACCTTCTGCCTAACTCCCTATATTCACTTTGCAGGACCTCATCTCTCTTCCTGCCTATGTCGTTGGTACCAATATGGACCACGATCTCTGACTGCTCACCCTCCCCTTTCAGAATGTCCTGCAGCCACTCCGAGACATCTTTGACCCTAGCACCAGGGAGGCAACATACCATCCTGGAGTCTCGTTTGTGGCCACAGAAATGCCTATCTGCACCCCTTATGATAGAATTCCCATCACTATAGCTCTTCCAACCCTTTTCCTCCCCTGCTGTGCAGCAGAGCCCTCCGTGGTGCCACAAACTTGGCTGTGCTGCTTTCCCCTGGAAGGTCATCCCCCCCAAATGTATCCAAAGCGGTATATCTGTATGAGAGGGGGATGGCCACAGGGGACTCCTGCAATACCTGCCTGTGCCTACTACTCCATCTGGTGGTCACCCATCTCCTTTCTGCCTGTGCAGCCATTACCTGCGGTGTGACCACCTCACTAAACGTGCTATCCATGACATCCTCAGCATCGCGGATGCTCCACAGTGAATCCCCCCGCAGCTCCAGCTCCGTAATGCGGGTAGCTAGTAGCTGCAGATGGATACACTTCCTGCACACATGGCCGTCAGGGAGACTGGAAGCGTCCCTGATTTCCCGCATAGCACAGGAGGAGCAAAGCATGGGGCTGAGCTCTTCTGTCATGACTTACCCTTAGGTTAATTAGTTACTCCCTTAATTAAAAAATACTAATTACACTAGGGGCCTTGTTCTACCCACTTCAATCTAAAGTCCTTAAAAAAAAAAACACTTTAGTAGTACTCACCTTATCACCAGAGGTTTTTTTTCCCAACAAAAAACACACTTTCCCCTTGTTTTTTTAAGATATTTAAATACACTAACAGCTGTGACTCACCAACCAACCAATCATCTTGCAGCTCTCCTCTGACATCTCTATTGGCTTTTTTTTTTCAAAAACTCCGGTGCACTGGAAAAGGTTGGACTGCTCTCCGCTCCCGGAAGTTAAGAGTTTCTTAAAAGTAACTAGCTAAATTACACCGGACCTTTTGCATCTCAAAATTATTCCAAATTCAAATAACAGTGTTGCTGGAGTGACAGGTTTTGTTAATGTTCCATTGAGTTCTTCCCAAAAGAAACATTTCTCTATGTTCTGGAAACCACCTAGACGGCTTGTTTTTTTTCCTCTAGATTTTGATTTTTCCCTTGAACTTCAAAACATCTCCATCAGGGAACACAGCATTTTTATTTAAATTCCAACTGTTTCCAAACTTTTAACATTTTGTAAGGGGTTCCTAACCCAAGGATTTTTTTGATCCAAAGATGATTCCAAATTCCAATTCACAGCAATAAACATTAAAAAGTCAAAACTGCCAATGTTATATATGAGCAAGCCTTATATTCAGAATTAAATACTCCCTCATACCATGAGATGATAACTTCTAAGTTTGCTGTGGTCACTAATGAAATTCCAGTTTTCACAACTTAACGGATCAGTTAACCTTAATTTAAATTTAATTCAAATCAATGCTTATTAACTACACCTAGAACAGAATAGCGTGTGCTCTTGTCAAAAAGGTAAATTACGTAATTTTTCATGTTCTTTCTTCCTGCACCTTTTCAAATGACTGTAAGAAACCAAAAACTAAAGAAAAAGTTACTTAACATTTTTCCAAAAAGACTTAACACCAGCCTCTTAAAACAACTTTAAAATCTTTACAATATCTCCTTTCTTTATTCTTCAGTCAGTAAGATATGTCTTTCATTTAAACTGCAAAAAGCAATAGTAGATTTTAAACTTTGGTCCAGTTAAAGCAAAACGTTTAAAAACCTCAAACTGGATTTCTGCCAGGCATTTCCAAGCCTTCAAGGCTGAAGCTTACATCTGACAAAATTCTGCATTGCCTTTTCACAATTTCAAAACCAACTTTTAAAATACAAATAAAACACAATGTTAAAGTCCAGAAAGCTTGTTATAGAAGGATAAGGCTGGAACCTATATTTACTCAGTTTCACATTTATTGTGCATAGTAAAAGGATTACAAACATGTAGCTCCTCACACAAATCCCTCTACCAGTCCCAGTGAGTGTCTCCTTTTAACTAAAACCCAATTAACTCCCTTCACCTGAATATAATCACACAACTAACAGATTCCCTTCTTCCTTTCACAATACAACTTAGATGAACACGCTCAAAGAATATTTCAAAATAAATCACAATTAAATTCCATATTGGGTACAAAGTTTTTACATTGTAAGCCACCCTCATCCAGCACCTCCAACAATCTCTCTGCACTCGCATTTCTCTTTGTGAAACAATCGGATAGCTGATGATGATTTGCATCTACCCATTTACGTTTGGAGATTTCTTCTCTCCAACATTTGTTTCAATACAGTGAGGTCAATACGTAGTCTTTTCTCACTCACGCCTTTTGTCGAGTGTACATTCTCCCACAAAGAACGATTATCCCTATAACATACAATGGGTATCCTATCTTCAGGATGTCCCTTATCAGAATCTCACCCAAGATATATTTGACAAATCAAACCCCATATCCACTGCCTCCACAAGACCCAGTGTTTCCACAGCTAACAACCCGTTTTATTTTCTTAGCCTCCCAAGCTAAAGGACAACATTTCCCATTTTCACCCATCAGAAATATTATGAAGCCAGCTGCACTCGAATACCCATCAGCAAGATTAGCATGTGAAGCATCACTGAAAATTATTAGCTTCATGTTCTTTGGGTCACCTAAGGATGGGAACTTCAGAACACATTTCTCCAGATTTAGTTTTTTCAACATTTTATTTGCCCTTTAAACATTCTCACCTTTTGGATGTTTCATCATCGTTCTTAACTCCAGCACATCAAAACTAATAATAAAAGCAAAATACTGCGGATGCTGGAAATCTGAAACAAAAACAAGAAATGCTGGAATCACTCAGCAGGTCTGGCAGCATCTGTGGAAAGAGAAGCAGAGTTAACGTTTCGGGTCAGTGACCCTTCTTCGGAACTAATCAAAACTAATATCTGGCCTAGTCTGATTGCCCAACCAGTTTAATTGACCCACCAGGCTTTGCAATTGCTCAATCTCTGTTTTAGATAGATCATAATCTTTCTGTGATGACCTAACACTATTAACCGGGATGGGAGTAACACTCTAAAATAGGATTGTTGATTCAAACTTATTCTGCTTAATATCTAAACCAATATATTTAAAGGCCCTACAAGCCTAACTCTGAATCTTTAAATTCTGCCTTAATCTTAACATATTTCTCAAAATCCACAGTACCAGCCCATAAGAAATCATCAATGTGCATCATGAAGGTGCCTGAAAGTTTCTCTTTATGATACCAATAAAACATCACAGGATCTGCTTTTAGTTGAACACAACCAATTTTCAACAAAACAGATCTCACTGAGAAATACCACACCCTGGAAGCATCATTAAGGCCATAGATGCATTTGTTCAGTTTCCATAATTTTCCTTCTGTATCTGCTGCCTCTTTAGGTGGTTTCAGATAAACTTCTCACTGAAAAGTATCACCTTGCAGAAATGCAGCTTTTATGTCAATGGATCTACATTCCCATGAATATGTGGCCAAAAAGACTTTCAAGATTACTTTTCCACCTGTGGGAGAATCCACGAACATCTGTATCCCCCAATCGCTCTTCAAAACCCCTCGCAACTAACCTTGCTTTAGCCTTACAAGTTCCATAGGGAAAGACTTTTTCAGTACAAATCCATCGATGTGACAAGGCTGTCTGTCCCCTATCTGGAACCTCAGAATAAACTCCAAACTCCCTCCAACTCTCTAATTCCTTATGTTTTGCTTCTCTTATTAGTTTATCTTCAAGTTTATTGGCGGCCACTAAAACTTCACGATCATGAGGACTTCTGCTTCTAGTTCTATTCCAAGACTGCCCTCTAGCCTTTGTTTCATTGTGGAATCTATTCATACTATGGCCTCTATTAGCACTTTCATGTCTTTCAGAACCACTGCTAGAAAATCTCTCTTGCACTTTAATCGGAGGCTCTTTCTCCAGTACGTGATCGCTTCCTTACGCAAGAATCACTTCCTGATCCATTATCAAAACTTGCACAGTGCCTTCTTACCCTTCACTCTTTCACCCCATTCTGCCAGGCCATGGCTTTAGCTTCTTGACCATCATCTTGAACATTTAACCAATATTTAAACTTGCCTGTAGATTTTCCTGCACGCCCCACAATTGTCGCATCCCTCCATTTATCAGACCCCTCTGGAATATATGTCACCTGAGTACCAACTCGGGGCAATTGACCTTTGGATGCGATAGCTCTTTCAAAGATCAAATAACAGTACAGCACAGGAACAGGCCATTCGGCCCTCCAAGCCTGCGCCGATCTTGATGCCTGCCTAACCTAACACCTGCACTTCCAGGGCCCATATACCTCTATTCCCTTCCTATTCATATATTTGTCAAGATGTCTCTTAAACGTCGCTATCGTATCTGTTTCCACCACCTCCCCTGGCAGCAAGTTCCAGGCACTCACCACCCTCTGTGTAAAAAACTTGCCTCGCACATCCCCTCTAAACTTTGCCCCTTGCACCTTAAACCTATGTCTCCTAGTAACTGATTCTTCCACCCTGGGAAAAAGCTTCTGACTATCCACTCTGTCCATGCCGCTCATAACTTTGTAAACCTCTATCATGTCGCCCCTCCACCTCCGTCGTTCCAGTGAAAACAATCCGAGTTTTTCCAACCTCTCCTCATACCTAATGCCCTCCAGACCAGGCAACATCCTGGTAAACCTCCTCTGTACCCTATACAAAGCCTCCACGTCCTTCTAGTAGTGTGGCGACCAGAATTGCACGCAATATTCTAAGTGTGGCCTAAGGTTCTGTACAGCTGCAACATGACTTGCCAATTTTTATACTCTATGCCCCGACCGATGAAGGCAAGCATGCCGTATGCCTTCTTGACTACCTTATCCACCTGCGTTGCCACTTTCAGTGACCTGTGGACCTGTACACCCAGATCTCTCTGCCTGTCAATACTCCTAAGGGATCTGCCATTTACTGTATACTTCCCACCTGCATTAGATCTTCCAAAATGCATTACCTCACATTTGTCCGGATTAAACTCCATCTGCCATTTCTCCGCCCAAGTCTCCAACCGATCTATATCCTGCTGTATCCTCTGGCAATCCTCATCATTATCCGCAACTCCACCAACCTTTGTGTCGTCCGCAAACTTACTAATCAGACCAGCTGCATTTTCCTCCAAATCATTTATATATACTACAAACAGCAAAGGTCTCAGCACTGATCCCTGCGGAACACCACTAGTCACATCCCTTCATTCAGAAAAACACCCATCCACTGTTACCCTCTGTCTTCTGTGACTGAGCCAGTTCTGTATCCATCTTGCCAGCTCACGTCTGATCCCGTGTGACTTCACCTTTTGCACCAATCTGCCATGCGGGACCTTGTCAAAGGCTTTACTAAAGTCCATATAGACAACATCCACCGCCCTTCCCTCATCAATCATCTTCGTCACTTCCTCAAAAAACTCAGTCAAATTAGTAAGACACGACCTCCCCTTCACAAAACCGTGCTGTCTCTCGCGAATAAGTTCGTTTGTTTCCAAATGGGAGTAAATCCTGTCCCGAAGAATCCTCTCTAATAGTTTCCCTACCACTGACGTAACGCTCACCGGCCTATAATTTCCTGAGCATCATGATTGGTTACATTACTATCCATCTCTTATCTACCTGTACCTCAGGACCTTCCATCAAAAAACACGAATATTCGAGGTATAAGGTACCTCTTCTTCCATCAGCTGCTTGGATTCTGACATTTTGTAAACAACCCTGATTAATCGTGAAGAATGAACCTTAACTGTTTGATTTCCATGCTTGATAACTACTGTTTTACCATCCCGACCAATTAGCTTACCAGGGCCCTTCCATTCCCTATAAAACTAAAAACGTGATGGTGTCCTCACATTTAGATTAGATTAGAGATACAGCACTGAAACAGGCCCTTCGGCCCACCGAGTCTGTGCCGACCATCAACCACCCATTTATACTAATCCTACACTAATCCCATATTCCTACCAAACATCCCCACCTGTTCCTATATTTCCCTACCACCTACCTATACTAGTGACAATTTATAATGGCCAATTTACCTACCAACCTGCAAGTCTTTTGGCTTGTGGGAGGAAACCGGAGCACCCGGAGAAAACCCACGCAGACACAGGGAGAACTTGCAAACTCCACACAGGCAGTACCCAGAATCGAACCCGGGTCCCTGCAGCTGTGAGGCTGCAGTGCTAACCACTGCGCCACTGTGCCGCCCGTCTTTGGCCTCCTTGTCTCGAGAGACAATGGGTAAGCGCCTGGAGGTGGTCAGTGGTTTGTGAAGCAGCGCCTGGAGTGGCTATAAAGGCCAATTCTAGAGTGACAGACTCTTCCACAGGTGCTACAGATAAAATTGGTTGTCGGGGCTGTTACACAGTTGGCTCTCCCCTTGCGCTTCTGCCTTTCTTTCCTGCCAACTGTTAAGTCTCTTCGACTCGCCACTCTTTAGCACTGCCTGTATGTCTGTCCACCAGCTCTGGCGATCGCTGGCAACTGACTCCCACAACTTGTGATCAATGTCACAGGACTTCATGTCACGTTTGCAGACGTCTTTAAAGTGGAGACATGGACGGCCGGTGGGTCTGATACCAGTGGCGAGCTCGCTGTACAATGAGTCCTTGGGGATCCTGCCATCTTCCATGCAGCTCACATGGCCAAGCCATCTCAAGCGCCACTGGCTCAGTAGTGTGTATAAGCTGGGGATGTTGGCCGCCTCGAGGACTTCTGCGTTGGAGATACGGTCCTGCCACCTGATGCCAAAGATTCTCCAGAGGCAGCGAAGATGGACTGAATTGAGACATCGCTCTTGGCTGACATACGTTGTCCAGGCCTCGCTGTCGTAGAGCAAGGTACTGAGGACACAGGCTTAAAACACTCGAACTTTTGTGTTCCGTGTCAGTGCGCCATTTTCCCACACCCTCATGGCCAGTCTGGACACAGCAGTGGACGCCTTTCCCATGCGCTTGTTGATTTCTGCATCTAGAGACAGGTTACTGGTAATAGTTGAGCCTAGGTAGGTGAACTCTTGAACCACTTCCCGAGCGTGGCCACCGATATTGATGGATGGAGCATTTCTGACATCCTGCCCCATGATGTTCGTTTTCTTGAGGCTGATAGTTAAGCCAAATTCATTGCAGGCAGCTGCAATCCTGTCGATGAGTCTCTGCAGACACTCTTCTGTGTGGGATGTTAATGCAGTATCAGCAAAGAGGAGTTCCTTGATGAGGACTTTCCGTACTTTGGTCTTCGCTCTAAGACGGGCAAGGTTGAACAACCTGCCATCTGATCTTGTGTGGAGGAAAATTCCTTCTTCTGAAGACTTGAACACATGTGAGAGCAGCAGGGAGAAGATCCCAAACAGTGTGGGTGCGAGAACACAGCTCTGTTTCACGCCACTCAGGATAGGAAAGGGGTCTGATACCGCTATGCTGAATTGTGTCTTTCATATTGTCATGGAATGAGGTGATGATACTTAGTAGCTTTGGTAGACATCCGATCTTTGCTAGTAGTCTGAAGAGACCACGTCTGCTGACGAGGTCAAAGGCTTTGGTGAGATCTATGAAAGCAACGTAGAGGGGCGACTGTTGTTCGCGGCATTTCTCCTGTAGCTGGTGAAGAGAGAACAGCATGTCAATGGTGGATCTCTCTGCTCGAAAGCCACACTGTGCCTCAGGGTAGACACGCTCAGCCAGCTTCAGAAGTCTTTTTAAAACGACTCGAGCGAAGACTTTTCCCACTATGCTGAGCAGGGAGATTCCACGGTAGTTGTTGCAGTCACCACGATCACCCTTGTTCTTATAGAGGGTGATGATATTGGCATCGCGCATGTCCTGTGGTACTGCTCCCTCATCCCAGCACAGGCAAAGCAGTTCATGGAGTGCCGAGTATAGTAGGCTTGGCACTCTTGATTATTTCAGGGGTAATGCCATCCTTCCCAGGGGCTTTTCCACTGGCTAGAGAATCAATGGCATCACCGAGTTCCGATTTTGTTGGCTGATTGTCCAGCTCATCCATGACTGGCAGAGACTGGGCTGCATTGAGGGTGGTCTCAGTGACAACATTTTCCCTGGAGTACAGTTCTAGGTAGTGCTCCACCCAGCGGTCCATTTGCTTGTATTGGTCAGTGATCGTGTCCCCTGATTTAGACTTGAGGGGGGCGATCTTCCTGATGGTTGGCCCAAAATCTCTCTTAATGCCATCATACATTCCTCTGATGTTTCCGGTGTCGGAGGCCAGCTGAATACGACTGCATAGGTGTTGCCAGTAGTCATTTGCGCAGCGCCTGGCTGTTCTTTGTGCAGCGCTTCTGGCTGCTTTAAGTGCTACGGATGTTAACTCGCTGGGGGCTTTCTTGTAGTTCAACAGTGCAAAGTGCTTAGCGGCTATGACAGGTTCCAGCTCTTCAAAGTGAGATTGAAGCCAGTCTGCATTCTGCTTCTCACGTTTGCCATAGGTGGTCATTGCTGAGTCATAGATGGCATCTCTGATGCGGGCCCACTTGGTCTCTGCATCCCCTGCAGGAATGTTTTGAAGGGCTTTATCAAGTGAATTTAGAAACTAATGTAACAGCTGTGGATAAGAAATTCTGTTAGTGTTGATGCGCGGGCGGCCCTTCTGCTTGGAGTGATTCAGCTTCTTTGCTTTGAGTGTAACCTTGCTGCATATCAGGGAATGGTCGGTGTCACAGTCCGCACTGTGGAAACTGCGTATGATTTGAATGCTGTTTAAAGAGGCTCGCCTTGTGTCTATGAGGTCCAGCTGATGCCAATGACGTGATCTTGGGTGCCTCCATGAAACCTGGTTACAGGGTTTAGTATGAAAGAACGAGTTGGTGATGCAGAGTGATCCTCCCATACTTGTTACAAATCTCACACTTTTCACTAATCTCTTCTATTATCCTCGTATGCTCTCCATCAATCACACCTGCATCTTTTAGTAAGGTTTTTAATCTGACAAGAAAGGTGAGCAAATTGTGTAACTTTAAGACAATTATCCTTTTATCTCTGATTCGTAACACCTGACACCATCAACATTTCTCTAACACTCTGACTAGAAATATCAGGTTTTGTTAAGGGGCTACATTAATGCCCTGAATGGGCAAATTGTAAATTCACTGGCTTCCCAAAAACAATTGCTTTATCATGCTCTATATCAAGTTTCATCTGTGCCTTTTTCATTGAAGGCTTTTTCACTAAAGAGTAAAAGGTATCTTACTGGAGACTACATCAGTACTGATAAAGTGGCTTACCCCAGTTATTTTACATGGGATTACTACTCTCTTCAGTGACTTCACTGTGTTGTCATCACCAAACCTAAAGCTGGTATTACTTTTAGACTCTTCAGACTACTAGAAAAGATCGGATGTCCACCAAAGCTACTAAGTATCATCACCTCATTCCATGACAATATGAAAGGCACAATTCAACATGGTGGCTCCTCATCAGAGCCCTTTCCTATCCTGAGTGGTGTGAAACAGGGCTGTGTTCTCGCACCCACACTTTTTGGGATTTTCTTCTCCCTGCTGCTTTCACATGCGTTCAAATCCTCTGAAGAAGGAATTTTCCTCCACACAAGATCAGGGGGCAGGTTGTTCAACCTTGCCCGTCTAAGAGCGAAGTCCAAAGTACGGAAAGTCCTCATCAGAGAACTCCTCTTTGCTGACGATGCTGCTTTAACATCTCACACTGAAGAATGCCTGCAGAGTCTCATCGACAGGTTTGCGTCTGCCTGCAATGAATTTGGCCTAACCATCAGCCTCAAGAAAACGAACATCATGGGGCAGGATGTCAGAAATGCTCCATCCATCAATATTGGCGACCACGCTCTGGAAGTGGTTCAAGAGTTCACCTACCTAGGCTCAACTATCACCAGTAACCTGTCTCTAGATGCAGAAATCAACAAGCGCATGGGTAAGGCTTCCACTGCTATGTCCAGACTGGCCAAGAGAGTGTGGGAAAATGGCGCACTGACACGGAACACAAAAGTCCGAGTGTATCAGGCCTGTGTCCTCAGTACCTTGCTCTACGGCAGCGAGGCCTGGACAACGTATGCCAGCCAAGAGCGACGTCTCAATTCATTCCATCTTCGCTGCCTTCGGAGAATACTTGGCATCAGGTGGCAGGACTATATCTCCAACACAGCAGTCCTTGAAGCGGCCAACACCCCCAGCTTATACACACTACTGAGTCAGCGGCGCTTGAGATGGCTTGGCCATGTGAGCCGCATGGAAGATGGCAGGATCCCCAAAGACACATTGTACAGCGAGCTCGCCACTGGTATCAGACCCACCGGCCGTCCATGTCTCCGTTATAAAGACGTCTGCAAACGCGACATGAAATCGTGTGACATTGATCACAAGTCGTGGGAGTCAGTTGCCAGCATTCGCCAGAGCTGGCGGGCAGCCATAAAGACAGGGCTAAATTGTGGCGAGTCGAAGAGACTTAGTAGTTGGCAGGAAAAAAGACAGAGGCGCAAGGGGAGAGCCAACTGTGCAACAGCCCCAACAAACAAATTTCTCTGCAGCACCTGTGGAAGAGCCTGTCACTCCAGAATTGGCCTTTATAGCCACTCCAGGCGCTGCTTCACAAACCACTGACCACCTCCAGGCGCGTATCCATTGTCTCTCGAGATAAGGAGGCCCAAAAGAAAGAAGAAGTGACTTCACTGTGTTGTCATCACCAAACCTAAAGCTGGTATTACTTTTAGACTCCTTAACCTTGCGTCGATCCTCGCTACTGAGTGAATCCAGATAACACAGTAACCAATCAGTTCCACATACTGTCGACATACAAGCACTATCCAGTACTGCACAGCTGAACAAATCTGCAACCAACACATTCATCACAGGACTAAAACTCCTTGTAGCCAGTACAATTCCTTCAGATCCATCAGTATCTCCCTCTTCTGCCTCAGAATTTTCTGCATCATGTGTTATTTCGAAGACTCTGCCCCTCCGCTTACAGCAGTTTATTGCATAATGATACTTTGAGTCACATCTGAAGCACCTAGTAACTGTTCCTAGGGCATTCTTGGGATTCATTCGCCTTTGATTGCTGTTCCAACCCTGTCTTCCACTGTAATATTCAGACCTGCTAAAGGTGCTTTCATCCTCATTCCTCCTGTCTTCAACTCTTCCATTGTACTGATACCTGCTTCCAGTACCTGGATTATTTCTAAATCTTGTAAACATTGAGTCCTCCATTCTTTGTGTCACCGCAGAGTGTCCCGTTTGTTCTACCATGACTGCAGGAAATGATCGTTTCCAGAGGAATTTTTTTTTAAGACATTTGGTTCAACAGGGAGTCTTTGCTCAAGAACCGAACCCCAGTTAGAACCAGGAGCCTGTCCATATGTGACACCCTAGCACAATCTAACAATTTAATAGCTGGCATTGAACCAGGGATCTCCAAATTGAATTTCCTCACTCTTTTATACAGTCTGTTAAAGTCCATGATATGTTCCTCCATTGAATAACCATCTGTTTTCCAAAATCTATCAAAGTCTGACTATGTCTCATATGCATTCAACAGGTCATCTTTCTTGTAAATTTCATCCAAAAATCCTAACAGAAGATCCAACCTTTCATCAGTATCCAACTGATTCACCCAGTTCAGAAAACACTTTACTTCTGATTTTACTTTTGGTAGGAAGTGCCAACGCCAAGGCCTTACCTTGTTTCCTTTTTGGTCGAGATGTAAACCGTGTCCACATATCCACTTCATTCTTCCACTGATCATATGGTTCAGACTCTGAAAATACCGGAGGGTAATCATACCCTGAATTTGCACTTGCTTTCTGCCATATTTTTCACAATGGCCCTTGAGACTTTAGTTTTCTATCCAAATTTTTTTTTCCTCTTTTCCAACCTTCAGCTTTAGGCAACCATCCTCTGCTACCATGCTGACCTCCAGAAAGCTTGTTGTAGAAGGATAAGGCTGGAAGCTATATTTACCCAGTTTCACATTTATTGTGCCGAGTAAAAGGATTAAAAACATGTAACTCCTCACACAAATACCAGTCCCCGCGAGTGTCTGCTTTTAAGTTCTCAACTAAAACCCCAATTAATTCCATTCACCTGCATATAATCACACGATTAACAAATTACACCAGCATCTTTAATTTAAAATGTAATTCAGTTTTTATATCCCATTTTTGGGTGCACAATCTTAAATTGAAATGAACACACTCAGCAGTCACATTCATACTTTCTTAATTCCAAACAACTGAGAAATATTGATTCCTGTAATGAGTTATGAATTCAAAGTACCAAAAATCTGCATTAAATTCCCAGTCCCAAGCCCAAGGACAACACACAGGTGCAACTAGTTCACACCCCAAAACACGACTCAAGGTTCCCACAGAAATAGACATGTGCAAGAATAGAACAAGGAACATACTTTCAACGTTAAAGGCAGACAACAAAGGATTAGCGACTGTTAGCTCTAGAGCACACAACCTACACAGACAAGGACATAGTCGTGGAAGCTTCAAACATTCATACAGACTCGAACAAAGACACAGTAACTTGTTTTTACTCACTTTAAATTTCACTAAAGCATCTTGTTTAAATTGTCCCTCTTACCTCAACCTGATACCTCTCACTTTCCCACTCTGGCTCTCGCCCTTCTAAAATTTGGAACCTGTCTCTTTTCCTGAGTTAGCCTAGCTAAGTCAGACTTTCCAGACTGACACATGGTAAGATAACACTTGCATAATATAATTATTCCTTTTGTCTGTTCTTTCCACCATTCTTTATGCTTATCCGGGTCCTCGAGGGATCCCAACATTCCTGATCATTTTATCTAAAATCTTCTTGTTTCTGGCTGCCAAAAATTCAGTGAGTGACCCTTCGAGTCACCAATCTGCATCCTTATTTGCCATGGCTGATGTTTTATAATCTGACTATCGTCACTATCTGTGTGTGGGTGCGGACCTCTCGCTACCCTTCGATTGTTCCGATATGGGAAACGGACCTCTCGTTTCCTCTCCGATCATTCTGACTACAGCTGGTTAACCTCGAGAACGATATTACCTCCTTGTTTACCCAAGGAACTGCAATCCAGGCGCTGCACCGTCTTTAGTTACTCCACCAGTGGACCCGTTCTTTGGTTCAGTTCCTCAAATCGGCCCACCAGCTCCCCATGCCGAACGCCGACCTCCCTATCTAATGGGTGACGAAGTAAATGTACTCGCCCGCTCTCTGAGGCCAATGTTCGACTGGTCACTGTCAACTGAGCCTTGAGAATCCTGCCGACTATGCCAAATTTTTGGGGAGAAGATATAACCACTCTTGGGTCCACGGGATTAAAGCAAATAAGGACTTTAATTTGTCAAGCATATGCAAGGGAGAAGTTCTCTGGTCATCCAAATAGCTTCTCAGTGAAACAGAGTCTGTAGCATACATTTATAGAATACAATAACCATTACTCATTTGTTCACACTACCCCGACACATTCCAGGTCTGCAGCTTGATCAATAACCTGGATTGTATTGCCCGACAAACATTCTTCTTTTATCTCCTCCCAAACCTTGAAGCTGCCAGCTGCCATAGTTTACTGCTTGTATCGTCTCCCGCCTTTCCCCTTATCTCTTTGATTAGTGAAGCAAGGACAGCATGTTTACACAGATGTGGAGGCAATTAAATAGTTGTACAGTTCCAGCATAATAGTCAAACAAGCATCCCATCATTCAATGGGTCCTTCACAACTCCAGTGATTCTTCTAAACTTGTTAATACATATTAATACTAATTTTCCTAATGTTACTGGTCTGGTCCCACTTCACTCCTGAATACATTGACCCGCAATGGGGTTGGTTCCTGAAGAAAATGACTCTCACTCGGGTTGGTTCCTGAAGACAGTGGCTCTCACTGTGGTTGGTTCCTGAAAATAGTGACTCTCACTGTGGTCGGCTCCTGAAGACAGTGACTCTCAGTGAGGTCGATTCCTGAAGAAAATGACTCTCAATAGGTTTGGGTCCTGTAAAGAACAACTCTCACTGGGATTGGTTCCTGAAGACAGGGACTCTTACTGAGGTTGGTTCCTGAAGACAGTGACTCTCACTGTGGATGTTTCCTGAAGACAGTGACTCACAATGGAGTATGTTTCTGAAGACAGGGACTCTAACTGGGGTTGGTTCCTGAAGACAGGGACTCTTATTGAGGTTGGTTCCTGAACACAGGGACTCTTACTGAGGTTGGTTCCTGAAGACAGGGACTCTCACTGAGGTTAGTTCCTGAGCACTGGGACTCACAATGGAGTCTGTTTCTGAAGACAGGGACTCTTACTGGGGTTGGTTCCTGAAGACAGGGACTCTTACTGAGGTTGGTTCCTGAAGACAGGGACTCTTACTGAGGTTGGTTCCTGAAGACAGTGACTCCCATGAGGTCGATTCCTGAAGACAGTGACTCTCAACGGATTTGGTTCCTGAAGATAGTGACTCTCACTGAGGTTGGTTCCCGAAGACAGGGATTCTCAATGGGGTTGGTTCCTGAAGACAGGGAATCTCACGGACGTTGGTTCCTGAGGAGAGGGACTCTCAATGGGGTCTGTTCCTGAAGACAGGGCCTTTCAATGGGGCTGGTTCCTGAAGACAGGGACTTTCAGTGGGGTTGGTTCCTGAAGACAGGGATTCTTACTGAGGTTGGTTCTTGAAGACAGGGACTCTTACTGAGGTTGGTTCCAGAAGATAGTGACGCTCAATGGGGTTAGTTCCTGAAGACAGGGCTTCTCACTGAGGTTGGTTCCTGAAGACAGGGGCTCTTACTGAGGTTGGTTCCTGAAGACAGTGACTCTCACTGGGGTTGGTTCCTGAAGACAGGGACTCTTACTGAGGTTGGTTCCTGAAGACAGTGACTCGCATGAGGTCAATTCCTGAAGACAGTGATTCTCAACGGAGTTGGTTCCTGAAGATAGTGACTCTCACTGAGGTTGGTTCCCGAAGACAGGCATTCTCAATGGGGTTGGCTCCTGAAGACAGGGAACCTTACTGAGGTTGGTTCCTGAGGACAGGGACTCTCGATGGGGTCTGTTCCTGAAGACAGGGCCTTTCAATGGGGTTGGTTCCTGAAGACAGGGACTTTCAGTGCGGTTGGTTCCTGAAGACAGCAATTCTTACTGAGGTTGGTTCCTGAATACAGGGACTCTCAATGGGGTTGGTTCCTGAAGACAGGGCATCTCACTGAGGTTGGTTCCTGAAGACAGGGGCTCTTACTGAGGTTGGTTCCTGAAGACGGTGACTCTCACTGGGATTGGTTCCTGAAGACAGGGGCTTTTACTGAAGTTGGTTCCTGAAGACAGTGACTCACACTCGGGTTGGTTCCTGAAGACAGGGACTCTTACTGAGGTTGTTTCCTGAAGACAGGTACTCTCAGTGGGGTTGGTTCCTGAAGACAGTGTCTCTCACTGAGGATGGTTTATGAAGACAGGTGCTCTCAATGGGATTGTTTCCTGAAGACAGGGATTCTTACTGAGGTTGGTTCCAGAAGACAGGGACTCTCAATGGGGTTGGTTCCTGAAGACAGGGATTCTCACTGAGGTTGGTTCCTGAAGACAGGGACTCTCAATGAGGTTGGTTCCTGAAGACAGGGATTCTCACTGAGGTTGGTACCTGAAGACAGGGACTCTCAATGGGGTTGGTTCCTGAAGACAGGGATTCTTACTGAGGTTGGTTCCTGAAGATAGTGACTCTCAATGGGGTTGGTTCCTGAAGACAGGGATTCTTACTGAGGTTGGTTCCTGAAGACAGGGACTCTCAATGAGGTTGGTTCCTGAAGACAGGGATTCTCACTGAGGTTGGTACCTGAAGACAGGGACTCTCAATGGGGTTGGTTCCTGAAGACAGGGATTCTTACTGAGGTTGGTTCCTGAAGATAGTGACTCTTACTGAGGTTGGTTCCTGAAGACAGGGACTCTCAATGGGGTTGGTTCCTGAAGACAGGGATTCCTACTGAGGTTGGTACCTGAAGATAGTGACTCTTACTGAAGTTGGTTCCTGAAGACAGGGACTCTCAATGGGGTTGGTTCCTGAAGACAGGGATTCTTACTGAGGTTGGTTCCTGAAGACAGGGACTCTCAATGGGGTTGGTTCCTGAAGACAGGGATTCTTACTGAGGTTGGTTCCTGAAGGCAGGGATTCTTACTGAGGTTGGTTCCTGAAGACAGTGACTCCTACTGAAGTTGTTTCCTGAAGACAGGGACTCTCAATGGGCTTGGTTCCTGAAGACAAGGACTTTTACTGAAGTTGTTTCCTGAAGACAGGTACTCTCAATGTGCTTGGCTCCGGAAGCCAAGGACTCTTACTGGGGTTGGTTCCTGAAGACAGGGACTCTTACTGAGGTTGGTTCCTGAAGACAGGGACTCTTACTGAGGTTGGTTCCTGAAGACAGGGAATCTCAATGGGGTTGGTTCCTGAAGACAGGGACTCTCACAGCGATTGGTTCCTGAGGACAGGGACTCTCAATGAGGTTGGCTCCTGCATAGCAGGGACTTTCAGTGGGGTTGTTTCCTGAAGACAGTGACTCTTACTGAGGTTGGTTCCTGAAGACAGGGACTCTTGCTGAGGTTGGTTCCTGAGGACAGTGACACTCAATGGGGTTGTTTCCTGAAGACAGGGACTCTTGCTGAGGTTGGTTCCTGAAGACAGGGACTCTCAATGGCGTTGGTTCCTGAAGACATGAATTCTTACTGAGGTTGGTACCTGAAGACAGTGACTCTGACATGAGGTTGGTTCCTGAAGACAGGGACTTTTACTGAGGTTGGTTTCTGAAGACAGGGACTCTTACTGAGGTTGGTTCCTGAAGACAGGGACTCTTACTGAGGTTGGTTCCTGAAGACAGGGACTCTTGCTGAGGTTGGTTCCTGAGGACAGTGACACTCAATGGGGTTGTTTCCTGAAGACAGGGACTCTTGCTGAGGTAGGTTCCTGAAGACAGTGACTCTCACTGTGGATGTTTCCTGAAGACAGTGACTCACAATGGAGTATGTTTCTGAAGACAGGGACTCTAACTGGGGTTGGTTCCTGAAGACAGGGACTCTTACTGAGGTTGGTTCCTGAAGACAGGGACTCTTACTGAGGTTGGTTCCTGAAGACAGGGAATCTCACTGACGTTGGTTCCTGAACACAGGGACTCTTACTGAGGTTGGGTCCTGAAGACAGGGACTCTCACTGAGGTTAGTTCCTGAGCACTGGGACTCACAATGGAGTCTGTTTCTGAAGACAAGGACTCTTACTGGGGTTGGTTCCTGAAGACAGGGACTCTTACTGAGGTTGGTTCCTGAAGACAGGGACTCTTACTGAGGTTGGTTCCTGAAGACAGTGACTCGCATGAGGTCGATTCCTGAAGACAGTGACTCTCAACGGAGTTGGTTCCTGAAGATAATGACTCTCACTGAGGTTGGTTCCCGAAGACAGGGATTCTCAATGGGGTTGTTTGCTGAAGACATGGAATCTCACTGAGGTTGGTTCCTGAAGACAGGGGCTCTTACTGAGGTTGGTTCCTGAAGACAGTGACTCTCACTGGGGTTGGTTCCTGAAGACAGGGACTCTTACTGAGGTTGGTTCCTGAAGACAGTGACTCGCATGAGGTCAATTCCTGAAGACAGTGATTCTCAACGGAGTTGGTTCCTGAAGATAGTGACTCTCACTGAGGTTGGTTCCCGAAGACAGGCATTCTCAATGGGGTTGGCTCCTGAAGACAGGGAACCTTACTGAGGTTGGTTCCTGAGGACAGGGACTCTCGATGGGGTCTGTTCCTGAAGACAGGGCCTTTCAATGGGGTTGGTTCCTGAAGACAGGGACTTTCAGTGCGGTTGGTTCCTGAAGACAGCAATTCTTACTGAGGTTGGTTCCTGAATACAGGGACTCTCAATGGGGTTGGTTCCTGAAGACAGGGCATCTCACTGAGGTTGGTTCCTGAAGACAGGGGCTCTTACTGAGGTTGGTTCCTGAAGACGGTGACTCTCACTGGGATTGGTTCCTGAAGACAGGGGCTTTTACTGAAGTTGGTTCCTGAAGACAGTGACTCACACTCGGGTTGGTTCCTGAAGACAGGGACTCTTACTGAGGTTGTTTCCTGAAGACAGGTACTCTCAGTGGGGTTGGTTCCTGAAGACAGTGTCTCTCACTGAGGATGGTTTATGAAGACAGGTGCTCTCAATGGGATTGTTTCCTGAAGACAGGGATTCTTACTGAGGTTGGTTCCAGAAGACAGGGACTCTCAATGGGGTTGGTTCCTGAAGACAGGGATTCTCACTGAGGTTGGTTCCTGAAGACAGGGACTCTCAATGAGGTTGGTTCCTGAAGACAGGGATTCTCACTGAGGTTGGTACCTGAAGACAGGGACTCTCAATGGGGTTGGTTCCTGAAGACAGGGATTCTTACTGAGGTTGGTTCCTGAAGATAGTGACTCTCAATGGGGTTGGTTCCTGAAGACAGGGATTCTTACTGAGGTTGGTTCCTGAAGACAGGGACTCTCAATGAGGTTGGTTCCTGAAGACAGGGATTCTCACTGAGGTTGGTACCTGAAGACAGGGACTCTCAATGGGGTTGGTTCCTGAAGACAGGGATTCTTACTGAGGTTGGTTCCTGAAGATAGTGACTCTTACTGAGGTTGGTTCCTGAAGACAGGGACTCTCAATGGGGTTGGTTCCTGAAGACAGGGATTCCTACTGAGGTTGGTACCTGAAGATAGTGACTCTTACTGAAGTTGGTTCCTGAAGACAGGGACTCTCAATGGGGTTGGTTCCTGAAGACAGGGATTCTTACTGAGGTTGGTTCCTGAAGACAGGGACTCTCAATGGGGTTGGTTCCTGAAGACAGGGATTCTTACTGAGGTTGGTTCCTGAAGGCAGGGATTCTTACTGAGGTTGGTTCCTGAAGACAGTGACTCCTACTGAAGTTGTTTCCTGAAGACAGGGACTCTCAATGGGCTTGGTTCCTGAAGACAAGGACTTTTACTGAAGTTGTTTCCTGAAGACAGGTACTCTCAATGTGCTTGGCTCCGGAAGCCAAGGACTCTTACTGGGGTTGGTTCCTGAAGACAGGGACTCTTACTGAGGTTGGTTCCTGAAGACAGGGACTCTTACTGAGGTTGGTTCCTGAAGACAGGGAATCTCAATGGGGTTGGTTCCTGAAGACAGGGACTCTCACAGCGATTGGTTCCTGAGGACAGGGACTCTCAATGAGGTTGGCTCCTGCATAGCAGGGACTTTCAGTGGGGTTGTTTCCTGAAGACAGTGACTCTTACTGAGGTTGGTTCCTGAAGACAGGGACTCTTGCTGAGGTTGGTTCCTGAGGACAGTGACACTCAATGGGGTTGTTTCCTGAAGACAGGGACTCTTGCTGAGGTTGGTTCCTGAAGACAGGGACTCTCAATGGCGTTGGTTCCTGAAGACATGAATTCTTACTGAGGTTGGTACCTGAAGACAGTGACTCTGACATGAGGTTGGTTCCTGAAGACAGGGACTTTTACTGAGGTTGGTTTCTGAAGACAGGGACTCTTACTGAGGTTGGTTCCTGAAGACAGGGACTCTTACTGAGGTTGGTTCCTGAAGACAGGGACTCTTGCTGAGGTTGGTTCCTGAGGACAGTGACACTCAATGGGGTTGTTTCCTGAAGACAGGGACTCTTGCTGAGGTAGGTTCCTGAAGACAGTGACTCTCACTGTGGATGTTTCCTGAAGACAGTGACTCACAATGGAGTATGTTTCTGAAGACAGGGACTCTAACTGGGGTTGGTTCCTGAAGACAGGGACTCTTACTGAGGTTGGTTCCTGAAGACAGGGACTCTTACTGAGGTTGGTTCCTGAAGACAGGGAATCTCACTGACGTTGGTTCCTGAACACAGGGACTCTTACTGAGGTTGGGTCCTGAAGACAGGGACTCTCACTGAGGTTAGTTCCTGAGCACTGGGACTCACAATGGAGTCTGTTTCTGAAGACAAGGACTCTTACTGGGGTTGGTTCCTGAAGACAGGGACTCTTACTGAGGTTGGTTCCTGAAGACAGGGACTCTTACTGAGGTTGGTTCCTGAAGACAGTGACTCGCATGAGGTCGATTCCTGAAGACAGTGACTCTCAACGGAGTTGGTTCCTGAAGATAATGACTCTCACTGAGGTTGGTTCCCGAAGACAGGGATTCTCAATGGGGTTGTTTGCTGAAGACATGGAATCTCACTGAGGTTGGTTCCTGAAGACAGGGGCTCTTACTGAGGTTGGTTCCTGAAGACAGTGACTCTCACTGGGGTTGGTTCCTGAAGACAGGGACTCTTACTGAGGTTGGTTCCTGAAGACAGTGACTCGCATGAGGTCAATTCCTGAAGACAGTGATTCTCAACGGAGTTGGTTCCTGAAGATAGTGACTCTCACTGAGGTTGGTTCCCGAAGACAGGCATTCTCAATGGGGTTGGCTCCTGAAGACAGGGAACCTTACTGAGGTTGGTTCCTGAGGACAGGGACTCTCGATGGGGTCTGTTCCTGAAGACAGGGCCTTTCAATGGGGTTGGTTCCTGAAGACAGGGACTTTCAGTGCGGTTGGTTCCTGAAGACAGCAATTCTTACTGAGGTTGGTTCCTGAATACAGGGACTCTCAATGGGGTTGGTTCCTGAAGACAGGGCATCTCACTGAGGTTGGTTCCTGAAGACAGGGGCTCTTACTGAGGTTGGTTCCTGAAGACGGTGACTCTCACTGGGATTGGTTCCTGAAGACAGGGGCTTTTACTGAAGTTGGTTCCTGAAGACAGTGACTCACACTCGGGTTGGTTCCTGAAGACAGGGACTCTTACTGAGGTTGTTTCCTGAAGACAGGTACTCTCAGTGGGGTTGGTTCCTGAAGACAGTGTCTCTCACTGAGGATGGTTTATGAAGACAGGTGCTCTCAATGGGATTGTTTCCTGAAGACAGGGATTCTTACTGAGGTTGGTTCCAGAAGACAGGGACTCTCAATGGGGTTGGTTCCTGAAGACAGGGATTCTCACTGAGGTTGGTTCCTGAAGACAGGGACTCTCAATGAGGTTGGTTCCTGAAGACAGGGATTCTCACTGAGGTTGGTACCTGAAGACAGGGACTCTCAATGGGGTTGGTTCCTGAAGACAGGGATTCTTACTGAGGTTGGTTCCTGAAGATAGTGACTCTCAATGGGGTTGGTTCCTGAAGACAGGGATTCTTACTGAGGTTGGTTCCTGAAGACAGGGACTCTCAATGAGGTTGGTTCCTGAAGACAGGGATTCTCACTGAGGTTGGTACCTGAAGACAGGGACTCTCAATGGGGTTGGTTCCTGAAGACAGGGATTCTTACTGAGGTTGGTTCCTGAAGATAGTGACTCTTACTGAGGTTGGTTCCTGAAGACAGGGACTCTCAATGGGGTTGGTTCCTGAAGACAGGGATTCCTACTGAGGTTGGTACCTGAAGATAGTGACTCTTACTGAAGTTGGTTCCTGAAGACAGGGACTCTCAATGGGGTTGGTTCCTGAAGACAGGGATTCTTACTGAGGTTGGTTCCTGAAGACAGGGACTCTCAATGGGGTTGGTTCCTGAAGACAGGGATTCTTACTGAGGTTGGTTCCTGAAGGCAGGGATTCTTACTGAGGTTGGTTCCTGAAGACAGTGACTCCTACTGAAGTTGTTTCCTGAAGACAGGGACTCTCAATGGGCTTGGTTCCTGAAGACAAGGACTTTTACTGAAGTTGTTTCCTGAAGACAGGTACTCTCAATGTGCTTGGCTCCGGAAGCCAAGGACTCTTACTGGGGTTGGTTCCTGAAGACAGGGACTCTTACTGAGGTTGGTTCCTGAAGACAGGGACTCTTACTGAGGTTGGTTCCTGAAGACAGGGAATCTCAATGGGGTTGGTTCCTGAAGACAGGGACTCTCACAGCGATTGGTTCCTGAGGACAGGGACTCTCAATGAGGTTGGCTCCTGCATAGCAGGGACTTTCAGTGGGGTTGTTTCCTGAAGACAGTGACTCTTACTGAGGTTGGTTCCTGAAGACAGGGACTCTTGCTGAGGTTGGTTCCTGAGGACAGTGACACTCAATGGGGTTGTTTCCTGAAGACAGGGACTCTTGCTGAGGTTGGTTCCTGAAGACAGGGACTCTCAATGGCGTTGGTTCCTGAAGACATGAATTCTTACTGAGGTTGGTACCTGAAGACAGTGACTCTGACATGAGGTTGGTTCCTGAAGACAGGGACTTTTACTGAGGTTGGTTTCTGAAGACAGGGACTCTTACTGAGGTTGGTTCCTGAAGACAGGGACTCTTACTGAGGTTGGTTCCTGAAGACAGGGACTCTTGCTGAGGTTGGTTCCTGAGGACAGTGACACTCAATGGGGTTGTTTCCTGAAGACAGGGACTCTTGCTGAGGTAGGTTCCTGAAGACAGTGACTCTCACTGTGGATGTTTCCTGAAGACAGTGACTCACAATGGAGTATGTTTCTGAAGACAGGGACTCTAACTGGGGTTGGTTCCTGAAGACAGGGACTCTTACTGAGGTTGGTTCCTGAAGACAGGGACTCTTACTGAGGTTGGTTCCTGAAGACAGGGAATCTCACTGACGTTGGTTCCTGAACACAGGGACTCTTACTGAGGTTGGGTCCTGAAGACAGGGACTCTCACTGAGGTTAGTTCCTGAGCACTGGGACTCACAATGGAGTCTGTTTCTGAAGACAAGGACTCTTACTGGGGTTGGTTCCTGAAGACAGGGACTCTTACTGAGGTTGGTTCCTGAAGACAGGGACTCTTACTGAGGTTGGTTCCTGAAGACAGTGACTCGCATGAGGTCGATTCCTGAAGACAGTGACTCTCAACGGAGTTGGTTCCTGAAGATAATGACTCTCACTGAGGTTGGTTCCCGAAGACAGGGATTCTCAATGGGGTTGTTTGCTGAAGACATGGAATCTCACTGAGGTTGGTTCCTGAGGAGAGGGACTCTCAATGGGGTCTGTTCCTGAAGAAAGGGCCTTTCAATGGGGCTGGTTCCTGAAGACAGGGACTTTCAGTGGGGTTGGTTCCTGAAGACAGGGATTCTTACTGAGGTTGGATCTTGAAGACGGGGACTCTTACTGAGGTTGGTTCCAGAAGATAGTGACGCTCAATGGGGTTAGTTCCTGAAGACAGGGCATCTCACGGAGGTTGGTTCCTGAGGAGAGGGACTCTCAATGGGGTCTGTTCCTGAAGACAGGGCCTTTCAATGGGGCTCGTTCCTGAAGACAGGGATTTTCAGTGGGGTTGGTTCCTGAAGACAGGGATTCTTACTGAGGTTGGTTCTTGAAGACAGGGACTCTGACTGAGGTTGGTTCCAGAAGATAGTGACGCTCAATGGGGTTAGTTCCTGAAGACAGGGCTTCTCACTGAGGTTGGTTCCTGAAGACAGGGGCTCTTACTGAGGTTGGTTCCTGAAGACAGTGACTCTCACTGGGGTTGGTTCCTGAAGACAGGGACTCTTACTGAGGTTGGTTCCTGAAGACAGTGACTCGCATGAGGTCTATTCCTGAAGACAGTGATTCTCAACGGAGTTGGTTCCTGAAGACAGGGAACCTTACTGAGGTTGGTTCCTGAGGACAGGGACTCTCGATGGGGTCTGTTCCTGAAGACAGGGCCTTTCAATGGGGTTGGTTCCTGAAGACAGGGACTTTCAGTGCGGTTGGTTCCTGAAGACAGCAATTCTTACTGAGGTTGGTTCCTGAATACAGGGACTCTCAATGGGGTTGGTTCCTGAAGACAGGGCATCTCACTGAGGTTGGTTCCTGAAGACAGGGGCTCATACTGAGGTTGGTTCCTGAAGACGGTGACTCTCACTGGGATTGGTTCCTGAAGACAGGGGCTTTTACTGAAGTTGGTTCCTGAAGACAGTGACTCACACTCGGGTTGGTTCCTGAAGACAGGGACTCTTACTGAGGTTGTTTCCTGAAGACAGGTACTCTCAGTGGGGTTGGTTCCTGAAGACAGTGTCTCTCACTGAGGATGGTTTATGAAGACAGGTGCTCTCAATGGGATTGTTTCCTGAAGACAGGGATTCTTACTGAGGTTGGTTCCTGAAGACAGGGACTCTCAATGGGGTTGGTTCCTGAAGACAGGGATTCTCACTGAGGTTGGTTCCTGAAGACAGGGACTCTCAATGAGGTTGGTTCCTGAAGACAGGGATTCTCACTGAGGTTGGTACCTGAAGACAGGGACTCTCAATGGGGTTGGTTCCTGAGGACAGGGATTCTTACTGAGGTTGGTTCCTGAAGATAGTGACTCTCAATGGGGTTGGTTCCTGAAGACAGGGATTCTTACTGAGGTTGGTTCCTGAAGACAGGGACTCTCAATGAGGTTGGTTCCTGAAGACAGGGATTCTCACTGAGGTTGGTACCTGAAGACAGGGACTCTCAATGGGGTTGGTTCCTGAAGACAGGGATTCTTACTGAGGTTGGTTCCTGAAGATAGTGACTCTTACTGAGGTTGGTTCCTGAAGACAGGGACTCTCAATGGGGTTGGTTCCTGAAGACAGGGATTCCTACTGAGGTTGGTACCTGATGATAGTGACTCTTACTGAAGTTGGTTCCTGAAGACAGGGACTCTCAATGGGGTTGGTTCCTGAAGACAGGGATTCTTACTGAGGTTGGTTCCTGAAGACAGGGACTCTCAATGGGGTTGGTTCCTGAAGACAGGGATTCTTACTGAGGTTGGTTCCTGAAGGCAGGGATTCTTACTGAGGTTGGTTCCTGAAGACAGTGACTCCTACTGAAGTTGTTTCCTGAAGACAGGGACTCTCAATGGGCTTGGTTCCTGAAGACAAGGACTTTTACTGAAGTTGTTTCCTGAAGACAGGTACTCTCAATGTGCTTGGTTCCGGAAGCCAAGGACTCTTACTGAAGTTGTTTCCTCAAGGGAGGGACTCTCAATGGGGTTGATTCCTGAAGACAGTGACTCTCAACGGAGTTGGTTCCTGAAGACAGGGAATCTCACTGTGGTTAGTTCCTGAGCACTGGGACTCACAATGGAGTTGGTTTCTGAAGACATGGACTCTTACTGAGGTTGGTTCCTGAAGACAGGGATTCTCAAAGGGGTTGGTTCCTGAGGACAGGGACTCTCAATGAGGTTGACTCCTGAATAGCAGGGACTTTCAGTGGGGTTGGTTCCTGAAGACAGTGACTCTTACTGAGGTTGGTTCCTGAAGGCAGGTATTCTTACTGAGATTGGTTCCTGAAGACAGTGACTCCTACTGAAGTTGTTTCCTGAAGACAGGGACTCTCAATGGGCTTGGTTCCTGAAGACAAGGACTTTTACTGAAGTTGTTTCCTGAAGACAGGTACTCTCAATGTGCTTGGTTCCGGAAGCCAAGGACTCTTACTGGGGTTGGTTCCTGAAGACAGGGACTCTTACTGAGGTTGGTTCCTGAAGACAGGGACTCTTACTGAGGTTGGTTCCTGAAGACAGGGAATCTCAATGGGGTTGGTTCCTGAAGACAGGGACTCTCACAGCGATTGGTTCCTGAGGACAGGGACTCTCAATGAGGTTGGCTCCTGCATAGCAGGGACTTTCAGTGGGGTTGTTTCCTGAAGACAGTGACTCTTACTGAGGTTGGTTCCTGAAGACAGGGACTCTTGCTGAGGTTGGTTCCTGAGGACAGTGACACTCAATGGGGTTGTTTCCTGAAGACAGGGACTCTTGCTGAGGTTGGTTCCTGAAGACAGGGACTCTCAATGGCGTTGGTTCCTGAAGACATGAATTCTTACTGAGGTTGGTACCTGAAGACAGTGACTCTGACATGAGGTTGGTTCCTGAAGACAGGGACTTTTACTGAGGTTGGTTTCTGAAGACAGGGACTCTTACTGAGGTTGGTTCCTGAAGACAGGGACTCTTACTGAGGTTGGTTCCTGAAGACAGGGACTCTTGCTGAGGTTGGTTCCTGAGGACAGTGACACTCAATGGGGTTGTTTCCTGAAGACAGCGACTCTTGCTGAGGTAGGTTCCTGAAGACAGTGACTCTCACTGTGGATGTTTCCTGAAGACAGTGACTCACAATGGAGTATGTTTCTGAAGACAGGGACTCTAACTGGGGTTGGTTCCTGAAGACAGGGACTCTTACTGAGGTTGGTTCCTGAAGACAGGGACTCTTACTGAGGTTGGTTCCTGAAGACAGGGAATCTCACTGACGTTGGTTCCTGAACACAGGGACTCTTACTGAGGTTGGTTCCTGAAGACAGGGACTCTCACTGAGGTTAGTTCCTGAGCACTGGGACTCACAATGGAGTCTGTTTCTGAAGACAAGGACTCTTACTGGGGTTGGTTCCTGAAGACAGGGACTCTTACTGAGGTTGGTTCCTGAAGACAGGGACTCTTACTGAGGTTGGTTCCTGAAGACAGTGACTCGCATGAGGTCGATTCCTGAAGACAGTGACTCTCAACGGAGTTGGTTCCTGAAGATAGTGACTCTCACTGAGGTTGGTTCCCGAAGACAGGGATTCTCAATGGGGTTGTTTGCTGAAGACATGGAATCTCACTGAGGTTGGTTCCTGAGGAGAGGGACTCTCAATGGGGTCTGTTCCTGAAGAAAGGGCCTTTCAATGGGGCTGGTTCCTGAAGACAGGGACTTTCAGTGGGGTTGGTTCCTGAAGACAGGGATTCTTACTGAGGTTGGATCTTGAAGACGGGGACTCTTACTGAGGTTGGTTCCAGAAGATAGTGACGCTCAATGGGGTTAGTTCCTGAAGACAGGGCATCTCACTGAGGTTGGTTCCTGAAGACAGGGGCTCTTACTGAGGTTGGTTCTTGAAGACAGGGGCTCTTACTGAGGTTGGTTCCTGAAGACAGTGACTCTCACTGGGGTTGGTTCCTGAAGACAGGGACTCTTACTGAGGTTGGTTCATTGAAGACAGGGACTCTTACTGAGGTTGGTTCCTGAAGACAGTGACTCGCATGAGGTCGATTCCTGAAGACAGTGACTCTCAACGGAGTTGGTTCCTGAAGATAGTGACTCTCACTGAGGTTGGTTCCCGAAGACAGGCATTCTCAATGGGGTTGGTTCCTGAAGACAGGGAACCTTACTGAGGTTGGTTCCTGAGGACAGGGACTCTCAATGGGGTCTGTTCCTGAAGACAGGGCCTTTCAATTGGGTTGGTACCTGAAGACAGGGACTTTCAGTGGGGTTGGTTCCTGAAGACAGTGACTACCACTCGGGTTGGTTCCTGAAGACAGGGACTCTGACTGAGGTTGGTTCCTGAAGACAGGTACTCTCAGTGGGGTTGGTTCCTGAAGATAGTGTCTCTCACTGAGGATGGTTTATGAAGACAGGTGCTCTCAATGGGGTTGTTTCCTGAAGACAGGGATTCTTACTGAGGTTGGTTCCTGAAGATAGTGACTCTTACTGAGGTTGGTTCCTGAAGGCAGGGACTCTCAATGGGGTTGGTTCCTGAAGACAGGAATTCTTACTGAGGTTGGTTCCTGAAGATAGTGACTCTTACTGAGATTGGTTCCGGAAGCCAAGGACTCTTACTTCAGTTGTTTCCTCAAGGGAGGGACTCTCAATGGGGTTGATTCCTGAAGACAGTGACTTTCAACGGAGTTGGTTCCTGAAGACAGGGAATCTCACTGTGGTTAGTTCCTGAGCACTGGGACTCACAATGGAGTTGGTTTCTGAAGACATGGACTCTTACTGAGGTTGGTTCATTGAAGACAGGGACTCTTACTGAGGTTGGTTCCTGAAGACAGTGACTCGCATGAGGTCGATTCCTGAAGACAGTGACTCTCAACGGAGTTGGTTCCTGAAGATAGTGACTCTCACTGAGGTTGGTTCCCGAAGACAGGCATTCTCAATGGGGTTGGTTCCTGAAGACAGGGAACCTTACTGAGGTTGGTTCCTGAGGACAGGGACTCTCAATGGGGTCTGTTCCTGAAGACAGGGCCTTTCAATTGGGTTGGTACCTGAAGACAGGGACTTTCAGTGGGGTTGGTTCCTGAAGACAGTGACTACCACTCGGGTTGGTTCCTGAAGACAGGGACTCTGACTGAGGTTGGTTCCTGAAGACAGGTACTCTCAGTGGGGTTGGTTCCTGAAGATAGTGTCTCTCACTGAGGATGGTTTATGAAGACAGGTGCTCTCAATGGGGTTGTTTCCTGAAGACAGGGATTCTTACTGAGGTTGGTTCCTGAAGATAGTGACTCTTACTGAGGTTGGTTCCTGAAGGCAGGGACTCTCAATGGGGTTGGTTCCTGAAGACAGGAATTCTTACTGAGGTTGGTTCCTGAAGATAGTGACTCTTACTGAGATTGGTTCCGGAAGCCAAGGACTCTTACTTCAGTTGTTTCCTCAAGGGAGGGACTCAATGGGGTTGATTCCTGAAGACAGTGACTTTCAACGGAGTTGGTTCCTGCAGACAGGGAATCTCACTGTGGTTAGTTCCTGAGCACTGGGACTCACAATGGAGTTGGTTTCTGAAGACATGGACTCTTACTGAGGTTGGTTCCTGAAGACAGGGAGTCTCAATGGGGTTGGTTCCTGAAGACAGGGATTCTTACTTTTTTGTTTCGGAGGACCGGGGACTGCTGGGTAGGGGAAAACTATTTATTTGGGCAGTGGCAGTACCCGAGACACTACACGTGTAGTGTCTCCCACCCACCCTCCTCCTCTAACCAAAAAAAAAAAGGACTCTAGGGTGTTGATAAGGTAAGCTTTTTATTTAAAACTTCAGTCCGTCGGATTGCTAAGCGAACAAGTTTTGACTTTTTTTTTCGTTTGGTTTTTCAGTAGATTTATTGGGAATCTAGAATAGTGGGAATGGAGGTAAAGGCAGTTGTATGTTCCTCCTGCAGAATGTGGGAGGTAGGGGTCACCAAGAGTGTCCCTGCTGACTGCATCTGCGGGAAGTGCACCCAACTCCAGCTCCTCGCAGACCGCGTTAGGGAACTGGAGCTGGAGCTGGATGAACTTCGGATCATTCGGGAGGCGGAGGGGATTATTGACAGGAGTTATAGGGAGGCAGTCACACCTCAGGTAAAAGAAGTAGGTAGATGGGTTACCGTCAGGGGAAGGAAAGGGGAACCAGCAGGCAGTGCAGGGATCCCCTGTGGCCGTTTCCCTCAACAACAGGTATACCGTTTTGGATACTGTTGGGGGGGACGACTTACCAGGGGTAAGCAATGGGGTGCAGGTCTCTGGCACAGAGTCTGTCCCTGTTGCTCAGAAGGAAAAAGGGAAGAGGAGCAGAGCATTAGTCATTGGGGACTCCATAGTTAGGGGAACAGATAGGAGGTTCTGTGGGAACGAGAGAGACTCACGGTTGGTGTGTTGCCTCCCAGGTGCCAGGGTACGTGATGTCTCCGATCGTGTTTTTGGGATCCTTCAGGGGGAGGGGGAGCACCCCCAAGTCGTGGTCCACATAGGCACCAACGACATAGGTAGGAAGAGAGATGGGGATTTAAGGCAGAAATTCAGGGAGCTAGGGTGGAAGCTTAGAGCGAGAACAACCAGAGTTGTTATCTCTGGGTTGTTGCCTGTGCCACGTGCTAGCGAAGAGAGGAATAGGGAGAGAGAGGAGTTGAACACGTGGCTGCAGGGATGGTGTAGGAGGGAGGGTTTTGGTTTCCTGGATAATTGGGGCTCTTTCTGGGGTAGGTGGGACCTCTACAAACAGGATGGTCTTCACCTGAACCAGAGGGGTACCAATATCCTGGGGGGGAGATTTGTTAGTGCTCTTCGGGGGGGTTTAAACTAAATCAGCAGAGGAATGGGAACCTAAATTGCAGTGCCAGTGTACAGGCTGTTGAGAGTAGTGAGGTAGGGGATAAGGTTACAGGGACGCAAGAGGGCACTGGCAAGCAAGAACTTGGTTTAAAGTGTGTCTACTTCAACGCCAGGAGCATCCGGAATAAGGTGGGTGAGCTTGCAGCATGGGTTGGTACCTGGGATCCTGATGTTGTGGCCATTTCGGAGACATGGGTAGAGCAGGGGCAGGAATGGATGTTGCAGGTTCCGGGATTTAGATGTTTCAGAAAGAACAGAGAAGAGGGTAAAAGAGGGGGGGGTGTGGCATTGTTAATCAAGGAAAGTATTACAGCGGCAGAAAGGACGTTGAGGACTCGTCTACTGAGGTAGTATGGGCCGAGGTTAGAAACAGGAGAGGAGAGGTCACCCTGTTGGGAGTTTTCTATAGACCTCCGAATAGTTCCAGAGATGTAGAGGAAAGGATAGCGAAGATGATTCTCGACAGGAGCGAGAGTAACAGGGTAGTGGTTATGGGGGACTTTAACTTTCCAAATATTGACTGGAAATACTATAGTTCGAGTACTTTAGATGGGTCTGTTTTTGTCCAGTGTGTGCAGGAGGGTTTTCTGACACAGTATGTGGACAGGCCAACCAGGGGCGATGCCACATTGGATTTGGTACTGGGTAATGAACCCGGCCAGGTGTTCGATTTAGATGTAGGTGAGCACTTTGGCGATAGTGATCACAATTCGGTTAGGTTTACCTTAGCGATGGGCAGGGACAGGTATATACCGCAGGGCAAGAATTATAGCTGGGGGAAAGGAAATTATGACGCGATTAGGCAAGATTTAGGATGTGTAGGATGGGGAAGGAAACTGCAGGGGATGGGCACAAACGAAATGTGGAGCTTATTCAAGGAGCAGCTAATGCGTGTCCTTGATAAGTATGTACCTGTCAGGCAGGGAGGAAGTTGTCGAGCAAGGGAGCCGTGGTTTACTCAAGAAGTTGAAGCGCTTGTCAAGAGGAAGAGGGCGGCTTATGTTAGGATGAGACGTGAAGGCTCAGTTAGGGCGCTTGAGAGTTACAAGCTAGCCAGGAAGGATCTAAAGGGAGGGCTAAGAAGAGCAAGGAGAGGACACGAGAAGTCATTGGCGGATAGGATCAAAGAAAACCCTAAGGCTTTCTATAGGTATATCAGGAATAAACGAATGATAAGAGTTAGAACAGGGCCAATCAAGGATAGTAGTGGGAAGTTGTGTGCGGAATCAGAGGAGATAGGGGAAGCGTTAAATGAATATTTTTCGTCAGTATTTACAGTAGAGAAAGAAAATGTTGCCGAGGAGATTACTGAGATACAGCCTACTAGGCTAGATGGGATTGAGATTCACAAGGAGGAGGTGTTAGCAATTTTGGAAAGAGTGAAAATAGATAAGTCCCCTGGGCCAGATGGGATTTATCCTAGGATTCTCTGGGAAGCCAGGGAGGAGATTGCAGAGCCGTTGTTGTTGATCTTCAAGTCGTCATTGTCGACAGGAGTAGTGCCGGAGGACTGGAGGATAGCAAATGTTGTCCCCTTGTTCAAGAAGGGGAGTAGAGACAGCCCTGGTAATTATAGACCTGTGAGCCTTACTTCGGTTGTGGGTAAAATGTTGGAAAAGGTTATAAGAGACAGGATTTATAATCATCTTGAAAAGAATAAGTTCATTTGCGATAGTCAGCACGGTTTTGTGAAAGGTAGGTCGTGCCTCACAAACCTTATTGAGTTTTTCGAGAAGGTGACCAAACAGGTGGATGAGGGTAAAGCCGTGGATGTGGTGTATATGGATTTCAGTAAGGCGTTTGATAAGGTTCCCCACGGTAGGCGATTGCAGAAAATACGCAAGTATGGGGTTGAAGGTGATTTAGAGCTTTGGATCAGAAATTGGCTAGCTGAAAGAAGACAGAGGGTGGTGGTTGATGGCAAATGTTCATCCTGGAGTTTAGTTACTAGTGGTGTACCGCAAGGTTCTGTTTTGGGGCCACTGCTGTTTGTCATTTTTATAAACGACCTGGATGAGGGTGTAGAAGGGTGGGTTAGTAAATTTGCGGATGACACGAAGGTCGGTGGAGTTGTGGATAGTGTCGAAGGGTGTTGTAGGGTACAGAGGGACATAGATAGGCTGCAGAGCTGGGCTGAGAGATGGCAAATGGAGTTTAATGCGGAGAAGTGTGAGGTGATTCACTTTGGAAGGAGTAACAGCAATGCAGAGTACTGGGCTAATGGGAAGATTCTTGGTAGTGTAGATGAGCAGAGAGATCTTGGTATCCAGGTACATAAATCCCTGAAAGTTGCTACCCAGGTTAATAGGGCTGTTAAGAAGGCATATGGTGTGTTAGCCTTTATTAGTAGGGGGATCGAGTTTCAGAGCCACGGGGTCATGATGCAGCTGTACAAAACTCTGGTGAGGCCGCACCTGGAGTATTGCGTGCAGTTCTGGTCACCGCATTATAGGAAGGATGTCGAAGCTTTGGAAAGGGTGCAGAGGAGATTTACTAGGATGTTGCCTGGTATGGAAGGAAGGTCTTACGAGGAAAGGCTGAGGGACTTGGGGTTGTTTTCGTTAGAGAGAAGGAGGAGGAGAGGTGACTTAATAGAGACATACAAGATAATCAGAGGGTTAGATAGGGTGGATAGTGAGAGTCTTTTTCCTCGGATGAGGATGGCAAACACGAGGGGACATAGCTTTAAGTTGAGGGGTGAAAGATATAGGACAGATGTCAGAGGTAGTTTCTTTACGCAGAGAGTAGTAGGGGCGTGGAACGACCTGCCTGCAACAGTAGTAGACTCGCCAACTTTAAGGGCATTTAAGTGGTCATTGGATAGACATATGGATGTAAATGGAATAGTGTAGGTCAGATGATCGGCGCAACATCGAGGGCCGAAGGGCCTGTACTGCGCTGTAATATTCTAATTCTAATTCTAATTCTTACTGAGGTTGGTTCCTGAAGACAGGGACTCTCAAAGGGGTTGGTTCCTGAGGACAGGGACTCTCAATGAGGTTGACTCCTGAATAGCAGGGACTTTCAGTGGGGTTGGTTCCTGAAGACAGTGACTCTTACTGAGGTTGGTTCCTGAAGGCAGGGAATCTTACTGAGGTTGGTTCCTGAAGACAGTGACTCTCAATGGGCTTGGTTCCGGAAGCCAAGGACTCTTACTGCAGTTTTTTCCTCAAGGCAGGGGCTCTCAATGGGGTTGGTTCCTGAAGACAGGGAATCTCACTGTGGTTAGTTCCTGAGCACTGGGACTCACAATGGAGTTGGTTTCTGAAGACATGGACTCTGACTGAGGTTGGTTCCTGAAGACAGGGAGTCTCAATGGGGTTGGTTCCTGAAGACAAGGACTCTTATTGAAGTTGTTTCCTCAAGGCAGGGACTCTCAATGGGGTTGGTTCCTGAAGACAGTGACTCTCACTGGGGTTTTTTCCTGAAGACAGGGACTCTCACTGTGGTTAGTTCCTGAGCACTGGGACTCACAATGGAGTTGGTTCCTGAAGACAGAGAATCTCAATGGGGTTGGTTCCTGAAGACAGGGACTCTCACAGCGATTGGTTCCTGAGGACAGGGACTCTCAATGAGGTTGGCTCCTGCATAGCAGGGACTTTCAGTGGGGTTGTTTCCTGAAGACAGTGACTCTTACTGAGGTTGGTTCCTGAAGACAGGGACTCTTGCTGAGGTTGGTTCCTGAGGACAGTGACACTCAATGGGGTTGTTTCCTGAAGACAGGGACTCTTGCTGAGGTAGGTTCCTGAAGACAGTGACTCTCACTGTGGATGTTTCCTGAAGACAGTGACTCACAATGGAGTATGTTTCTGAAGACAGGGACTCTAACTGGGGTTGGTTCCTGAAGACAGGGACTCTTACTGAGGTTGGTTCCTGAAGACAGGGACTCTTACTGAGGTTGGTTCCTGAAGACAGGGAATCTCACTGACGTTGGTTCCTGAACACAGGGACTCTTACTGAGGTTGGTTCCTGGGGTGTTAGCGTTCATTAGCAGAGGGATTGAATTTAAGAGCCGTGAGGTGATGATGCAGCTGTACAGGACCTTGGTAAGGCCTCATTTGGAGTACTGTGTGCAGTTCTGGTCGCCTCATTTTAGGAAGGATGTGGAAGCCTTGGAGAGGGTGCAGAGGAGATTTACCAGGATGTTGCCTGGAATGGAGAATAAGTCTTACGAGGAAAGGCTGAACATTCTAGGCCTCTTCTCATTAGAAAGGAGAAGGATGAGGGGTGACATGATAGAGGTTTATAAGATGATCAGGGGAATAGATAGGGTAGACAGTCAGAAACTTTTTCCCCGGGTGGAGCAAAGCGTTACAAGGGGTCATAAATTTAAGGTGAAGGGTGGGAGATATAAGGGGGATGTCAGGGGAAGGTTCTTTACCCAGAGAGTGGTCGAGGCATGGAATGCCTTGCCCGGGGAAGTTGTTGAGTCAGAAACTTTAGGGACTTTCAAAAGGCTTTTGGATAGGTATATGGATAAAGGAGAATGATGGGGTATAGATTAAATTGTCCTTGACAGAGGACAAAGGATCGGCACAACATTGTGGGCCGAAGGGCCTGTTCTGTGCTGTATGTTCTATGTTCTATGTTCTAAGACAGGGACTCTCACTGAGGTTAGTTCCTGAGCACTGGGACTCACAATGGAGTCTGTTTCTGAAGACAAGGACTCTTACTGGGGTTGGTTCCTGAAGACAGGGACTCTTACTGAGGTTGGTTCCTGAAGACAGGGACTCTTACTGAGGTTGGTTCCTGAAGACAGTGACTCGCATGAGGTCGATTCCTGAAGACAGTGACTCTCAACGGAGTTGGTTCCTGAAGATAGTGACTCTCACTGAGGTTGGTTCCCGAAGACAGGGATTCTCAATGGGGTTGTTTGCTGAAGACATGGAATCTCACTGAGGTTGGTTCCTGAGGAGAGGGACTCTCAATGGGGTCTGTTCCTGAAGAAAGGGCCTTTCAATGGGGCTGGTTCCTGAAGACAGGGACTTTCAGTGGGGTTGGTTCCTGAAGACAGGGATTCTTACTGAGGTTGGATCTTGAAGACGGGGACTCTTACTGAGGTTGGTTCCAGAAGATAGTGACGCTCAATGGGGTTAGTTCCTGAAGACAGGGCATCTCACGGAGGTTGGTTCCTGAGGAGAGGGACTCTCAATGGGGTCTGTTCCTGAAGACAGGGCCTTTCAATGGGGCTCGTTCCTGAAGACAGGGACTTTCAGTGGGGTTGGTTCCTGAAGACAGGGATTCTTACTGAGGTTGGTTCTTGAAGACAGGGACTCTTACTGAGGTTGGTTCCAGAAGATAGTGACGCTCAATGGGGTTAGTTCCTGAAGACAGGGCTTCTCACTGAGGTTGGTTCCTGAAGACAGGGGCTCTTACTGAGGTTGGTTCCTGAAGACAGTGACTCTCACTGGGGTTGGTTCCTGAAGACAGGGACTCTTACTGAGGTTGGTTCCTGAAGACAGTGACTCGCATGAGGTCGATTCCTGAAGACAGTGATTCTCAACGGAGTTGGTTCCTGAAGACAGGGAACCTTACTGAGGTTGGTTCCTGAGGACAGGGACTCTCGATGGGGTCTGTTCCTGAAGACAGGGCCTTTCAATGGGGTTGGTTCCTGAAGACAGGGACTTTCAGTGCGGTTGGTTCCTGAAGACAGCAATTCTTACTGAGGTTGGTTCCTGAATACAGGGACTCTCAATGGGGTTGGTTCCTGAAGACAGGGCATCTCACTGAGGTTGGTTCCTGAAGACAGTGACTCGCATGAGGTCGATTCCTGAAGACAGTGACTCTCAACGGAGTTGGTTCCTGAAGATAGTGACTCTCACTGAGGTTGGTTCCCGAAGACAGGCATTCTCAATGGGGTTGGTTCCTGAAGACAGGGAACCTTACTGAGGTTGGTTCCTGAGGACAGGGACTCTCAATGGGGTCTGTTCCTGAAGACAGGGCCTTTCAATTGGGTTGGTACCTGAAGACAGGGACTTTCAGTGCGGTTGGTTCCTGAAGACAGTGACTACCACTCGGGTTGGTTCCTGAAGACAGGGACTCTGACTGAGGTTGGTTCCTGAAGACAGGTACTCTCAGTGGGGTTGGTTCCTGAAGATAGTGTCTCTCACTGAGGATGGTTTATGAAGACAGGTGCTCTCAATGGGGTTGTTTCCTGAAGACAGGGATTCTTACTGAGGTTGGTTCCTGAAGATAGTGACTCTTACTGAGGTTGGTTCCTGAAGGCAGGGACTCTCAATGGGGTTGGTTCCTGAAGACAGGAATTCTTACTGAGGTTGGTTCCTGAAGATAGTGACTCTTACTGAGATTGGTTCCGGTAGCCAAGGACTCTTACTTAAGTTGTTTCCTCAAGGGAGGGACTCTCAATGGGGTTGATTCCTGAAGACAGTGACTTTCAACGGAGTTGGTTCCTGAAGACAGGGAATCTCACTGTGGTTAGTTCCTGAGCACTGGGACTCACAATGGAGTTGGTTTCTGAAGACATGGACTCTTACTGAGGTTGGTTCCTGAAGACAGGGAGTCTCAATGGGGTTGGTTCCTGAAGACAGGGATTCCACCTGAGGTTGGTTCCTGAAGACAGGGACTCTCAAAGGGGTTGGTTCCTGAGGACAGGGACTCTCAATGAGGTTGACTCCTGAATAGCAGGGACTTTCAGTGGGGTTGGTTCCTGAAGACAGTGACTCTTACTGAGGTTGGTTCCTGAAGGCAGGGAATCTTACTGAGGTTGGTTCCTGAAGACAGTGACTCTCAATGGGCTTGGTTCCGGAAGCCAAGGACTCTTACTGCAGTTTTTTCCTCAAGGCAGGGGCTCTCAATGGGGTTGGTTCCTGAAGACAGGGAATCTCACTGTGGTTAGTTCCTGAGCACTGGGACTCACAATGGAGTTGGTTTCTGAAGACATGGACTCTGACTGAGGTTGGTTCCTGAAGACAGGGAGTCTCAATGGGGTTGGTTCCTGAAGACAAGGACTCTTATTGAAGTTGTTTCCTCAAGGCAGGGACTCTCAATGGGGTTGGTTCCTGAAGACAGTGACTCTCACTGGCGTTTTTTCCTGAAGACAGGGACTCTCACTGTGGTTAGTTCCTGAGCACTGGGACTCACAATGGAGTTGGTTCCTGAAGACAGAGAATCTCAATGGGGTTGGTTCCTGAAGACAGGGACTCTCACAGCGATTGGTTCCTGAGGACAGGGACTCTCAATGAGGTTGGCTCCTGCATAGCAGGGACTTTCAGTGGGGTTGTTTCCTGAAGACAGTGACTCTTACTGAGGTTGGTTCCTGAAGACAGTGACTCTTGCTGAGGTTGGTTCCTGAGGACAGTGACACTCAATGGGGTTGTTTCCTGAAGACAGGGACTCTTGCTGAGATGGTTCCTGAAGACAGGGACTCTCAATGGCGTTGGTTCCTGAAGACATGGTTTCTTACTGAGGTTGGTTCCTGAAGACAGGGAGTCTCAATGGGGTTGGTTCCTGAAGACAGGGATTCCACCTGAGGTTGGTTCCTGAAGACAGGGACTCTCAAAGGGGTTGGTTCCTGAGGACAGGGACTCATTTCCCGGCGGAGCAGCAGGAGAAGGTAGCGACTCTTCGGTGGGTAAGTGAAGGCAACAGGAGCTGTGTTTTAAAAGTTGTACTTACTGTTTTCCTTGTGTTCAAGTTACTTTTGGCGCGGGAGGAACCGGAAGCTGGACGGCAGCAAGGACTCCTGGGTAGGTATTTTCTTTAAAGGTGCGGAGCTCCGTGGACTCGGCCTCATTTCCCGGAGGAGCAGCAGGAGAAGGTAGCGACTCTTCGGTGGGTAAGTGAAGGCAACAGGAGCTGTGTTTTAAAAGTTGTACTTACTGTTTTCCTTGTGTTCAAGTTACTTTTGGCGCGGGAGGAACCGGAAGCTGGACGGCAGCAAGGACTCCTGGGTAGGTATTTTCTTTAAAGGTGCGGAGCAGAGTTAACCCGAGACACTACACATGTAGTGTCTCACACCCATCCTCCTCCTCTAACCTAATAATAAGACCCTTTTTACCCCCCTCCTCTCGCCAAAAAGGACTGAACAGGTAAGCTATTTCACTGTTTTTGTTAATATCTATATTTGTACTTAATTAAGGGGTAATTGAGTAAAAGAAATGGCAGCCAGGGGAGTGCAGTGCTCCTCCTGCAGTATGTTCGAGGTGAGGGGAACCTCCGGTGACCCTGCCGACTTCACCTGCTGGAAGTGCATCCGTCTCCAGCTCCTATCAGACCGTGTTAGGGAACTGGAGCTGGAGCTGGATGAACTGAGGATCATTCGGGAAGCTGAGGGGGTGATAGATAGAAGCTACAGGGATGTCGTTACTCCACAAAACAAAGGCAGCTGGGTAACAGTTAGAGGTGGGAAGAGGTCAGTGCAGGGATCTCCTGTGGTCGTTCCCCTCAGCAACAAGTATACAGTTTTAGATACTGTTGGGGGGGACGGCCTATCGGGGGCAGGCTGCAGTGAACGGGCCTCTGGCACGGGGTCCTGCACTGTGGCTCAGAAGGGAAGGAGGGAGAATGGGAGAGCACTAGTCATCGGGGACTCGATGGTGAGGAGTACCGACAGGCGGTTCTGTGGGCGCAAGCGAGACGCACGGATGGTTTGTTGCCTACCTGGTGCCAGGGTCCGTGATGTTTGTGATCGCGTCTTCAGGATCCTTAAAGGGGAGGGGGAGCAGCCAGAGGTCGTGGTGCACATTGGCACCAACGACGTAGGAAGGAAGGGTGGCACAGATGTTAGAAGTGAGTTTAGGGAGTTAGGCTGGAAGCTGAAAGCTCGGACGGACAGAGTTGTTATCTCTGGTTTGTTGCCGGCGCCACGTGATAGTGAGGCTAGGAATAGGGAGAGAGCACAGCTGAACACGTGGCTGCAAGAATGGTGTAGGAGAGAGGGCTTCCAGTTCTTGGATAATTGGACTGCATTCTGGGGAAGATGGGACCTGTTCAAACAGGACGGGCTGCATCTGAACCAGAGGGGCACCAATATCCTGGGAGGGAGGTTTGCTAGTACTGTTCGGGAGGGTTTAAACTAGTTTGGGAGGGGGATGGGAACCGGACTTGTAGTCCAGGGACCAGTGGGTCCACTCAGAAAGACAAAGAGTGTAGTGAGGTATTGGGGAAGGTAGCACTGTCGCAGAGGACAGATGGGCACGGAGAAGGGTTAAAGTGCGTATACTTCAACGCAAGAAGCATCAGGAATAAGGTGAGTGAATTGAAGGCGTGGATGGGCACTTGGGACTACGATGTTGTGGCCATCACTGAAACGTGGATAGGTGAGGGGGAGGAATGGTTCTTGGAGGTACCTGGTTATAGATGTTTTCATAAGATTAGGAATGGTGGTAAAAGAGGTGGGGGGGTGGCATTGTTAGTTAGAAATAGTGTAACAACTGCTGAAAGAATTTTCGAGGAGGATCTGCCGACTGAGGCACTGTGGGTTGAGGTCAGGAACAGGAAAGGAGCAGTCACCTTGATGGGAGTTTTCTATCGGCCCCCCAATAGCAGCAGGGAGGTGGAAGAGCAGATTGGGAAACAGATTTTGGAAAGGAGCAGAAGTCACAGGGTAGTAATTATGGGGGATTTCAACTTCCCAAATATTGATTGGCAACTCTTTAGATCGAATAGTTTGGATGGGGTAGTGTTTGTGCAGTATGTCCAGGAAGCTTTCCTGACTCAGTATGTAGACTGCCCGACCAGAGGGGAGGCAATATTGGATTTGGTACTAGGTAATGAACCAGGGCAAGTGATAGAGCTGTTGGTGGGCGAGCACTTTGGAGATAGTGATCACAATTCTGTAGCATTCACTGTGGTAATGGAGAGGGATAGGTATGTGCAACAGGGCAAGGTTTACAATTGGGGGAAGGGTAGATATGATGCTGTCAGGCAGGAACTGAGGAGCATAAGTTGGGAGCATATGCTGGCAGGGAAGGGCACGGTCGAAATGTGGAACTTTTTCAAGGAGCAGATAGTAGGGGCCATTGATAAGCATGTCCCTGTCAGACAGGGAAGGGATGGTCATGTGAGGGAACCGTGGT
This sequence comes from Heterodontus francisci, assembly GCF_036365525.1. Lineage (NCBI taxonomy): Eukaryota > Metazoa > Chordata > Chondrichthyes > Heterodontiformes > Heterodontidae > Heterodontus > Heterodontus francisci. The sequence goes on from NC_090416.1 coordinate 20,165,229, forward strand.
TGACAAGAGAGGTTGAGAGTCTTGTTAGGAAGAAGAAGGATGCGTATATAAGGTTGAGGAAAAAGGGCACAGGCATAGCTCTGGAGGGATACAAGATGGCCAGGAAGGATCTGAAGAAAGGGATTAGGAGAGCTAAGAGAGGGCATGAAAAATGCTTGGCGGGTAGGATAAAAGAAAACCCCAAGGCCTTTTACGCGTATGTCAGAAATATGAGGATGACTAGGGGGACCGTAGGTCCGGTCAAGGACAATAGCGGGAGACTGTGTGTTGAGCCGGAAGAGATAAGTGAGGTTTTGAATGAGTACTTTTCTTCGGTATTTACGAATGAGAAAGGGTGTATTACTGAAGAGGACGGTGTGAAACAGACTGGTAAGCTCAAGGAAGTGCTCGTTAGGAGGGAAGATGTGTTGGGGTTTTTGAATAACTTGAAGATAGACAAGTCTCCCGGGCCTGACGGGGTATATCCAAGGATGTTATGGGAAGCAAGGGATGAAATTGCAGAGCCGCTGGCAATGATCTTTTCATCTTCTCTGTTGACGGGGGTGGTACCAGGTGATTGGAGGGTGGCAAATGTTGTGCCCCTGTTCAAGAAAGGGAATAGGAACAACCCTGGGAATTACAGGCCAGTTAGTCTTACTTCGGTGGTAGGCAAGTTGATGGAAAAGGTGCTGAGGGATAGGATTTCTGAGCATCTGGAAAGACACTGCTTGATTCGGGACAGTCAGCACGGTTTTGTGAGGGGTAGGTCTTGCCTCACAAGCCTGATTGAATTCTTTGAGCAGGTGACCAAGCAAGTGGATGAGGGTAAACCAGTGGATGTGGTGTACATGGATTTTAGTAAGGCATTTGATAAGGTCCCCCATGGTAGACTTATGGAGAAAGTCAGGAGGCATGGGATAGTGGGGAATGTGGCCAGTTGGATTAAGAATTGGCTAACTGATAGAAGGCAGAGAGTGGTCTTAGATGGTAAATACTCAGCCTGGAGCCCAGTTACCAGTGGCGTGCCACAGGGATCAGTTCTGGGTCCTCTCCTGTTTGTGATTTTTATTAACGACTTGGATGAGGAAGTCGAAGGGTGGGTCAGTAAATTTGCAGATGATACAAAGGTTGGTGGAGTTGTGGATACCGAGGAGGGCGATTGTCGTCTGCAAAGGGACTTGGATAGGTTGCAGTGCTGGGCTGAAAAGTGGCAGATGGAGTTTAACCCTGAAAAGTGTGAGGTCGTCCATTTTGGAAGGACAAACACGAATGCAAAATACTGGGTTAACGGTAGGGTTCTTGGGCATGTGGAGGAGCAGAGAGACCTTGGGGTCTATGTGCATAGATCGTTGAAAGTTGCAACTCAAGTGGATAGGGCTGTGAAGAAGGCATATGGGGTGTTAGCGTTCATTAGCAGAGGGATTGAATTTAAGAGCCGTGAGGTGATGATGCAGCTGTACAGGACCTTGGTAAGGCCTCATTTGGAGTACTGTGTGCAGTTCTGGTCGCCTCATTTTAGGAAGGATGTGGAAGCCTTGGAGAGGGTGCAGAGGAGATTTACCAGGATGTTGCCTGGAATGGAGAATAAGTCTTACGAGGAAAGGCTGAACATTCTAGGCCTCTTCTCATTAGAACGGAGAAGGATGAGGGGTGACATGATAGAGGTTTATAAGATGATCAGGGGAATAGATAGGGTAGACAGTCAGAAACTTTTTCCCCGGGTGGAGCAAAGCGTTACAAGGGGTCATAAATTTAAGGTGAAGGGTGGGAGATATAAGGGGGATGTCAGGGGAAGGTTCTTTACCCAGAGAGTGGTCGGGGCATGGAATGCCTTGCCTGGGGAAGTTGTTGAGTCAGAAACTTTAGGGACTTTCAAACGGCTTTTAGATAGGTATATGGATAAAGGAGAATGGTGGGGTATAGATTAAATTGTCCTTGACAGAGGACAAAGGATCGGCACAACATCGTGGGCCGAAGGGCCTGTTCTGTGCTGTATTTTTCTATGTTCTATGTTCTATGTTGGTACCTGAAGACAGTGACTCTGACATGAGGTTGGTTCCTGAAGACAGGGACTCTCACCGGGGTTGGTTTCTGAAGACAGGGGCTCTTACTGAGGTTGGTTCCTGAAGACAGGGACTCTTACTGAGGTTGTTTCCTGAAAACAGTGACACTCAATGGGGTTGTTTCCTGAAGACAGGGATTCTTACTGAGGTTGGTTCCTGAAGACAGGGACTCTTACTGAGGTTGGTTCCTGAAGACAGGGACTTTTACTGAGGTTGGTTTCTGAAGACAGGGATTCTAACTGAGGTTAGTTCCTGAAGACGGGGACTCTTACTGAGGTTGGTTTCTGAAGACAGGGACTCTTACTGAGGTTGATTCCTGAGGAAAGGGACTCTCACTGAGGATGGTTTCTGAAGACAGGGACTCTCAATGGGGTTGGTTCCTGAAGACAGGGATTCTTACTGAGGTTGCTCCTGAAGACAGGGACTCTCAATGGGGTTGGTTCCTGAAGACAAGGGCTCTTACTGAAGTTATTCCTGAAGACAGGTACTCTCAATGGGCTTGGTTCCTGAAGACAAGGACTCTTACTGAAGTTGTTTCCTGAAGGCAGGGACTCACAATGGGGTTGGTTCCTGAAGACAGTGACTCTCACTGGGGTTGTTTCCTGAAGACAGGGACTCTCACTGTTGTTAGTTCCTGAGCACTGGTACTCACCATGGAGTTGGTTCCTGAAGATAGGGAATTTCAATGGGGTTGGTTCCTGAAGACAGGGACTCTCACAGCGATTGGTTCCTGAGGACAGGGACTCTCAATGAGGTTGGCTCCTGCATAGCAGGGACTTTCAGTGGGGTTGGTTCCTGAAGACAGTGACTCTTGTTGAGGTTGGTTCCTGAAGACAGTGACACTCAATGGGGTTGTTTCCTGAAGACAGGGACTTTTACTGAGGTTGTTTCCTGAAGACAGTGACACTCAATGGGGTTGTTTCCTAAAGACAGGGATTCTTACTGAGGTTGGTTCCTGAAGACAGGGACTCTTACTGAGGTTGGTTCCTGAAGACAGGGACTTTTACTGAGGTTGGTTTCTGAAGACAGGGACTCTTACTGAGGTTGATTCCTGAGGAAAGGGACTCTCACTGAGGATGGTTTCTGAAGACAGTGACTCTCAATGGGGTTGTTTCCTAAAGACAGGGATTCTTACTGAGGTTGGTTCCTGAAGACAGGGACTCTTACTGAGGTTGGTTCCTGAAGACAGGGACTTTTACTGAGGTTGGTTTCTGAAGACAGGGACTCTCAATGGGGTTGTTTCCTGAAGACAGGGACTCTTACTGAGGTTGGTTCCTGAAGACAGGGACTCTCAATGGGGTTGTTTCCTGAAGACAGGGATTCTTACTGAGGTTGGTTCCTGAAGATAGTGACTCTTACTGAGGTTGGTACCTGAAGACAGGGACTCTCAATGGGGTTGGTTCCTGAAGACAGGGATTCTTACTGAAGTTGGTTCCTGAAGATAGTGACTCTCAATGTGCTTGGTTCCGGAAGCCAAGGACTCTTACTGAAGTTGTTTCCTCAAGGGAGGGACTCTCAATGGGGTTGATTCCTGAAGACAGTGAATCTCAACGGAGTTGGTTCCTGAAGACAGGGAATCTCACTGTGGTTAGTTCCTGAGCACTGGGACTCACAATGGAGTTAGTTCCTGAAGACATGGACTCTCAATGGGGTTGGTTCCTGAGGACAAGGACTCTCAAAGGGGTTGGTTCCTGAGGACAGGGACTCTTACTGAAGTTGTTTCCTGAGGACAGGTACTCTCAATGGGGTTGGTTCCTGAAGACATGGACTCTTACTGAGGTTAGTTCCTGAAGACATGGACTCTCAATGGGGTTGGTTCCTGAGGACAAGGACTCTTACTGAAGTTGTTTCCTGAGGACAGGTACTCTCAATGGGGTTGGTTCCTGAAGACATGGACTCTTACTGAGGTTAGTTCCTGAAGACATGGACTCTCAATGGGGTTGGTTCCTGAAGACAGGGATTCTTACTGAAGTTGTTTCCTGAGGACAGGTACTCTCAATGGGGTTGGTTCCTGAAGACAGGGATTCTTACTGAGGTTGGTTCCTGAAGACAGGGACTCTCAATAGGGTTGGTTCCTGAAGACAGGGATTCTTACTGAAGTTGTTTCCTGAGGACAGGTACTCTCAATGGGGTTGGTTCCTGAAGACAGGGATTCTCAAGGAGGTTGTTTCCTGAAGACCGGGACTCTTACTGAGCTTGATTCCTGAACACAGCGATTCTAAATAGGGTTGGTTCCTGAAGACAGGGAATCTCACTGAGGTTGGTTCCTGAAGACAGGGGCTCTTACTGAGGTTGGTTCCTGAAGACATTGACTCGCATGGGGTAGATTCCTGAAGACAGCGACTCTCAACGGAGTTGGTTCCTGAAGATAGTGAATCTCACTTAGGTTGGTTCCTGAAAACAGTGATTCTCAATCGGGTTTGTTCCTGAGGACAGGGACTCTCAATGGGATCTGTTCCCGAAAACAGGGCCTTTCAATTGGGTTGGTTCCTGAAGACAGGGCATCTCACTGAGGTTGGTTCCTGAAGACAGGGGCTCTTACTGAGGTTGGTTCCTGAAGACAGGGACTCTTACTGAGGTTGGTTCCTGTAGACAGCGATTCTCAATGGGGTTGGTTCCTGAAGACAGGGACTCGCACTGAGGTTGGTTCCTGAAGACAGGGGCTCTTACTGAGGTTGGTTCCTGAAGACAGGGACTCTCACTGTGGTTGGTTCCTGTAGACAGGGATTCTCAATGGGGTTGGTTCCTGAAGACAGAGACTTTCAGTGGGGTTGGTTCCTGAAGACAGTGACTCTCACTAGGGTTGTTTACTGAAGACAGGGACTCTCACTGTGGTTAGTTCCTGAGCACTGGGACTCACAATGGAGTTGGTTCCTGAAGACAGTGACTCTCAACGGAGTTGGTTCCTGAAGACAGGGAATCTCAATGGGGTTGGTTCCTAAAGACGGGGACTCTCACAGTCATTGGTTCCTGATGACAGCGACTCTCAATCAGGTTGACTCCTGAATAGCATAGACTTTCAGTGGTGTTGGTTCCTGAAGACAGGGCATCTCACTGAGGTTGGTTCCTGAAGACAGGGGCTCTTACTGAGGTTGGTTCCTGAAGACAGTGACTCTCACTGGGGTTGGTTCCTGAAGACAGGGATTCTTACTGAGGTTGGTACCTGAAGACAGGGATTCTTACTGAGGTTGGTTCCTGAAGACAGGGACTCTCAATGGGGTTGGTTCCTGAAGACAGGGATCCTTACTGAGGTTGGTTCCTGAAGACAGTGACTCTTACTGAGGTTGGTACCTGAAGACAGTGACTCTGACTGAGGTTGGTTCCTGAAGACAGGGACTTTTACTGAGGTTGGTTTCTGAAGACAGGGACTCTTACTGAGGTTGGTTCCTGAAGACAGGGACTTTTACTGAGGTTGGTTTCTGAAGACAGGGACTCTTACTGAGGTTGGTTTCTGAAGATAGGGACTCTTACTGAGGATGGTTTCTGAAGACAGTGACACTCAATGGGGTTGGTTCCTGAAGACAGTGACTCTGACTGAGGTTGGTTCCTGAACACAGGGACTCTTAATGGGGTTGGTTCCTGAAGACAGGGACTCTTACTGAGGTTAGTACCCGAAGACAGTGACTCTGACTGAGGATGGTTTCTGAAGACATGGATTCTTACTGAGGTTGGTTCCTGAAGACAGTGACATGCAATGGGGTTGTTTCCTGAAGACAGAGATTCTTACTGAGGTTGGTTCCTGAAGACAGGGACTCTTACTGAGGTTGGTTCCTGAAGACAGGGACTCTTACTGAAGTTGGTGCCTGAAGACAGTTACACTCAATGGGGTTGTTTCCTGAAGACAGGGATTCTTACTGAGGTTGGTTCCTGAAGACAGGGACTCTTACTGAGGTTGGTTACTGAAGACAGGGACTTTTACTGAGGTTGGTTCCTGAAGACAGGGACTCTTACTGAGGTTGGTGCCTGAAGACAGTTACACTCAATGGGGTTGTTTCCTGAAGACAGGGATTCTTACTGAGGTTGGTTCCTGAAGACAGCGACTCTTACTGAGGTTGGTTCCTGAAGACAGTTACACTCAATGGGGTTGGTTCCTGAAGACAGGGACTCTTACTGAGGTTGGTTCCTGAAGACAGGGACTCTCAATGGGGTTGGTTCCTGAAGACAGTTACACTCAATGGGGTTGTTTCCTGAAGACAGGGATTCTTACTGAGGTTGGTTCCTGAAGACAGGGACTCTTACTGAGGTTGGTTCCTGAAGACAGTTACACTCAATGGGGTTGTTTCCTGAAGACAGGGATTCTTACTGAGGTTGGTTCCTGAAGACAGCGACTCTTACTGAGGTTGGTTCCTGAAGACAGTTACACTCAATGGGGTTGTTTCCTGAAGACAGGGACTCTTGCTGAGGTAGGTTCCTGAAGACAGTGACTCTCACTGTGGATGTTTCCTGAAGACAGTGACTCACAATGGAGTATGTTTCTGAAGACAGGGACTCTAACTGGGGTTGGTTCCTGAAGACAGGGACTCTTACTGAGGTTGGTTCCTGAAGACAGGGACTCTTACTGAGGTTGGTTCCTGAAGACAGGGAATCTCACTGACGTTGGTTCCTGAACACAGGGACTCTTACTGAGGTTGGTTCCTGGGGTGTTAGCGTTCATTAGCAGAGGGATTGAATTTAAGAGCCGTGAGGTGATGATGCAGCTGTACAGGACCTTGGTAAGGCCTCATTTGGAGTACTGTGTGCAGTTCTGGTCGCCTCATTTTAGGAAGGATGTGGAAGCCTTGGAGAGGGTGCAGAGGAGATTTACCAGGATGTTGCCTGGAATGGAGAATAAGTCTTACGAGGAAAGGCTGAACATTCTAGGCCTCTTCTCATTAGAAAGGAGAAGGATGAGGGGTGACATGATAGAGGTTTATAAGATGATCAGGGGAATAGATAGGGTAGACAGTCAGAAACTTTTTCCCCGGGTGGAGCAAAGCGTTACAAGGGGTCATAAATTTAAGGTGAAGGGTGGGAGATATAAGGGGGATGTCAGGGGAAGGTTCTTTACCCAGAGAGTGGTCGAGGCATGGAATGCCTTGCCCGGGGAAGTTGTTGAGTCAGAAACTTTAGGGACTTTCAAAAGGCTTTTGGATAGGTATATGGATAAAGGAGAATGATGGGGTATAGATTAAATTGTCCTTGACAGAGGACAAAGGATCGGCACAACATTGTGGGCCGAAGGGCCTGTTCTGTGCTGTATGTTCTATGTTCTATGTTCTAAGACAGGGACTCTCACTGAGGTTAGTTCCTGAGCACTGGGACTCACAATGGAGTCTGTTTCTGAAGACAAGGACTCTTACTGGGGTTGGTTCCTGAAGACAGGGACTCTTACTGAGGTTGGTTCCTGAAGACAGGGACTCTTACTGAGGTTGGTTCCTGAAGACAGTGACTCGCATGAGGTCGATTCCTGAAGACAGTGACTCTCAACGGAGTTGGTTCCTGAAGATAGTGACTCTCACTGAGGTTGGTTCCCGAAGACAGGGATTCTCAATGGGGTTGTTTGCTGAAGACATGGAATCTCACTGAGGTTGGTTCCTGAGGAGAGGGACTCTCAATGGGGTCTGTTCCTGAAGAAAGGGCCTTTCAATGGGGCTGGTTCCTGAAGACAGGGACTTTCAGTGGGGTTGGTTCCTGAAGACAGGGATTCTTACTGAGGTTGGATCTTGAAGACGGGGACTCTTACTGAGGTTGGTTCCAGAAGATAGTGACGCTCAATGGGGTTAGTTCCTGAAGACAGGGCATCTCACGGAGGTTGGTTCCTGAGGAGAGGGACTCTCAATGGGGTCTGTTCCTGAAGACAGGGCCTTTCAATGGGGCTCGTTCCTGAAGACAGGGACTTTCAGTGGGGTTGGTTCCTGAAGACAGGGATTCTTACTGAGGTTGGTTCTTGAAGACAGGGACTCTTACTGAGGTTGGTTCCAGAAGATAGTGACGCTCAATGGGGTTAGTTCCTGAAGACAGGGCTTCTCACTGAGGTTGGTTCCTGAAGACAGGGGCTCTTACTGAGGTTGGTTCCTGAAGACAGTGACTCTCACTGGGGTTGGTTCCTGAAGACAGGGACTCTTACTGAGGTTGGTTCCTGAAGACAGTGACTCGCATGAGGTCGATTCCTGAAGACAGTGATTCTCAACGGAGTTGGTTCCTGAAGACAGGGAACCTTACTGAGGTTGGTTCCTGAGGACAGGGACTCTCGATGGGGTCTGTTCCTGAAGACAGGGCCTTTCAATGGGGTTGGTTCCTGAAGACAGGGACTTTCAGTGCGGTTGGTTCCTGAAGACAGCAATTCTTACTGAGGTTGGTTCCTGAATACAGGGACTCTCAATGGGGTTGGTTCCTGAAGACAGGGCATCTCACTGAGGTTGGTTCCTGAAGACAGTGACTCGCATGAGGTCGATTCCTGAAGACAGTGACTCTCAACGGAGTTGGTTCCTGAAGATAGTGACTCTCACTGAGGTTGGTTCCCGAAGACAGGCATTCTCAATGGGGTTGGTTCCTGAAGACAGGGAACCTTACTGAGGTTGGTTCCTGAGGACAGGGACTCTCAATGGGGTCTGTTCCTGAAGACAGGGCCTTTCAATTGGGTTGGTACCTGAAGACAGGGACTTTCAGTGCGGTTGGTTCCTGAAGACAGTGACTACCACTCGGGTTGGTTCCTGAAGACAGGGACTCTGACTGAGGTTGGTTCCTGAAGACAGGTACTCTCAGTGGGGTTGGTTCCTGAAGATAGTGTCTCTCACTGAGGATGGTTTATGAAGACAGGTGCTCTCAATGGGGTTGTTTCCTGAAGACAGGGATTCTTACTGAGGTTGGTTCCTGAAGATAGTGACTCTTACTGAGGTTGGTTCCTGAAGGCAGGGACTCTCAATGGGGTTGGTTCCTGAAGACAGGAATTCTTACTGAGGTTGGTTCCTGAAGATAGTGACTCTTACTGAGATTGGTTCCGGTAGCCAAGGACTCTTACTTAAGTTGTTTCCTCAAGGGAGGGACTCTCAATGGGGTTGATTCCTGAAGACAGTGACTTTCAACGGAGTTGGTTCCTGAAGACAGGGAATCTCACTGTGGTTAGTTCCTGAGCACTGGGACTCACAATGGAGTTGGTTTCTGAAGACATGGACTCTTACTGAGGTTGGTTCCTGAAGACAGGGAGTCTCAATGGGGTTGGTTCCTGAAGACAGGGATTCCACCTGAGGTTGGTTCCTGAAGACAGGGACTCTCAAAGGGGTTGGTTCCTGAGGACAGGGACTCTCAATGAGGTTGACTCCTGAATAGCAGGGACTTTCAGTGGGGTTGGTTCCTGAAGACAGTGACTCTTACTGAGGTTGGTTCCTGAAGGCAGGGAATCTTACTGAGGTTGGTTCCTGAAGACAGTGACTCTCAATGGGCTTGGTTCCGGAAGCCAAGGACTCTTACTGCAGTTTTTTCCTCAAGGCAGGGGCTCTCAATGGGGTTGGTTCCTGAAGACAGGGAATCTCACTGTGGTTAGTTCCTGAGCACTGGGACTCACAATGGAGTTGGTTTCTGAAGACATGGACTCTGACTGAGGTTGGTTCCTGAAGACAGGGAGTCTCAATGGGGTTGGTTCCTGAAGACAAGGACTCTTATTGAAGTTGTTTCCTCAAGGCAGGGACTCTCAATGGGGTTGGTTCCTGAAGACAGTGACTCTCACTGGCGTTTTTTCCTGAAGACAGGGACTCTCACTGTGGTTAGTTCCTGAGCACTGGGACTCACAATGGAGTTGGTTCCTGAAGACAGAGAATCTCAATGGGGTTGGTTCCTGAAGACAGGGACTCTCACAGCGATTGGTTCCTGAGGACAGGGACTCTCAATGAGGTTGGCTCCTGCATAGCAGGGACTTTCAGTGGGGTTGTTTCCTGAAGACAGTGACTCTTACTGAGGTTGGTTCCTGAAGACAGTGACTCTTGCTGAGGTTGGTTCCTGAGGACAGTGACACTCAATGGGGTTGTTTCCTGAAGACAGGGACTCTTGCTGAGATGGTTCCTGAAGACAGGGACTCTCAATGGCGTTGGTTCCTGAAGACATGGTTTCTTACTGAGGTTGGTTCCTGAAGACAGGGAGTCTCAATGGGGTTGGTTCCTGAAGACAGGGATTCCACCTGAGGTTGGTTCCTGAAGACAGGGACTCTCAAAGGGGTTGGTTCCTGAGGACAGGGACTCATTTCCCGGCGGAGCAGCAGGAGAAGGTAGCGACTCTTCGGTGGGTAAGTGAAGGCAACAGGAGCTGTGTTTTAAAAGTTGTACTTACTGTTTTCCTTGTGTTCAAGTTACTTTTGGCGCGGGAGGAACCGGAAGCTGGACGGCAGCAAGGACTCCTGGGTAGGTATTTTCTTTAAAGGTGCGGAGCTCCGTGGACTCGGCCTCATTTCCCGGAGGAGCAGCAGGAGAAGGTAGCGACTCTTCGGTGGGTAAGTGAAGGCAACAGGAGCTGTGTTTTAAAAGTTGTACTTACTGTTTTCCTTGTGTTCAAGTTACTTTTGGCGCGGGAGGAACCGGAAGCTGGACGGCAGCAAGGACTCCTGGGTAGGTATTTTCTTTAAAGGTGCGGAGCAGAGTTAACCCGAGACACTACACATGTAGTGTCTCACACCCATCCTCCTCCTCTAACCTAATAATAAGACCCTTTTTACCCCCCTCCTCTCGCCAAAAAGGACTGAACAGGTAAGCTATTTCACTGTTTTTGTTAATATCTATATTTGTACTTAATTAAGGGGTAATTGAGTAAAAGAAATGGCAGCCAGGGGAGTGCAGTGCTCCTCCTGCAGTATGTTCGAGGTGAGGGGAACCTCCGGTGACCCTGCCGACTTCACCTGCTGGAAGTGCATCCGTCTCCAGCTCCTATCAGACCGTGTTAGGGAACTGGAGCTGGAGCTGGATGAACTGAGGATCATTCGGGAAGCTGAGGGGGTGATAGATAGAAGCTACAGGGATGTCGTTACTCCACAAAACAAAGGCAGCTGGGTAACAGTTAGAGGTGGGAAGAGGTCAGTGCAGGGATCTCCTGTGGTCGTTCCCCTCAGCAACAAGTATACAGTTTTAGATACTGTTGGGGGGGACGGCCTATCGGGGGCAGGCTGCAGTGAACGGGCCTCTGGCACGGGGTCCTGCACTGTGGCTCAGAAGGGAAGGAGGGAGAATGGGAGAGCACTAGTCATCGGGGACTCGATGGTGAGGAGTACCGACAGGCGGTTCTGTGGGCGCAAGCGAGACGCACGGATGGTTTGTTGCCTACCTGGTGCCAGGGTCCGTGATGTTTGTGATCGCGTCTTCAGGATCCTTAAAGGGGAGGGGGAGCAGCCAGAGGTCGTGGTGCACATTGGCACCAACGACGTAGGAAGGAAGGGTGGCACAGATGTTAGAAGTGAGTTTAGGGAGTTAGGCTGGAAGCTGAAAGCTCGGACGGACAGAGTTGTTATCTCTGGTTTGTTGCCGGCGCCACGTGATAGTGAGGCTAGGAATAGGGAGAGAGCACAGCTGAACACGTGGCTGCAAGAATGGTGTAGGAGAGAGGGCTTCCAGTTCTTGGATAATTGGACTGCATTCTGGGGAAGATGGGACCTGTTCAAACAGGACGGGCTGCATCTGAACCAGAGGGGCACCAATATCCTGGGAGGGAGGTTTGCTAGTACTGTTCGGGAGGGTTTAAACTAGTTTGGGAGGGGGATGGGAACCGGACTTGTAGTCCAGGGACCAGTGGGTCCACTCAGAAAGACAAAGAGTGTAGTGAGGTATTGGGGAAGGTAGCACTGTCGCAGAGGACAGATGGGCACGGAGAAGGGTTAAAGTGCGTATACTTCAACGCAAGAAGCATCAGGAATAAGGTGAGTGAATTGAAGGCGTGGATGGGCACTTGGGACTACGATGTTGTGGCCATCACTGAAACGTGGATAGGTGAGGGGGAGGAATGGTTCTTGGAGGTACCTGGTTATAGATGTTTTCATAAGATTAGGAATGGTGGTAAAAGAGGTGGGGGGGTGGCATTGTTAGTTAGAAATAGTGTAACAACTGCTGAAAGAATTTTCGAGGAGGATCTGCCGACTGAGGCACTGTGGGTTGAGGTCAGGAACAGGAAAGGAGCAGTCACCTTGATGGGAGTTTTCTATCGGCCCCCCAATAGCAGCAGGGAGGTGGAAGAGCAGATTGGGAAACAGATTTTGGAAAGGAGCAGAAGTCACAGGGTAGTAATTATGGGGGATTTCAACTTCCCAAATATTGATTGGCAACTCTTTAGATCGAATAGTTTGGATGGGGTAGTGTTTGTGCAGTATGTCCAGGAAGCTTTCCTGACTCAGTATGTAGACTGCCCGACCAGAGGGGAGGCAATATTGGATTTGGTACTAGGTAATGAACCAGGGCAAGTGATAGAGCTGTTGGTGGGCGAGCACTTTGGAGATAGTGATCACAATTCTGTAGCATTCACTGTGGTAATGGAGAGGGATAGGTATGTGCAACAGGGCAAGGTTTACAATTGGGGGAAGGGTAGATATGATGCTGTCAGGCAGGAACTGAGGAGCATAAGTTGGGAGCATATGCTGGCAGGGAAGGGCACGGTCGAAATGTGGAACTTTTTCAAGGAGCAGATAGTAGGGGCCATTGATAAGCATGTCCCTGTCAGACAGGGAAGGGATGGTCATGTGAGGGAACCGTGGTTGACAAGAGAGGTTGAGAGTCTTGTTAGGAAGAAGAAGGATGCGTATATAAGGTTGAGGAAAAAGGGCACAGGCATAGCTCTGGAGGGATACAAGATGGCCAGGAAGGATCTGAAGAAAGGGATTAGGAGAGCTAAGAGAGGGCATGAAAAATGCTTGGCGGGTAGGATAAAAGAAAACCCCAAGGCCTTTTACGCGTATGTCAGAAATATGAGGATGACTAGGGGGACCGTAGGTCCGGTCAAGGACAATAGCGGGAGACTGTGTGTTGAGCCGGAAGAGATAAGTGAGGTTTTGAATGAGTACTTTTCTTCGGTATTTACGAATGAGAAGGGGTGTATTACTGAAGAGGACGGTGTGAAACAGACTGGTAAGCTCAAGGAAGTGCTCGTTAGGAGGGAAGATGTGTTGGGGTTTTTGAATAACTTGAAGATAGACAAGTCTCCCGGGCCTGACGGGGTATATCCAAGGATGTTATGGGAAGCAAGGGATGAAATTGCAGAGCCGCTGGCAATGATCTTTTCATCTTCTCTGTTGACGGGGGTGGTACCAGGTGATTGGAGGGTGGCAAATGTTGTGCCCCTGTTCAAGAAAGGGAATAGGAACAACCCTGGGAATTACAGGCCAGTTAGTCTTACTTCGGTGGTAGGCAAGTTGATGGAAAAGGTGCTGAGGGATAGGATTTCTGAGCATCTGGAAAGACACTGCTTGATTCGGGACAGTCAGCACGGTTTTGTGAGGGGTAGGTCTTGCCTCACAAGCCTGATTGAATTCTTTGAGCAGGTGACCAAGCAAGTGGATGAGGGTAAACCAGTGGATGTGGTGTACATGGATTTTAGTAAGGCATTTGATAAGGTCCCCCATGGTAGACTTATGGAGAAAGTCAGGAGGCATGGGATAGTGGGGAATGTGGCCAGTTGGATTAAGAATTGGCTAACTGATAGAAGGCAGAGAGTGGTCTTAGATGGTAAATACTCAGCCTGGAGCCCAGTTACCAGTGGCGTGCCACAGGGATCAGTTCTGGGTCCTCTCCTGTTTGTGATTTTTATTAACGACTTGGATGAGGAAGTCGAAGGGTGGGTCAGTAAATTTGCAGATGATACAAAGGTTGGTGGAGTTGTGGATACCGAGGAGGGCGATTGTCGTCTGCAAAGGGACTTGGATAGGTTGCAGTGCTGGGCTGAAAAGTGGCAGATGGAGTTTAACCCTGAAAAGTGTGAGGTCGTCCATTTTGGAAGGACAAACACGAATGCAAAATACTGGGTTAACGGTAGGGTTCTTGGGCATGTGGAGGAGCAGAGAGACCTTGGGGTCTATGTGCATAGATCGTTGAAAGTTGCAACTCAAGTGGATAGGGCTGTGAAGAAGGCATATGGGGTGTTAGCGTTCATTAGCAGAGGGATTGAATTTAAGAGCCGTGAGGTGATGATGCAGCTGTACAGGACCTTGGTAAGGCCTCATTTGGAGTACTGTGTGCAGTTCTGGTCGCCTCATTTTAGGAAGGATGTGGAAGCCTTGGAGAGGGTGCAGAGGAGATTTACCAGGATGTTGCCTGGAATGGAGAATAAGTCTTACGAGGAAAGGCTGAACATTCTAGGCCTCTTCTCATTAGAACGGAGAAGGATGAGGGGTGACATGATAGAGGTTTATAAGATGATCAGGGGAATAGATAGGGTAGACAGTCAGAAACTTTTTCCCCGGGTGGAGCAAAGCGTTACAAGGGGTCATAAATTTAAGGTGAAGGGTGGGAGATATAAGGGGGATGTCAGGGGAAGGTTCTTTACCCAGAGAGTGGTCGGGGCATGGAATGCCTTGCCTGGGGAAGTTGTTGAGTCAGAAACTTTAGGGACTTTCAAACGGCTTTTAGATAGGTATATGGATAAAGGAGAATGGTGGGGTATAGATTAAATTGTCCTTGACAGAGGACAAAGGATCGGCACAACATCGTGGGCCGAAGGGCCTGTTCTGTGCTGTATTTTTCTATGTTCTATGTTCTATGTTGGTACCTGAAGACAGTGACTCTGACATGAGGTTGGTTCCTGAAGACAGGGACTCTCACCGGGGTTGGTTTCTGAAGACAGGGGCTCTTACTGAGGTTGGTTCCTGAAGACAGGGACTCTTACTGAGGTTGTTTCCTGAAAACAGTGACACTCAATGGGGTTGTTTCCTGAAGACAGGGATTCTTACTGAGGTTGGTTCCTGAAGACAGGGACTCTTACTGAGGTTGGTTCCTGAAGACAGGGACTTTTACTGAGGTTGGTTTCTGAAGACAGGGATTCTAACTGAGGTTAGTTCCTGAAGACGGGGACTCTTACTGAGGTTGGTTTCTGAAGACAGGGACTCTTACTGAGGTTGATTCCTGAGGAAAGGGACTCTCACTGAGGATGGTTTCTGAAGACAGGGACTCTCAATGGGGTTGGTTCCTGAAGACAGGGATTCTTACTGAGGTTGCTCCTGAAGACAGGGACTCTCAATGGGGTTGGTTCCTGAAGACAAGGGCTCTTACTGAAGTTATTCCTGAAGACAGGTACTCTCAATGGGCTTGGTTCCTGAAGACAAGGACTCTTACTGAAGTTGTTTCCTGAAGGCAGGGACTCACAATGGGGTTGGTTCCTGAAGACAGTGACTCTCACTGGGGTTGTTTCCTGAAGACAGGGACTCTCACTGTTGTTAGTTCCTGAGCACTGGTACTCACCATGGAGTTGGTTCCTGAAGATAGGGAATTTCAATGGGGTTGGTTCCTGAAGACAGGGACTCTCACAGCGATTGGTTCCTGAGGACAGGGACTCTCAATGAGGTTGGCTCCTGCATAGCAGGGACTTTCAGTGGGGTTGGTTCCTGAAGACAGTGACTCTTGTTGAGGTTGGTTCCTGAAGACAGTGACACTCAATGGGGTTGTTTCCTGAAGACAGGGACTTTTACTGAGGTTGTTTCCTGAAGACAGTGACACTCAATGGGGTTGTTTCCTAAAGACAGGGATTCTTACTGAGGTTGGTTCCTGAAGACAGGGACTCTTACTGAGGTTGGTTCCTGAAGACAGGGACTTTTACTGAGGTTGGTTTCTGAAGACAGGGACTCTTACTGAGGTTGATTCCTGAGGAAAGGGACTCTCACTGAGGATGGTTTCTGAAGACAGTGACTCTCAATGGGGTTGTTTCCTAAAGACAGGGATTCTTACTGAGGTTGGTTCCTGAAGACAGGGACTCTTACTGAGGTTGGTTCCTGAAGACAGGGACTTTTACTGAGGTTGGTTTCTGAAGACAGGGACTCTCAATGGGGTTGTTTCCTGAAGACAGGGACTCTTACTGAGGTTGGTTCCTGAAGACAGGGACTCTCAATGGGGTTGTTTCCTGAAGACAGGGATTCTTACTGAGGTTGGTTCCTGAAGATAGTGACTCTTACTGAGGTTGGTACCTGAAGACAGGGACTCTCAATGGGGTTGGTTCCTGAAGACAGGGATTCTTACTGAAGTTGGTTCCTGAAGATAGTGACTCTCAATGTGCTTGGTTCCGGAAGCCAAGGACTCTTACTGAAGTTGTTTCCTCAAGGGAGGGACTCTCAATGGGGTTGATTCCTGAAGACAGTGAATCTCAACGGAGTTGGTTCCTGAAGACAGGGAATCTCACTGTGGTTAGTTCCTGAGCACTGGGACTCACAATGGAGTTAGTTCCTGAAGACATGGACTCTCAATGGGGTTGGTTCCTGAGGACAAGGACTCTCAAAGGGGTTGGTTCCTGAGGACAGGGACTCTTACTGAAGTTGTTTCCTGAGGACAGTGACTCTCAATGGGGTTGGTTCCTGAAGACATGGACTCTTACTGAGGTTAGTTCCTGAAGACATGGACTCTCAATGGGGTTGGTTCCTGAGGACAAGGACTCTTACTGAAGTTGTTTCCTGAGGACAGGTACTCTCAATGGGGTTGGTTCCTGAAGACATGGACTCTTACTGAGGTTAGTTCCTGAAGACATGGACTCTCAATGGGGTTGGTTCCTGAAGACAGGGATTCTTACTGAAGTTGTTTCCTGAGGACAGGTACTCTCAATGGGGTTGGTTCCTGAAGACAGGGATTCTTACTGAGGTTGGTTCCTGAAGACAGGGACTCTCAATAGGGTTGGTTCCTGAAGACAGGGATTCTTACTGAAGTTGTTTCCTGAGGACAGGTACTCTCAATGGGGTTGGTTCCTGAAGACAGGGATTCTCAAGGAGGTTGTTTCCTGAAGACCGGGACTCTTACTGAGCTTGATTCCTGAACACAGCGATTCTAAATAGGGTTGGTTCCTGAAGACAGGGAATCTCACTGAGGTTGGTTCCTGAAGACAGGGGCTCTTACTGAGGTTGGTTCCTGAAGACATTGACTCGCATGGGGTAGATTCCTGAAGACAGCGACTCTCAACGGAGTTGGTTCCTGAAGATAGTGAATCTCACTTAGGTTGGTTCCTGAAAACAGTGATTCTCAATCGGGTTTGTTCCTGAGGACAGGGACTCTCAATGGGATCTGTTCCCGAAAACAGGGCCTTTCAATTGGGTTGGTTCCTGAAGACAGGGCATCTCACTGAGGTTGGTTCCTGAAGACAGGGGCTCTTACTGAGGTTGGTTCCTGAAGACAGGGACTCTTACTGAGGTTGGTTCCTGTAGACAGCGATTCTCAATGGGGTTGGTTCCTGAAGACAGGGACTCGCACTGAGGTTGGTTCCTGAAGACAGGGGCTCTTACTGAGGTTGGTTCCTGAAGACAGGGACTCTCACTGTGGTTGGTTCCTGTAGACAGGGATTCTCAATGGGGTTGGTTCCTGAAGACAGAGACTTTCAGTGGGGTTGGTTCCTGAAGACAGTGACTCTCACTAGGGTTGTTTACTGAAGACAGGGACTCTCACTGTGGTTAGTTCCTGAGCACTGGGACTCACAATGGAGTTGGTTCCTGAAGACAGTGACTCTCAACGGAGTTGGTTCCTGAAGACAGGGAATCTCAATGGGGTTGGTTCCTAAAGACGGGGACTCTCACAGTCATTGGTTCCTGATGACAGCGACTCTCAATCAGGTTGACTCCTGAATAGCATAGACTTTCAGTGGTGTTGGTTCCTGAAGACAGGGCATCTCACTGAGGTTGGTTCCTGAAGACAGGGGCTCTTACTGAGGTTGGTTCCTGAAGACAGTGACTCTCACTGGGGTTGGTTCCTGAAGACAGGGATTCTTACTGAGGTTGGTACCTGAAGACAGGGATTCTTACTGAGGTTGGTTCCTGAAGACAGGGACTCTCAATGGGGTTGGTTCCTGAAGACAGGGATCCTTACTGAGGTTGGTTCCTGAAGACAGTGACTCTTACTGAGGTTGGTACCTGAAGACAGTGACTCTGACTGAGGTTGGTTCCTGAAGACAGGGACTTTTACTGAGGTTGGTTTCTGAAGACAGGGACTCTTACTGAGGTTGGTTCCTGAAGACAGGGACTTTTACTGAGGTTGGTTTCTGAAGACAGGGACTCTTACTGAGGTTGGTTTCTGAAGATAGGGACTCTTACTGAGGATGGTTTCTGAAGACAGTGACACTCAATGGGGTTGGTTCCTGAAGACAGTGACTCTGACTGAGGTTGGTTCCTGAACACAGGGACTCTTAATGGGGTTGGTTCCTGAAGACAGGGACTCTTACTGAGGTTAGTACCCGAAGACAGTGACTCTGACTGAGGATGGTTTCTGAAGACATGGATTCTTACTGAGGTTGGTTCCTGAAGACAGTGACATGCAATGGGGTTGTTTCCTGAAGACAGAGATTCTTACTGAGGTTGGTTCCTGAAGACAGGGACTCTTACTGAGGTTGGTTCCTGAAGACAGGGACTCTTACTGAAGTTGGTGCCTGAAGACAGTTACACTCAATGGGGTTGTTTCCTGAAGACAGGGATTCTTACTGAGGTTGGTTCCTGAAGACAGGGACTCTTACTGAGGTTGGTTACTGAAGACAGGGACTTTTACTGAGGTTGGTTCCTGAAGACAGGGACTCTTACTGAGGTTGGTGCCTGAAGACAGTTACACTCAATGGGGTTGTTTCCTGAAGACAGGGATTCTTACTGAGGTTGGTTCCTGAAGACAGCGACTCTTACTGAGGTTGGTTCCTGAAGACAGTTACACTCAATGGGGTTGTTTCCTGAAGACAGGGATTCTTACTGAGGTTGGTTCCTGAAGACAGGGACTCTTACTGAGGTTGGTTCCTGAAGACAGTTACACTCAATGGGGTTGTTTCCTGAAGACAGGGATTCTTACTGAGGTTGGTTCCTGAAGACAGGGACTCTTACTGAGGTTGGTTACTGAAGACAGGGACTTTTACTGAGGTTGGTTCCTGAAGACAGGGACTCTTACTGAGGTTGGTGCCTGAAGACAGTTACACTCAATGGGGTTGTTTCCTGAAGACAGGGATTCTTACTGAGGTTGGTTCCTGAAGACAGCGACTCTTACTGAGGTTGGTTCCTGAAGACAGTTACACTCAATGGGGTTGTTTCCTGAAGACAGGGATTCTTACTGAGGTTGGTTCCTGAAGACAGGGACTCTTACTGAGGTTGGTTCCTGAAGACAGTTACACTCAATGGGGTTGTTTCCTGAAGACAGGGATTCTTACTGAGGTTGGTTCCTGAATACAGGGACTCTCAATGGGGTTGGTTCCTGAAGACAGTTACACTCAATGGGGTTGTTTCCTGAAGACAGGGATTCTTACTGAGGTTGGTTCCTGAAGACAGGGACTCTTACTGAGGTTGGTTCCTGAAGACAGTTACACTCAATGGGGTTGTTTCCTGAAGACAGGGATTCTTACTGAGGTTGGTTCCTGAAGACAGGGACTCTTACTGAGGTTGGTTCCTGAAGACAGTTACACTCAATGGGGTTGTTTCCTGAAGACAGGGATTCTTACTGAGATTGGTTCCTGAAGACAGGGACTCTTACTGAGGTTGGTTCCTGAAGACAGTTACACTCAATGGGGTTGTTTCCTGAAGACAGGGATTCTTACTGAGGTTGGTTCCTGAAGACAGGGACTCTTACTGAGGTTGGTTCCTGAAGACAGGGATTCTTACTGAGGTTGGTTCCTGAAGACAGTTACACTCAATGGGGTTGTTTCCTGAAGACAGGGATTCTTACTGAGGTTGGTTCCTGAAGACAGGGATTCTTACTGAGGTTGGTACCTGAAGACAGTGACTCTTACTGAGGTTGGTTCCTGAAGACAGGGACTCTCAATGGGGTTGTTTCCTGAAGACAGGGATTCTTACTGAGGTTGGTACCTGAAGACAGTAACTCTCAATGGGGTTGGTTCCTGAAGACAGGGACTCTTACTGAGGTTGGTTCCTGAAGACAGGGACTCTCAATGGGGTTGGTTCCTGAAGACAGTTACACTCAATGGGGTTGTTTCCTGAAGACAGGGATTCTTACTGAGGTTGGTTCCTGAAGACAGGGACTCTTACTGAGGTTGGTTCCTGAAGACAGTTACACTCAATGGGGTTGTTTCCTGAAGACAGGGATTCTTACTGAGGTTGGTTCCTGAAGACAGGGACTCTTACTGAGGTTGGTTCCTGAAGACAGTTACACTCAATGGGGTTGTTTCCTGAAGACAGGGATTCTTACTGAGGTTGGTTCCTGAAGACAGGGACTCTCAATGGGGTTGGTTCCTGAAGACAGTTACACTCAATGGGGTTGTTTCCTGAAGACAAGGATTCTTACTGAGGTTGGTTCCTGAAGACAGGGACTCTTACTGAGGTTGGTTCCTGAAGACAGTTACACTCAATGGGGTTGTTTCCTGAAGACAGGGATTCTTACTGAGGTTGGTTCCTGAAGACAGGGACTCTTACTGAGGTTGGTTCCTGAAGACAGTTACACTCAATGGGGTTGTTTCCTGAAGACAGGGATTCTTACTGAGATTGGTTCCTGAAGACAGGGACTCTTACTGAGGTTGGTTCCTGAAGACAGTTACACTCAATGGGGTTGTTTCCTGAAGACAGGGATTCTTACTGAGGTTGGTTCCTGAAGACAGGGACTCTTACTGAGGTTGGTTCCTGAAGACAGGGATTCTTACTGAGGTTGGTTCCTGAAGACAGTTACACTCAATGGGGTTGTTTCCTGAAGACAGGGATTCTTACTGAGGTTGGTTCCTGAAGACAGGGATTCTTACTGAGGTTGGTACCTGAAGACAGTGACTCTTACTGAGGTTGGTTCCTGAAGACAGGGACTCTCAATGGGGTTGTTTCCTGAAGACAGGGATTCTTACTGAGGTTGGTACCTGAAGACAGTAACTCTCAATGGGGTTGGTTCCTGAAGACAGGGACTCTTACTGAGGTTGGTTCCTGAAGACAGGGACTCTCAATGGGGTTGGTTCCTGAAGACAGGCATTCTTACTGAGGTTGGTTCCTGAAGACAGGGACTCTCAATGGGGTTGTTTCCTGAAGACAGGGATTCTTACTGAGGTTGGTACCTGAAGACAGTGACACTCAATGGGGTTGGTTGCTGAAGATAGTAACTCTCACTGAGGATGGATTCTGAAGACAGTGACTCGCAATAGTTTAGCTCCAGAAAATAGTGACTGTCACTGGCGTTCATTCCGGAAGATACTAACTCTCAATGGGTTGGTTCCAGAAGAAAATGATCTTCACTAGGATTGGTTCCTGAAGACAGGGACTCTCACTGAGGTCGGGTCCTTAATACAGTGACGCTCACCAGGGTTGGTACCTGAAGACAGTGACTCTGACTGAGGTTGGTTCCTGAAGACAGGGACTTTTACTGAGGTTGGTTTCTGAAGACAGGGACTCTTACTGAGGTTGGTTCCTGAAGACAGGGACTCTTACTGAGGTTGGTTCCTGAAGACAGTGACACTCAATGGGGTTGTTTCCTGAAGACAGGGATTCTTACTGAGGTTGGTACCCGAAGACAGTGACTCTGACTGAGGTTGGTTCCTAAGACAGGGACTTTTACTGAGGTTGGTTTCTGAAGACAGGGACTCTTACTGAGGTTGGTTCCTGAAGACAGGGACTCTTACTGAGGTTGGTGCCGGAAGACAGTGACACTCAATGGGGTTGTTTACTGAGGACAGGGATTCTTACTGAGGTTGGTTCCTGAAGACAGTGACTCTTACTGAGGTTGGTACCTGAAGACAGGGACTCTTACTGAGGTTGGTTCCTGAAGACAGTGACACTCAATTGGGTTGTTTCCTGAAGACAGGGATTCTTACTGAGGTTGGTTCCTGAAGACAGTTACACTCAATGGGGTTGTTTCCTGAAGACAGGGATTCTTACTGAGGTTCATTCCTGCAGACAGGGACTCTCAATGGGGTTGGTTCCTGAAGACAGGGATTCTTACTGAGGTTCATTCCTGAAGACAGAGACTTTCAGTGGGGTTGGTTCTTGAAGACAGTGACTCTCACTAGGGTTGTTTCCTGAAGACAGGGACTCTCACTGTGGTTAGTTCCTGAGCACTGGGACTCACAATGGAGTTGGTTCCTGAAGACAGTGACTCTCAACGGAGTTGGTTCCTGAAGACAGGGAATCTCAATGGGGTTGGTTCCTGAAGACAGGGACTCTCACAGTCATTGGTTCCTGATGACAGCGACTCTCAATCAGGTTGACTCCTGAATAGCATAGACTTTCAGTGGGGTTGGTTCCTGAAGACAGTGACTCTTACTGAGGTTGGTTCCTGAAGACAGGGATTCTTACTGAGGTTGGTACCTGAAGACAGGGACTCTCAATGGGGTTGGTTCCTGAAGACAGGGATTCTTACTGAGGTTGGTACCTGAAGACAGTGACTCTGACTGAGGTTGGTTCCTGAAGACAGGGACTTTTACTGAGGTTGGTTTCTGAAGACAGGGACTCTTACTGAGGTTGGTTCCTGCAGACAGGGACTTTTACTGAGGTTGGTTTCTGAAGACAGGGACTCTTACTGAGGTTGGTTCCTGAAGACAGGGATTCTTACTGAGGTTGGTTCCTGAACACAGGGACTCTTAATGGGGTTGGTTCCTGAAGACAGGGACTTTTACTGAGGTTAGTACCCGAAGACAGTGACATGCAATGGGGTTGTTTCCTGAAGACAGAGATTCTTACTGAGGTTGGTTCCTGAAGACAGGGTCTCTTACTGAGGTTGGTTCCTGAAGACAGGGACTCTTACTGAGGTTGGTGCCTGAAGACAGTTACACTCAATGGGGTTGTTTCCTGAAGACAGGGATTCTTACTGAGGTTGGTTCCTGAAGACAGGGACTCTTACTGAGGTTGGTTACTGAAGACAGGGACTTTTACTGAGGTTGGTTCCTGAAGACAGGGACTCTTACTGAGGTTGGTGCCTGAAGACAGTTACACTCAATGGGGTTGGTTCCTGAAGACAGGGATTCTTACTGAGGTTGGTTCCTGAAGACAGGGACTCTCAATGGGGTTGGTTCCTGAAGACAGGGACTCTCACAGTCATTGGTTCCTGATGACAGCGACTCTCAATCAGGTTGACTCCTGAATAGCATAGACTTTCAGTGGGGTTGGTTCCTGAAGACAGTGACTCTTACTGAGGTTGGTTCCTGAAGACAGGGATTCTTACTGAGGTTGGTACCTGAAGACAGGGACTCTCAATGGGGTTGGTTCCTGAAGACAGGGATTCTTACTGAGGTTGGTACCTGAAGACAGTGACTCTGACTGAGGTTGGTTCCTGAAGACAGGGACTTTTACTGAGGTTGGTTTCTGAAGACAGGGACTCTTACTGAGGTTGGTTCCTGCAGACAGGGACTTTTACTGAGGTTGGTTTCTGAAGACAGGGACTCTTACTGAGGTTGGTTCCTGAAGACAGGGATTCTTACTGAGGTTGGTTCCTGAACACAGGGACTCTTAATGGGGTTGGTTCCTGAAGACAGGGACTTTTACTGAGGTTAGTACCCGAAGACAGTGACATGCAATGGGGTTGTTTCCTGAAGACAGAGATTCTTACTGAGGTTGGTTCCTGAAGACAGGGTCTCTTACTGAGGTTGGTTCCTGAAGACAGGGACTCTTACTGAGGTTGGTGCCTGAAGACAGTTACACTCAATGGGGTTGTTTCCTGAAGACAGGGATTCTTACTGAGGTTGGTTCCTGAAGACAGGGACTCTTACTGAGGTTGGTTACTGAAGACAGGGACTTTTACTGAGGTTGGTTCCTGAAGACAGGGACTCTTACTGAGGTTGGTGCCTGAAGACAGTTACACTCAATGGGGTTGGTTCCTGAAGACAGGGATTCTTACTGAGGTTGGTTCCTGAAGACAGGGACTCTCAATGGGGTTGGTTCCTGAAGACAGGGATTCTTACTGAGGTTGGTACCCGAAGACAGTGACTCTTACTGAGGTTGGTTCCTGAAGACAGGGACTCTCAATGGGGTTGGTTCCTGAAGACAGGGATTCTTACTGAGGTTGGTTCCTGAAGACAGTGACTCTTACTGAGGTTGGTTCCTGAAGACAGTGACACTCAATTGGGTTGTTTCCTGAAGACAGGGATTCTTACTGAGGTTGGTTCCTGAAGACAGGGACTCTTACTGAGGTTGGTTCCTGAAGACAGGGACTCTTACTGAGGTTGGTTACTGAAGACAGGGACTTTTACTGAGGTTGGTTCCTGAAGACAGGGACTCTTACTGAGGTTGGTGCCTGAAGACAGTTATACTCAATGGGGTTGGTTCCTGAAGACAGGGATTCTTACTGAGGTTGGTTCCTGAAGACAGGGACTCTCAATGGGGTTGGTTCCTGAAGACAGGGATTCTTACTGAGGTTGGTACTAGAAGACAGTGACTCTTACTGAGGTTGGTTCCTGAAGACAGGGACTCTCAATGGGGTTGGTTCCTGAAGACAGGGATTCTTGCTGAGGTTGGTTCCTGAAGACAGTGACTCTTACTGAGGTTGGTTCCTGAAGACAGTGACTCTTACTGAGGTTGGTTCCTGAAGACAGTTACACTCAATGGGGTTGTTTCCTGAAGACAGGGATTCTTACTGAGGTTGGTTCCTGAAGACAGGGACTCTTACTGAGGTTGGTACCTGAAGACAGTGACTCTTACTGAGGTTGGTTCCTGAAGACAGGGACTCTCAATGGGGTTGGTTCCTGAAGACAGGGATTCTTACTGAGGTTGGTACCTGAAGACAGTGACTCTTACTGAGGTTGGTTCCTGAAGACAGGGACTCTCAATGGGGTTGGTTCCTGAAGACAGGGATTCTTACTGAGGTTGGTACCTGAAGACAGTGACACTCAATGGGGTTGGTTGCTGAAGATAGTAACTCTCACTGAGGATGGATTCTGAAGACAGTGACTCGCAATAGTTTAGCTCCAGAAAATAATGACTGTCACTGGCGTTCATTCCGGAAGATACTAACTCTCAATGGGTTGGTTCCAGAAGAAAATGATCTTCACTAGGATTGGTTCCTGAAGACAGGGACTCTCACTGAGGTCGGGTCCTTAATACAGTGACGCTCACCAGGGTTGGTATCGGAAGACTGTGACTCTCACTGGTGTTGCTGCCTGAAGACTGTGTTTCTCACTGAGGTTGGTTCCTGAAGAAAGTGACTCTCACTGAGATCGGTTCCAATAAAAAGTGACTCTCCCCAGTGTTGGTTCCTGAAGACAGTGTCTCTCACTAGGTCGGTTCCTATAGAAAGTGACTCGCACTGGGGCTGGTTCCTGAACACTAACTCTCACTGAGGCCAGTTCCTGAAGAAAGAGTGACTCTCACCAGAGTTGGTTCCTGAAGGCAGTGTCTCTCACTGAGGTCTGCTCATGAATACAGGTTCACTTACTGAGGTTGGTTCCTGAAGACAGTAACTCTCACTGGGGTTGGTTTCTGAAGACGGCGACTCTCTCTACGGTTGGTTCCCAGGACAGCGACTCGAACAAAGGTCGGTTCCTGAAGAAAAAGTGACTCTCGCCGGGGTTGGTTCCTGAAGAAAGTGATTCTTACTGAGGTTGGTTGTTGAAGACAGGGGTTCTTACTGAGGTTGGTTACTGAAGACAGAGACTCTTACTGAGGTTGGTTCCTGAAGACAGGGATTCTTACTGAGGTTGGTTACTGAAGACAGGGACTCTCACTGGGGTTGGTTCCTGAAGACAGGGATTCTGACTGAGGTTGGTTCCTGAAGACAGGGACTCTTACTGAGGTTGGTTCCTGAAGACAGTAACTCTCAATGGGGTTGGTTCCTGAAGACAGGGACTCTTACTGAGGTTGGTTCCTGAAGACAGGGACTCTCACTGGGGTTGGTTCCTGAAGACAGGGATTCTTACTGAGGTTAATTCCTGAAGACAGTAACTCTCAATGGGGTTGGTTCCTGAAGACAGGGATTCTTACTGAGGTTAGTTCCTGAAGACAGTAACTCTCAATGGGGTTGTTTCCTGAAGACAGGGATTCTTACTGAGGTTAGTTCCTGAAGACAGTAACTCTCAATGGGGTTGTTTCCTGAAGACAGGGATTCTTACTGAGGTTGGTTCCTGAAGACAGGGACTCTTACTGAGGTTGGTTCCTGAAGACAGTAACTCTCAATGGGGTTGGTTCCTGAAGACAGGGACTCTTACTGAGGTTGGTTCCTGAAGACAGGGACTCTCACTGGGGTTGGTTCCTGAAGACAGGGATTCTTACTGAGGTTAATTCCTGAAGACAGTAACTCTCAATGGGGTTGGTTCCTGAAGACAGGGACTCTTACTGAGGTTGGTTCCTTAAGACAGGGATTCTTACTGAGGTTAGTTCCTGAAGACAGTAACTCTCAATGGGATTGGTTCCTGAAGACAGGGACTTTACTGAGGTTGGTTCCTGAAGACAGTGAATCTCACTGGGGTTCATTGCTGAAGACAGTGACTATCAATGGAGTTGGTTGCTGAAGATAGTGACTTCCACTGGAGTTGGTTCCTGAAGACACTGACTCTCAATAGTTTTGCTTTGTGACAACAGTGACTCTCACTGGGGTTGGTTCCTGAAGACAGTGACTATCGATAGAGTTGGGCCCTGAAGAAAATGCCTCTCACTGAGTTCGGCTTCTGAAGATAGTGACTCTCAATGGGATTGGTTCCAATAGAATGTGAATCTCACTGGGTTTGGTTCCTGAAGACAGTGACTATCGATGGAATTGGGTCCTGAAGAAAGTGCCTCTCACTGAGTTCGGCTGCTGAAGACAGTGACTCTCAGTGGGATTGGTTCCTGAAGACAGTGTCTCTCACTGAGATTGTTACCGGAAGACAGTAACACTGACTGGGGTCGGCTCCTGAAGATAGTGACTTTCACTGGAGTTGGTTCCTGAAGACACTGACTCTCAATAGGTTTGGTTCCTGAAGATAGTGACTCTAAATGGAGTTGGTTCCTGAAGACACTGACTCTCAATAGGTTTGGTTCCTGAAGATAGTGACTCTAAATGGAGTTGGTTCCTGAAGACACTGACTCTCAATAGGTTTGGTTCCTGAAGATAGTGACTCTAAATGGAGTTGGTTCCTGAAGACAGTGACTATCGATGGAGTTGGGTCCTGAAGAAAGTGCCTCTCACTGAGTTCGGCTGCTGAAGTCAGTGACTCTCACTGGGTTTTGTTCCTGAAGACATTGACTCTCAATAGGTTTGCTTCCTGAAAATAGTGACTCTCAATGGAGTTGGTTCCTGAAGACAGTGACTATCGATGGAGTTGGGTCCTGAAGACAGTGACTATTGATGGAGTTGGGTCCTGAAGAATGTGCCTCTCATTGAGTTCGGCTGTTGAAAACAGTGACTCTCACTGGGGTTGGTTCCTGAAGACATTGACTCTCAATAGTTTTGGTTCGTGAAAAGAGTGACTGTCACTGAGGTCAGATCCTGAAGAAAATGACTCTCAGTGGGGTTTGTTCCTGAAGACAGGGACTTTCACTGAGGTCAGCTCCTGAATACAAGCGACTCTCACTGAGGCTGGTTCCTGAAGACAGGGACTCTCACTGAGGTTGGCTACTGAATACAGTGATTCTCAATGGGTTGGTTCCTGAAGAAAATGACTCCCACTGAGATTGGTTCTGGAAGACAGTAATACTCACTGGGGTTGATTCCTGAAGACAAGGACTCTCGCTCGGGTTCATTTCTGAAGATCTTAATCTTGCTCATGTGCAGCTTCATCGTAGACAGAATCCTCCCTCCAGTACTTCATCAAATCTTCCCTCATGATCCTTGGCATTGCATTGGCAAGCTTGTGGACAATGAGAGAGATGCTATAGTTGAGTCTGATTCTGTCCTTCCAAATGTCAACACAGTTGCAATTCCCAGGAGGAGTCACTGGACCATTATCAAGAGCAAACACTTGTTGATTTTCTTCACCGGACTGTCCCAGGAACACCTCATTCATGCATGCATTCACACAAGTTTCCCTGGGAGTCTCATGTCATCAGGTCAAACATGGACAAGGAAACCTCCTGCTGATTATCACCTACCGCCCTCCCTCAGCTGATGAGTCAGTACTCCTCCATGTTGAACAGCACTTGGAAGCACTGAGGGTGGCAAGGGCACAGAATGTACTCTGGGTGGGGGACTTCAATGTCCATCACCAAGAGTGGCTCGGTAGCACCACTACTGACCGAGCTGGCCGAGTCCTAAAGGACATATCTGCTAGACTAGGTATGCGGCAGGTGGTGAGGAAACCAACAAGAGGGGAAAACATACTTGACCTCATCCTCACCGATCTGCCTGCCACAGGTGCATCTGTCCATGAGAGTATTGGTAGGAATGACCACCACACTGTTGTTATGGAGATGAAGTCCCACCTTCACATTGAGGATACCCTCCTTCGTGTTGTTTGGCATTCCCACCGTGCTAAATGGGATAGATCTTGAACAGATCTAGCAATGCAAAACTGGGCATCCATGAGGCGCTGTGGGCCATCATCAGCAGCAGAATTGTACTCAACCACAATCTGTAACCTCATGGCCCGGCATATCCCCCGCTCTACCATTACCATCAAGCTAGGAGACCAATACCGGTTCAATGAAGAGTGCAGGAGGGCATGCCAGGAGCAGCACTAGGCATACCTCAAAATGAGGTGTCAACCTGGTGAAGCTACAACACAGGGCTATCTGCGTGCCAAACTGCGTAAGCAGCATGCGATAGACAGAGCTAAGCGATCCCATAACCAACGGATCATATCTAAGCTCTGCAGGTCTGCCACATCCAGCTGTGAATGGTGGTGAACAATTAAGAAGGTAGCTTAATATATATAATAATAAACATATATATATAATAAACAAATATCCCCATCCTCAATGATGGAGGAGCCCAGCACATCAGTGCGAAAGATAAGGCTGAAGCATTTGCAACAATCTTCAGCCAGAAGTGCCGAGTTGATGATCCATCTTGGCCTCCTCCTGAAGTCCCCAGCATCACAGATTCTAGACTTCAGCCAATCCGATTCACTGCGTGTGAGAGGAAGAAACGACTGAAGGCACTGGATACTGCAAAGGCTAGGGGCCCTGACAATATTCTGGCAATAGTACTGAAGAGCTGTGTTCCAGAACTTGCCGCGCCCCTAGCCAAGCTGTTCCAGTACAGCGACAACACTGGCATCTACGCGGCAATGTGGAAAATTGCCCAAGTATGTCCTGTACACAAAAAGCAGGACAAGTCCAACCCGGCCAATTACCGCCCTATCAGCCTACTCACAAACATCAGTAAAGTGATGGAAGGTGTCATCAACACTGCAATCAAGCGGCACTTGCTTATCAATAACCTGCTCAGTGACGCTCAGTTTGGGTTCCGCCAGGGCCACTCAGCTCCTGACCTCATTGCAGCCTTGGTTCAAACATGGACAAAAGAGCTGAATTCAAGAGGTGAGGTGAGAGTGACTGCCCTTGACATCAAGGCAGCATTTGACCGAGTATGGCATCAAGGAGCCCTAGCAAAACTGAGGTCAATGGGAATCAGGGGGAAAACCCTCCGCTGGCTGGAGTCATACCTAGCACAAAGGAAGATGGTTGTGGTTGTTGGAGGTCAGTCATTTGAGCTCCAAGACATCACTGCAGGAGGTCCTCAGGGTAGTGTCCTAGGCCTAACCAGCTTCACCTGCTTCATCAATGACTTTCCTTCAATCATAAGGTCAGAAGTGGGGATGTTCGCTGATGATTGCACAATGTTCAGCACCATTCGTGACTCCTCAGATACTGAAACAGTCTGTGTAGAAATGCAGCAAGACTTGGACAATATCCAGGCTTGGGCTGATAAGTGGCAAGTAACATTCGCACCACACAAGTGCCAGGCAATGACCATCTCCAACAAGAGAGAATCTAACCATCTCCCCTTGACATTCAATGGCATTACTATCGCTGAATCCGCCACTATCAACATCCTAGGGGCTACCATTGACCAGAAACTGAACTGGAGTAGCCATATAAATGCCGTGGCTACAAGAGCAGGTCAGAGGCTAGGAATCCTGCGGCGAGTAACTCACCTCCTGACTCCCCAAAGTCTATCCACCATCTACAAGGCACAAGTCAGGAGTGTGATGGAACACTTTCCACTTGCCTAGATGGGTGCAGCTCCAACAACACTCAAGAAGCTCGACACCAAAGACTTGCAGGTTGGTAGGTAAATTGGCCATTATAAATTGTCACTAGTATAGGTAGGTGGTAGGGAAATATAGGGACAGATGGGGATGTTTGGTAGGAATATGGTATTAGTGTAGGATTAGTATAAATGGGTGGTTGATGGTCGGCACAGACTCGGTGGGCCGAAGGGCCTGTTTCAGTGCTGTATCTCTAATCTAAAAAAAAAACCATCCAGGACAAAGCAGCCCGCTTGATTGGCACCCCATCTACAAACATTCACTCCCTCCACCACCGACGCACAGTGGCAGCATTGTGTACCATCTACAGGATGCACAGCAGCAACACACCAAGGCTCCTTTGACTGCACCTTCCAAACCCACGACCTCTACCAACTAGAAGGACAAGGGCAGGAAATGCATGGGAACACCACCACCTGCAAGTTCCCCTCCAAGTCACACACCATCCTGACTTGGAACTATATCGCCGTTCCTTCACTGTCACTTGGTTAAAATCCTGGAACTCTCTTCCTAACAGCACCTACCTCACATGGACTGCAGCGGTTTAAGAAGGCAGCTCACCACCACCTTCTCAAGGGCAATTAGGGATGGGCAATAAATGCTGGCTTGGCCAGCAACGCCAACATCCCATGAATGAACAAAAAAAAATAGATTACAGAGGGAGAAGTAGATTTTGTGGGCGGATTAGAGTCCAGAATAAATGAAAATTAAATATACAGTCTGTGAAGTTGAAAGATTTGGTGGTCTTCTGGATGAAGTTGCATTCTTGAAGTTCTTGGCTGGTCAAAGTGCACTTTGTGGCTGGCCCGCTTGGCTCAAGGCTTTCTTGAAGACAGACTTTTAGGTGGCTCTCCTCCCCTGGTCTCTGTCTGTCGCAATTTGTAGGTTTGGAAGGTCCACAGTCACAGACGGGGTTCAAACTTGTGTTATCTGGAGATAGAGACACACACACAGCCTTTCTCCTGCTGTACAGTCTGAGTTACTGCCCTTTTAGCCTTCACGAAGATGGACAGATAGTCACATGACAGCCTCAATGTATTTACTGAAAACTTCTAATGATATTCAGGGTTCGGAATTGGCTCCCCAGGCCCCAGGATGCTAATATTTGCACTTCGAGGGGGCTTGCTCTCTAAAAATCAAGGTGTTAGGATTGCCATGAATGCCATGCTAATGAAGCAATCTTAGGTAATTCAATCAGTTCGAGCAAGGCATTGTTCTGGGTCCATGCTGCTCAGATCTCTGCCTCCGGGCGGGTCTTTGGAATGTGAAAAGGTGTTTCAGATGCAAATTGCAGTGGGCATCTTGGCTGCTAGCATTTTAAAAGTTTTTTTACACATTTTTAAAACTGCAGGATTTTTTCCATTAAAAGTTTAATGTAAGTTTCCAACTGATGAATTAATAATCCCTCATTTGGCATATCTTGTTTTCTTCACATTATCTTGAACACAGAAACCATTAGGACAGCTTCAAATGGACTCAGGTTATGCACACCAGGTATTAGTAATATTCACTGCTGTCTGGTACTGTACAGCTCACGTGTGACTCAGTGTCAGTTCCCAGACATGTACAGAGATATTAGGACAGGTGACTAAAAGCCTGCTAAAAGATAGATTTTAAGGAGCATCTTAAAGGAGTGGTTTAGGGAGGGAATTCCAGGACCTAAGGCCCAGGCAGCTGAAGGCTCAGCCACCAATGGTGGAGCGAAGTTGGAGATGCAAAGGAAGCCAGATTTGGAGGAGCGCAGAGATCACAGAGGGTTGTAGGGATGGAGGCAGTTATGGAGGTAGGGAGGAGCGAGTCCATAGAGGGATGAGAAAAATGATAATTTTAAAATCGGGTGTTGCAGGACTGAGCCAATGTAGGTCAGTGAGCACAGGGGTGATGGGTGAACAGGACTCAGTGTGAGTTAGATGTGGGCAGCAGAGTTCTGGATGAACTCAAGTTTGCACAGGGTGCAAGAGCACACACACATTGTCATTTAACAAATGATCGCAATCATCAATGCTTCCTTGGGAAGAGACGGTTGCCCACCTCCTCCTGGAATGTGACTTTGCAAAGCAGGTGTGGAAAGAGATGCAGTGGTTTTTGTTGAGGTTTATCCCAAGCAGCTCGGTAACACAGGAGTCTGTGCTCTACGGGCTGTTCCCAGGGACGCACTAAAGCTTGGGGCAGCCGCAGCAAAGGCTCAATGGGGAAAGACCACTGTGCAAGGTCCCCCCAAAAAGCTGAACAGAGGGGCTGGATCCATGGGAAACCCCTCGAACTGTATCAGAAAAATTTTCATTTGCTGTAAAATGTAAAAATGTAATTGGCATGACAAATGTGAAATGGAAGGGTTGTGAGGCAACTCATGATTGTAATGAAGCAAACAGACCTCCTTTGCACTGTTTGTATTTTTTGACTTGGTGCTGTTTGAAACTGGTAAGGTAATTTTTACAGATTTTTATGAATAAAGTATATTTTGGAAAAGAAAAATCAATGCTTCCTTGGGATAATTATGTGATTCGTACAGTATGATTTGCCAGGACGCTGAATGTCTCCATTAGCTCCTCACTCTGGGTAATGACGTGTGGGGCTGACAGCACCTAGTAACTCTCATTAATGCTGCAAAGAGGTCACGACTACTGCTGGGGTGGGGGTGTAGGGAAAAAGGATTAAGCACTCAGAGTTCAAATTGCATTTAAAATGACAGTCCCGCTCATTTTATGTGTGAGGATTGTTCAGCCACATTTGCAATAGCTTAAGAAGTTCACCTACCCACAATGCCCCACTTATGTAGCACCTATACACCTTGTTTCCAGTCAAACAGCACCAGACAGGAGTACACATCTACCTCCAGGCTCGATTATTCCAATGCTCACCTGGCCAGCCTCCCATCTTCCACCTAGTCGATGCAACCTGCCTCATTATTTAACCCTTTTATAAATGTAACCTTTTAGAGCGTGGCCCACATTGTCAGATTGATTTGGTACCGAGATTGTGATTCCTGCAACCCTGGCACGTCTGCAGGTGTGGGTTGGGGAGGTGCCAAGCATGTTTATAAGCGGTTCACAAGGATAATTATAGTCCAGTTATTCAGTGGCAACTGAAGGGTCACTGTGTGAGGTCAAGCACGAATGCCGCTACTCCAGCCCAATTCTTTCCCCCCAACTCTCCCCCACAGAGCTTGACAATGACATAGATGAGTCACGACAGACAAAGTTTCCTAACAAGTGCTGGGCCAGTCAGCTGTGAAAAGATACAGGATTTCTGCTGTACTTTCTCCCCCCTATCTTGAACTAGTTTTTTTTAGGCTCCACGTTAGCTGCCACAAGCTTCCTCTCAGCTCCCTTCCTCTCCAGGTTGAGCACAGCTCTGGGTTCCAACATGGTGCTGATACTCAATGATGGGAGGGTATGTGTTCTAAAAAGGATTTTACATGAAGCAGTGATGCAAGCTGTAGATGGGCTCACTGAAAGGGTTTGATAGGGTACACGTAGAGATGTTTCCCTTTGTGGGAGACTGCAAAACTAGGGGCCATAGTCACTAATAAATCCAATAAGAAATTCAAGAGAAACCTCTTTACCCAGTGAGTGGCTGGAGTATGGAACTCGCTACCACAAGGAGTGGTTGAGGCAAATAGTATAGATGCCTTGAAGGGGCAGCTAGGCAAGCACATGAGGGAGAAAGGAATAGAACGTTGCCAGGGTGAGGTGAAGTGGGGTGAGAGGTGGCTCATTTGGAGCATAAACACTGGCACAGGCCAGTTGGGCCATAAGGCCTGTTCCTGTCCCAGACATTCTATGCAATTCTACATAACACAGCCCCGCAGGAACCAGCTCACCTCAGACCCTCTGCTCTAAGCAGGAACCCCTCTGGGATATCCTTCCCAATTGGGGAGCTCACTGTCACAGGGGCTTGTTCCAACCAGATTTGCACACAGTATCCTTTGTGTTCACTGGGATTAGGGAACCAGCAGTGGGGAGTGTGATCCACACCTGGTAAAGAAAGGCCCATTTCCTCCAACAGCCTTCATGTGGCCTTTCTCAGTCAGATTGCCAGTTTGGTGCCGAATCCAAGGTAGATTTGATCCAGGAGCTCATGCTCACTGAAAAGAGTGACAATGACAATTTGCATTTGTATAGCACCTTTAATGTAGCAAAAACATCCCAAAGTGCTTGATAGGTGCATTATCAGACTAACACCTGGATGGTTTGGGCCGGATTAGAACACAAGTCCCAGAGGTAACAGGTCAGTATGCACCTGTATCTCAGAGTGAGTGATCCAGGTGCCACAACCAGTTGGCTGTGTGTGTTTGGGTCTAGGGTCAGAAGATTGTAGCCTCAAGTCAAACAAGCTGAGGCTGCATTGGCTCAGGTGGCAATTGGACATGTTAAGCCAGGGACCGTGGAATCAGAAGAAGGGTGCAAAATGAGAAAACTCCCAGGTCAGCACAGAGAGCTCCTGGAATAACCATATCCACAGCACATCTGGGAACACTTTCCTTAACTCTGCTCAACCTTTTTCTAATGAAAATAGTGAGACCGGCTCAAGTAACACCCTCCTGCTTCATACTCCTTCAGTGAGAGAAATCAGTTCTGATGGCTTTTGCAGCACTCTGACCTCTTGACCCCATCATTAGTGGGAGGTCAGGTTCTCAGTCAGAACATGGGGGAGCTTCAGAAAGCTGCAAGTCTTGCTACTTAACAAACTACAAAAAAGGGGCTGTGGTTTTCTCCTGTCCTGAATTCACGCTTGATGGGGACAGTGTAGAGGGAGCTTTACTCTGTATCTAACCCCGTTTTTTGTTATTTTTTTCTTTTTTTTTTGATGGGGACAGTGTAGAGGGAGCTTTACTCTGTATCTAACCCCATGCTGTACCGGTCCTGGGAGTGTTTGATGGGGACAGTGTGGAGGGAGCTTTACTCTGTATCTAACCCCGTGCTGTACCTGTCCTGGGAGTGTTTGATGGGGACAGTGTAGAGGGAGCTTTACTCTGTATCTCACCCGTTTTTGTTTAAAACAGCAGACTGCCAGGTGTAGTGCCTTACTTGGATGTGTCGGAAGTCTTGGAGCTTGACTTTCCTATGTGATCCTACCAATGGTCTTGGAGGTTTAGTCTAGCAGGGGAGTAGCTACATCATATACCCTAGACTGCGCAGTGGTCCTCTTCTAGGGGGTCATCCTTTGCGACCAAACGCTGAGCTTCGGGAGGGACGCAAATGGAGCTGCGAAGGAGGGGGGAAACCCGCCTAGCCAGCCAGATCAGCCGAATCAACGCTGTCCTGGGAGTGTTTGATGGGACAGTGTAGAGGGAGCTTTACTCTGTATCTAACCCCGTTTTTTTTTTCAGACCTGACCCGACCCCGACACACGTAGTCGCGTTTGGTCGGGGAGTCAGGCTTTAGCCCACAAGGTGCCAATTCCCACTCTGAAGATCTCCGCCTCTCTCCTCCTTTAAGAATGCGAGCTGGTTAATGGGAATGGTAGCAGGCAGAATGGGGACAGTGTAGAGGGAGCCTTACTCTGTATCTAACCCTGTTTTTTTTTTCCTGTCCTGGGAGTGTTTGATGGGGACAGTGTAGAGGGAGCTTTACTCTGTATCGAACCAAAGATATACCTTCCCTGGGAGTGTTTGATGGGGCAGTATAGACTTACTCTGTATATAACCCAAACTGTGTATGACCTGGACAAAAACTAAATAAAACAACTCCCAATTCCTAAAATGGCTTCAATAAAAACGAGACACCATTCCATCCTATTGCTTGGGACATTAGAGCCTGCAGTCAGTAACTTAACCAGAAGCTACAATGATGAGAAACAGCTCAAAATACAGATTTCACACACACAGTGGTGGGAGGAATTAGACCTGTCAAGTTGCACTCTACTAAAACCTATCCTTCCAAATTCCTGCACAGTCCTGCGCACTGACCTCTTGACATCTTCCTGTCAGCTCGTTTCACCAGAAAGCGTGATGAAGTAATTTACCCCGCTCAGCACAGACAAACACTTTGTCCACAGTCACTGCTCTGAAACCTATTTCAGTAGTCCTTCCTTAGGCCCCCTGCATTCCTCAATTGCAGGACCTGACCCTCTGCTAGCCCAGGTCACTGCTCTTTAACCCTTCCCCCACCCCTCACCCCAAAAGAACACAGAACTTTTCTTGGCTAATGCAGAGGTGATAAATAATCGGCCTTCCTAAAAGGTCAGGAAAGGCCCCAAGCTACTGTGAACCGGATCTCGAAGGCTTGACACCTCTCCCACTCACCCGCCTGACTTTGAACAAAAGACCCTGCTGTGTACTGCACTGAATGAGGTCAAGGGATAATGGGCAATGGCCCGAGACAGTTATCTGAAAGGGTTTGATATCACGCCACACAGAGAACTGCCTTTCCATTTGTGTGTGTGAGAGGGAGAAAGAGAGTGAGAAAGAGAGAGACAGCCATGGAAAGTCATAGACATTTACAGCACAGAAGGAGGCCATTCAGCCCATCAAGTCCATGGTAGCTCTCCACGGAGCTATGCAGTCAATTCCACTCTCTGGATTGATTCCCAATATCTATCCCTCAATATCACAAAAACAGATTATCTGGTCATTATCACAATGTTGTTTGTGGGAATTTGCTGTGTACATATTGGCTGCCCCGTTTCCTGCATGACAACAGTGACTACACTTCCAAAAAGTACTTAATTGGCTGTAAAGCGCTTTGAGAGGTCCAGTGGTCATGAAAGGCATTATATAAATCCAAGTCTTTTTTTCCTTTTACTGCTACTCTGACAGTGCAGTGCACCCTCAGCACTGACCCTCCGACAGTGCAGCACTCCCTCAGGACTAACCCTCCGACAGTGCAGCACTCCCTCAGTACTGACCCTCTGACAATGCAACACTCCCTCAGGACTGACCCGCCGACAGTGCAGCACTCCCTCAGTACTGACCTTCTGACAGTGCAGCACTCCCTCAGTACAGACCCTCCGACAGTGCTGCACTCCCTCAGTACCGACCTTCCGACAGTGCGGCTCTCCCTCAGTACTGACCCTCCGACAGTGCGGAGTTCCCTCAGTACTGACCTTCCGACAATGCGGCGCTCCCTCAGGACTGACCCTCCGACAGTGCTGCACTCCCTCAGTACCGACCTTCCGACAGTGCAGCACTCCCTCAGTACAGACCCTCCGACAGTGCAGAGTTCCCTCAGTACTGACCTTCCGACAATGCGGCGCTCCCTCAGTACCGACCCTCCGACAGTGCAGCACTCCCTCAGTACAGACCCTCCGACAGTGCAGCGCTCCCTCAGGACTGACCCACTGACAGTGCAGCACTCCCTCAGTACTGACCATCCGACTGTGCAGCACTCCCTCAATACTGACCCTCCAGCAGTGCGCCGCTCTCTCAGTACTGACCATCCGACAATGCAGCGCTCCCTCAATACTGTCCCTCCAGCAGTGCAGCACTCCCTCAGTACCAACCCTCCGCCAGTGCGGCTCTCCCTCAATACTGACCATCCGACTGTGCAGCACTCCCTCAATACTGACCCTCCA
This sequence comes from Heterodontus francisci, assembly GCF_036365525.1. Classification (NCBI taxonomy): domain Eukaryota; kingdom Metazoa; phylum Chordata; class Chondrichthyes; order Heterodontiformes; family Heterodontidae; genus Heterodontus; species Heterodontus francisci. The sequence continues at coordinate 20,202,980 of NC_090416.1, forward strand.
GCAGTGCGCCGCTCTCTCAGTACTGACCATCCGACAATGCAGCGCTCCCTCAATACTGTCCCTCCAGCAGTGCAGCACTCCCTCAGTACCAACCCTCCGCCAGTGCGGCGCTCCCACAATACTGACCCTCAGACAGAGCAGCGCTCCCTCAGGACTGACCCTCTGACAGTGCAGCGCTACCACAGTACTGACCCTCCAACAGTGCAGCACTCCCTCAGTACTGACCCTCCGACAGTGCGGTGCTCCCTCAGTACTAACCCTCCGAAAGTGCAGTGCACCCTCAGCACTGACCCTCCGACAGCGCTGCACTCCCTCAGTACTGACCTTCTGACAATGCAGCATTCCCTCAGTACTGACCCTCTGACAGCGCGGCACTCCCTTAGTACTGATCCTCCGACAGTGCAGCACTCCCTCAATACAGACCCTCTGAAAGTGCGGCACTCCATCAAGGTTGACCCTCTGACATTGCGGCACTCCCTCAGTACTGACCCTCCAACAGTACAGCACTCCCTCAATACAGACCCTCTGAAAGTGCGGCACTCCATCAAGGTTGACCCTCTGACATTGCGGCACTCCCTCAGTCCTGACCCTCCAACAGTGCGGCACTCCCTCAGTACTGACCCTCTGACAGTGCGCCACTCCCTCAGTACTGACCCTGCGACAGTGCTGCACTCCCTCAGTACTGACACTCCGACAGTGCGGCGCACCCTCAGTACTGACCCTCCGACAGTGCAGCACTCCATCACTACTGACCCTCCGACAGTGCAGCACTGCCTCAATACTGACCCTCCAGCAGTGCGGCGCTCCCTCAGTACTGACCCTCCGACAGTGCAGTACTCCATCAGTACTGACCCTCCGACAATGCAGTGCACCCTCAGTACTGACCCTCCGACATCGCGGTGCTCCCTCAGTAGTGACCCTCCGACAATGCAGTGCACCCTCAGTACTGACCTTCTGACACTGCAGCACTCCCTCAGTACTGACCCTCCGACAGTGCAGCGCTCCCTCAGTACTGACCCTCCAAAGGTGCAGTGCACCCTCAGTACTGACCCCCCGAAAGTGCAGCACTCCCTCAATACTGACCCTCCGATAGCGCTGCATTCCCTTAGTACTGACCTTCTGACAGTGCAGCACTCCCTCAGTACTGACCCTCTAACAGTGCGGCGCTCCCTTAGTACTGACCCTCCGACAGTGCGGCGCTCCCTCAGTACTGACCCTCTGACAATGCAGCACTCCCTCAGTACTGACCCTCTAACAGTGCGGCGCTCCCTTAGTACTGACCCTCCGACAGTGCGGCGCTCCCTCAGTACTGACCCTCTGACAGTGCAGCACTCCCTCAGTACTGGCCCTCCGACAGTGCAGCACTTCCTCAGTACTGACCCTCCGACAGTTCAGCACACCCTCAGTACTGACCATCCGACAGTGCAGCCCTCCCTCAGTACTAACATTCTAACAGTGCTGCAACCCCTCAGTACTGTCCCTCCAAAAGTGCAGCATTCCCTCAGTACTGACCCTCTGACAGTGCAGCACTCCCTCAGTATTGACCCTCTGACAGTGCAGCACTCCCTCATTACTGACCCTCCGACAATGCAGCACTCCCTCAATACTGACCCTCCGACAGTGCTGCACTCCATCAGTACTGACCCTCCAATAGTGCAGCATTCCCTCAGTACTGACCCTCTGACAGTGCAGCACTCCCTCATTACTGACCCTCCGACAGTGCGGCGCTCCCTCATTACTGGCCCTCCGACAGTGCAGCACTTCCTCAGTACTGGCCCTCCGACAGTGCAGCACCCCCTCAGTACTGACCCTCTCACAGTGCAGCATTCCCTCAGTACTGACCATCCAACAGTGCAGCCCTCCCTCAGTACTAACATTCTAACAGTGCTGCAATCCCTCAGTACTGACCCTCCAACAGTGCTGCAATCCCTCAGTACTGACCCTCTGACAGTGCAGCACTCCCTCAGTATTGACCCTCTGACAGTGCAGCACTCCCTGAATACTGACCCTCTGACAGTGCAGCACTCCCTGAATACTGACTCTCTGACAGTGCAGCACGTCCTCAGTACTGACCCTCTGACAGTGCAGCACTCCCTGAATACTGACCCTCTGACAGTGCAGCACTCCCTGAATACTGACCCTCTGACAGTGCAGCACTCCCTGAATACTGACCCTCTGAAAGTGCAGCACTCCCTCAGTACTGACCCTGACAGTGCAGCACTCCATCAGTACTGACATTCTGACAGTGCAGCACTCCCTCAGTACTGACATTCTGACAGTACAGCACTCCCTCAGTACTGACATTCTCACAGTGCAGCGGAGCACTCCCTCACTACTGACATTCTGACAGTGCAACGCACCCTCAGTACTGACATTCTGACGTGCAGCACTCCCTCAGTACTCCTCTGGAGTGTCAGCCTGGAGCATGTGCTTTGATGTCTGTCTCAAGAGTTGGAGGAGAGAGGCACAGAGATGGAGAGATGTGGAGAGAGAGATGAGAAAGAGAGAGAAAGTTCATGGAATCCTATTCATATACTAGAATGCTGACAAATTTACTGTTCGCATACAGCAGACTGTCCCATCAGCTTTATGCAGCACCTTATCACATCCCATAATATCCACACACCTAGTGACATTCCATTATATACACATGGCACCATTGGTGGATAAAATAAAAGGAACCCCTGGATATGTAGAGCTGCCCCTGGTACTGGGGCTATATCTGAGAAGGGGCTGGAACAAAGAGGTGTTTTGTTTAAAGTGAGAATCTTAGGTAAGGGTCCAGCATGAGGAGGGAACACAAGCTGTGTGCGGAAGTAAAGGGTGGGTGACAGCAAGCTTGGGCTTTAAAAGCCTGCAATTTGCAGGATGACTGAAGGAGGCATGGGATGAGAATGACAGACAGTAGAAGCCAGCGCAGTGAGTTTTGATTTGAACAGAGTGAGGATGTGGGGCGGGGGAGGGTGTTCCGGGCAGAGAATTAGCAGCAGAAGAGAATTCACATACTGCAGTAATAGTGACAGAATAGAAAGAGACGAGGAAGATTGAGAGGGAGTAGCTGGCAGTTTGTAGAGAGTCTTTCTGTCATGTGCAGGACTGTCTGAGGCTCCCAGGCTATCTGGATTGTGTGTAGTAATCTGAATCCTGAACACAGCCTATTACCAACCTTGACAGAGTTAATGCCCAGAAGCTCAGTCACTTTAGGAATGGGCCATTTTGCCTTGAAACAGTTTAACTAATCGGATTTAATAATGATCACAGCACTCGGGCTCAATGCCAGGTCCTGCAGCTGTGGCCTCTCGAGCAAGGTGGGGTCAGATCCTGACCCCTTTGCTTTCCCATGCGTAACATGAACCTAGCCCAGGTGTGTGCCCAGGGCAGAAACACACACTTAGACTCTCTCAGTGCTACCCAGGCAACTCTGTCATTGGGTATTAAAAATGTCAAAAAGATTTACTTCTTCATCTTAGGCAATTCTCAATAGCTGTGGAGGGGGTGGGGGGTGCAACACTGTACCCCAGTGAGAGTCAGTACCTTCAGGAGAGGAGGGGACCCTTACTCCAGTGAGAGTCGGTACCTTCAGGAGAGGAGGGGACCTGTGCTCCAATGAGAGTCAGCACCTTCAGCAGAGGAGGGGACCCATACTCCAGTGAGAGTCAGCACCTTCAGGAGAGGAGGGGACCCGTACCCCAGTGAGAGTCAGCACCTTCAGGAGAGGAGGGGACCCGTACCCCAGTGAGAGTCAGTACCTTCAGGAGAGGAGGGGACCCGTACCCCAGTGAGAGTCAGTACCTTCAGGAGAGGAGGGGACCCGTACCCCAGTGAGAGTCAGTACCTTCAGGAGAGGAGGGGACCCGTACCCCAGTGAGAGTCAGTACCTTCAGGAGAGGAGGGGACCTGTGCTCCAGTGAGAGTCAGCACCTTCAGCAGAGGAGGGGACCCGTACTCCAGTGAGAGTTCGCACCTTCGGGACAGGAGGGGGACCCGTACCCCAGTGAGAGTCAGCACTTTCAGCAGAGATGTGAGAAAACTGGGAAATTGGGAAAATGTAACAGATTTGGCTGTTCTGTTGATCTCACTGTGAAGCGAGAACTGCAAAAGTATAATTAGTGACTAGGGGTCACTGTTTAAAAAATTCGGGGTCGCCCATTTAAGACAGAGATGAGGAGAAATTTTTTCTCTCAGAGGGTTGTGAATCTTTGGAATTCTCTTCCTGAAAAGGCAGTGGAAGTAGAGTCTTTGAATATTTTTAAGACAGAGATAGATAGATTCTTGATAAGCAAGCGGGTGGAAGGTTATCGGGGGTAGGTGGAAATGTGGAGTAATCAGTTCAGCCATGAACGTATTGAATGGCGTAGCAGGCTCGAGGGGCCAAGTGGCCTCCTCCTGTTCCTAATTTGTAGAGACATTGGCTAGGGAAAACATCTTCTGTTGGAAGTTTTTGCAATGATCCGAGACTGAACAAGGAGGGAGGAAGCGCTCAGCTTCTCTTGTTTAAACATTATGGAACAGGGCCACTGTCATCTGATCTCAGACAAGGTCACAGTAGTGACCCCTCGATCTAATCCCAACCACCCCACCCCCTCCATCCGGACAAACCACTTCACTGCGAATCGCCAGATATTGTTCATGCCTGGTCATCTTTAGTTACTTTCTTACTCTTCTGTAGGTTTCCAGGTTCCACACAGGAATTTGAAAACCCAGCTTTCCCAGCCCAGGGCTCTGCCAATGCAGCTCAGTGTCTGGTCCCTTGGGAAGTATGCTGGAATCGAGGGATACCTGCAGGGCAGTGGGTGCGCTCCAGGATGGAAGGATATGAATCCACAGCGACATGGTCCCTGACTCTCGCTGGGGTCAGGTGACCTCTGCTACCTCATTCTAATGACCTTTCTTAAGTTTATATATCAAGACAGTTTCAGGGGGATATTTCACCTGAGTGAGGTAGGCAGCCCATCCATTCCTGATCCTGACAGCTACACACAATCACATGTACCAGCAGTAGTATCTGGATAGTGATCAAGAGCAGGAACCCTGGTCAGTTTTATTCCCCCCTGCAATCTTCCCTCTGTGTGGTTCAGTGCGCAGGAGCAGCTCAGCTCACCCCCAGCTGCTGGGGGGGGATAAAACCTTGCTCCAGCTCCCGAGGAAGGGCTGGCTTGTGTGGCAAATGCCCAACATGAGCCATCCCGAGTTTATGAAGCAGGATCCTGTGAGAAACACTGAGCTGCCTCTCCCACTGCATTGGATGCTGAGCGATCTGCTGCCTCCTTCCACAATTCTCTGTTATTATTTGGGACAAACTCCAGTCTCACTGACCCTTCCCCCAACATGTGAAGCCTGCCTTCAGGAATAAGCTCTCCGAGTGACTCCTGTGAATCCTGAGGTCATCAAACCCTTGGCACTTTAGATTAACATCTGACTGATGGATGGGTAGAGTTGGGGGGGTGGGGGGGGGAATCTCGATTTTTGGATGTTGCAAGGAGGCTCTGCAAAGAAGCAAAGGGAGCAGAATGCGTCCGCTACCCCCAAGCCCCAACCCCACCCAGCCTGGAGCAGCGTCAGACTCCGCACTGTGCTTTCACACGAGTCACAGGGCTGGAACAGTCTGTTCAGAGCCCGATTATTGCTGGCATTGCACAGGCAACTAAATCAATGCCAAGGCCTGCAGGCAGACTCAGGACTGTCTCTCAGCTCCAGTCTTTTGCTCATGATACAACTTGACATTCATTATTAACTCCCTTCACATCACACACACTCAGTGCTCACAACCTCCAGTCCCCTCATCATGCAATGTCCTAATAGAAGGTTATGCTGATAGGGTGAGATGAAATAGGGTGAAAGGAGTAGTGTGTGGAACATAAACAGTGGGACATGCCAGTTGGGCTGAATGGTCTGGTTCAGTGCTGTATATTCTCTATTATTCTAATCACATCTCCACTGTTTTCAGATCCCCTCAACCAGGCAATGAAAACCAGGCGGCCGAAAGCCCACAGCCTTCTCGGTGGGCTTTGGCCTCAGGTTCAATGGGAATGTGAGTAGGCATGGCGGGGCCCAGCTCTCTGACTAGGTTCTGATGGACTTTGTCTGAGCTGGAGCCTCTGCTCAAACATGGTCACTACTGCTGGGTGGGGGATGATGGGGATCTCCTTAAACTGGGGATTTCAAACCCTTGGCCTCACAGATGGAGGCAGAGCAAGTGTACCCAAAAGAAAGAGGTGTACAGGCCTTAGGGATGGCTGAAGTGAGGGCCACATTGGGGAACCTCCCACCGCAGAATGTGGTGGTTCAGTCTGATGTGCCCAGTCGGATGGGGGGGGACAGGTGGATCCCCAACAACCTCCACCCCTCTCCCAGCCTGGGCACCAATGCTGCATTGTAAAGTCTCTTGGGGCAGGTGGGTGCCTGAGCTGTGCCCGTAGTGGTGCAGACACCCATCAGTTCCATGCAAATAAGGTGACCCTCCACTGATCCACTGGGTCACTACTGGGCATGATCCCAGTGCTGGAATCAAGTCCCTGAGGATTATTACAGAGGTACAGAGGGACCTGGGTGTCCTCGTAAGTGAATCACAAAAAGTTAGCATGCAGGTACAGCAAGTAATTAGGAAAGCAAATGAAATGTTGGCCTTTATTGCAAGGGGGATGAAGTACAAAAGTAGGGAAGTGGTGGGAGAGTGGGGAGGCCGAGACAAATGAACAACACGTGAAAATATGTCATCGAGTGACCCTGGGCAGTGGAGCTGTGAGAAACAGCAGGCAAGGGATATGAACTATTTCTGTGCAGTGTTTTTTGCCGCATCGCCAAACCTGATTTATCTGACAGGTAGGTGCAGACAAGCTCTCACTCTGCAGGCTCACAGTCGAAAGGTCACCCAGTAAAACAACAGAGCACTCCTTCTAATGAAAGATGCTTGTCTGCATATGGCAGCCAAGAGGTGATAGGCCTGAACTAGCAACCCTGAAATCGCAAGTTCAAATCCCAGCATGGCGAGCTGTGAAATTCAACTTAATAAAAGGCCACAAATGTCCTTCAGGGAAGGAACCATACCACTCCTAAACGATCTGAGCCTACACACAACTCAAATGCAACACTACATGCTTGACTGCAAATGCTCCAGAGCAATCAACAATGGGCATCAAATGTGGACTGGGAAGTAACATCCACATTCCAAAAAACAGATAATTAAGAAACTGCTGCTGTTATTGAGGCTGATATTAAAGCAAAGCAAATGGATGGAATTCACAGGAATGTATAAACCTGATACAATCTGCTCCAGGAGTGTGATGGACTGGGTATAATCTGTTCCGGGAGTGGGTCAGGCTGGGTAAAATCTGCCTCGGGAAGTGCGTCATGGTGGCTACAAACCATTCCGGGAGTGCGTCAAACCTCACAGAATCACAGAATTGTTACAGTGCAGAAGGAGGCCATTCAGACCACCGTGTCTGCACAGGCTCTCTGAAAGAGCAATTTACTCATTCCATTCCCCCGCCGCCTCCCCGTAACCCTGCACATTCTTCCTTTTCATATAACAGTCTAATTCCCTTTGAATGCTTCAACTGAACTTGCCTCCACCACAGTCTCAGGCAATGCATTCCAGACCTTAACCACTCTCTGCACGAAAATGTTTTTCCTCATACAATGATACAATCTGTCCCAGGAATGTGTCAAAACGGGTACAAAACACTCGGAGGGTGTGTCCGGCGGGTTACAAACTTCCCCGGGAATGTGTCAGGCCGGGTACAAACTGCCCCGGGAATGTGTCAGGCCGGGTACAAACTGCCCCGGGAATGTGTCAGGCTGGGTACAAACTGCCCTGGGAATGTGTCAGGCCGGGTACAAACTGCCCTGGGAATGTGTCAGGCTGGGTACAAACAGCCCCGGGAATGTGTCAGGCTGGGTACAAACTGCCCTGGGAATGTGTCAGGCTGGGTACAAACTGCCCCGGGAATGTGTCAGGCTGGGTACAAACTGCCCCGGGAATGTGTCAGGCTGGGTACAAACTGCCCCGGGAATGTGTCAGGCTGGGTACAAACTGCCCCGGGAATGTGTCAGGCCGGGTACAAACAGCCCCGGGAATGTGTCAGGCTGGGTACAAACTGCCCTGGGAATGTGTCAGGCTGGGTACAAACTGCCCCGGGAATGTGTCAGGCTGGGTACAAACTGCCCCGGGAATGTGTCAGGTTGGGTACAAACTGCCCCGGGAATGTGTCAGGCTGGGTACAAACTGCCCCGGGAATGTGTCAGGCTGGGTACAAACTGCCCCGGGAATGTGTCAGGCTGGGTACAAACTGCCCCGGGAATGTGTCAGGTTGGGTACAAACTGCCCCGGGAATGTGTCAGGCCGGGTACAAACTGCCCTGGGAATGTGTCAGGCTGGGTACAAACTGCCCCGGAAATGTGTCAGGCTGGGTACAAACTGCCCTGGGAATGTGTCAGGCTGGGTACAAACTGCCCCGGGAATGTGTCAGGCTGGGTACAAACTGCCCCGGGAATGTGTCAGGCCGGGTACAAACTGCCCTGGGAATGTGTCAGGCTGGGTACAAACTGCCCCGGGAATGTGTCAGGCTGGGTACAAACTGCCCTGGGAATGTGTCAGGTTGGGTACAAACTGCCCCGGGAATGTGTCAGGCCGGGTACAAACTGCCCTGGGAATGTGTCAGGCCGGGTACAAACTGCCCTGGGAATGTGTCAGGCCGGGTACAAACTGCCCCGGGAATGTGTCCGGTTGGGTACAAACTGCCCTGGGAATGTGTCAGGCCGGGTACAAACTGCCCCGGGAATGTGTCAGGCTGGGTACAAACTGCCCTGGGAATGTGTCAGGCCGGGTACAAACTGCCCCGGGAATGTGTCAGGCTGGGTACAAACTGCCCTGGGAATGTGTCAGGCTGGGTACAAACTGCCCCGGGAATGTGTCAGGCTGGGTACAAACTGCCCTGGGAATGTGTCAGGCCGGGTACAAACTGCCCCGGGAATGTGTCAGGCTGGGTACAAACTGCCCTGGGAATGTGTCAGGCCGGGTACAAACTGCCCCGGGAATGTGTCAGGCTGGGTACAAACTGCCCTGGGAATGTGTCAGGCTGGGTACAAACTGCCCCGGGAATGTGTCAGGCCGGGTACAAACTGCCCCGGGAATGTGTCAGGCTGGGTACAAACTGCCCTGGGAATGTGTCAGGCCGGGTACAAACTGCCCCGGGAATGTGTCAGGCTGGGTACAAACTGCCCTGGGAATGTGTCAGGTTGGGTACAAACTGCCCTGGGAATGGGTCAGGCCGGGTACAAACTGCCCTGGGAATGAGTCAGGCTGGGTACAAACTGCCCTGGGAATGTGTCAGGTTGGGTACAAACTGCCCTGGGAATGTGTCAGGTTGGGTACAAACTGCCCTGGGAATGTGTCAGGCTGGGTACAAACTGCCCTGGGAATGTGTCAGGCTGGGTACAAACTGCCCCGGGAATGTGTCAGGCTGCGTACAAACTGCCCCGGGAATGTGTCAGGCCGGGTACAAACTGCCCCGGGAATGTGTCAGGTTGGGTACAAACTGCCCTGGGAATGTGTCCGGTTGGGTACAAACTGCCCTGGGAATGTGTCAGGTTGGGTACAAACTGCCCTGGGAATGTGTCAGGCCGGGTACAAACTGCCCTGGGAATGTGTCAGGCTGGGTACAAACTGCCCCAGGAATGTGTCAGGCTGCGTACAAACTGCCCTGGGAATGTGACAGGCCGGGTACAAACTGCCCCGGGAATGTGTCAGGTTGGGTACAAACTGCCCCGTGAATATGTCAGGCCGGGTACAAACTGCCCTGGGAACGTGTCAGGCTGGGGACAAACTGCCCTGGGAATGTGTCAGGTTGGGTACAAACTGCCCTGGGAATGAGTCAGGTTGGGTACAAACTGCCCTGGGAATGTGTCAGGCTGGGTACAAACTGCCCTGGGAATGTGTCAGGTTGGGTACAAACTGCCCTGGGAATGTGTCAGGCCGGGTACAAACTGCCCTGGGAATGTGGCAGGCCGGGTACAAACTGCCCCGGGAATGTGTCAGGCTGGGAACAAACTGCTATGGGAATGTGTCAGGCTGGGTACAAACTGCCCTGGGAATGTGTCAGGCTGGGTACAAACTGCCCCGGGAATGTGTCAGGCTGGGGACAAACTGCCCTGGGAATGTGTCTGGTTGGGTACAATCTACTCCAAGAGTGTGTCAGACCGGGAACAATCTACTCCGAGAGTGTGTGAAGCCGGGTACAATCTACTCCGAGAGTGTGTCAGACCGGGTACAATCTACTCCGAGAGAGTGTCAGGTCTAGTAAAATCGACTCCGAGAGTGTGTCAGACCGGTACAATCTACTCCGAGAGTGTGTCAGGCCTGGTACAATCTACTCCGAGAGTGTGTCAGACCGGGTACAATCTACTCCGAGAGTGTGTCAGGCCGGGTACAATCTACTCCGAGAGTGTGTCAGACCGGGTACAATCTACTCCGAGAGTGTGTCAGGCCAGGTACAATCTACTCCCAGAGTGTGTCAGACCGGGTACAATCTACTCCGAGAGTGTGTCAGGCCGGGTACAATCTACTCCGAGAGTGTGTCAGGCCGGGTACAATCTACTCCAACAGTGTGTCAGACCGGGTACAATCTACTCCGAGAGTGTGTCAGGCCGGGTACAATCTACTCCGAGAGTGTGTCAGACCGGGTACAATCTACACCGAGAGTGTGCTCGGCCGGGTACAATCTACTCCGAGAGTGTGTCAGACCGGGTACAATCTACTCCGAGAGTGTGTCAGGCCGGGTACAATCTACTCCGAGACTGTGTCAGACCGGGTACAATCTAGTCAGAGAGTGTGTCAGACCGGGTACAATCTACTCCGAGAGTGTGTCAGACCGGGTACAATCTACTCCGAGAGTGTGCTCGGCCGGGTACAATCTACTCCGAGAGTGTGTCAGACCGGGTACAATCTACTCCGAGAGTGTGTCAGGCCGGGTACAATCTACTCCGAGAGTGTGTCAGACCGGGTACAATCTACTCCGAGAGTGTGCTCGGCCGGGTACAATCTACTCCGAGAGTGTGTCAGACCGGGTACAATCTACTCCGAGAGTGTGTCAGACCGGGTACAATCTACTCCGAGAGTGTGTCAGACCGGGTACAATCTACTCCAAGAGTGTGTCAGACCGAGGACAATCTACTCCGAGACTGTGTCAGACCGGGTACAATCTACTCCAAGAGTTTCCTCGGCCGGGTACAATCTCCTCCAAGAGTGTGTCAGACCGGGTACAATCTACTCCGAGAGTGTGTCAGACCGGGTACAATCTACTCCGAGAGTGTGTCAGACCGGGTACAATCTACTCCGAGAGTGTGTCACGCCGGGTACAATCTACTCCGAGAGTGTGTCAGGCCGGGTACAAACTACTCCGAGAGTGTGTCAGACCGGATACAATCTACTCCGAGAGTGTGTCAGGCCTGGTACAATCTACTCCCAGAGTGTGTCAGACCGGGTACAATCTACTCCGAGAGTGTGTCAGGCCGGGTACAATCTACTCCGAGAGAGTGTCAGGCCGGGTACAATCTACTCCGAGGGTGTGTCAGACCGGGTACAATCTACTCCGAGAGTGTGTCAGGCCGGGTACAATCTACTCCGAGAGTGTGTCAGACCGGGTACAATCTACTCAGAGAGTGTGCTCGGCCGGGTACAATCTACTCCGAGAGTGTGTCAGACCGGGTACAATCTACTCCAAGAGTGTTTCAGACCGGGTACAATCTGCTCCAAGAGTGTGTCAGGCCGGGTACAATCTACTCCGAGAGTGTGTCAGACCGGGTACAATCTACACCGAGAGTGTGTCAGACTGGTACAATCTCCTCCAAGAGTGTGTCAGACCGGGTACAATCTACTCCGAGAGTGTGTCAGACGGGTACAATCTACTCCGAGAGTGTGTCAGAACGGGTACAATCTACTCCGAGAGTGTGTCAGACCGGGTACAATCTACTCCGAGACTGTGTCACGCCGGGTACAATCTACTCCGAGTGTGTCAGGCCGGGTACAAACTACTCCGAGAGTGTGTCAGACCGGATACAATCTACTCCGAGAGTGTGTCAGGCCTGGTACAATCTACTCCGAGAGTTTGCTCGGCCGGGTACAATCTCCTCCAAGAGTGTGTCAGACCGGGTACAATCTACTCCGAGAGTGTGTCAGACCGGGTACAATCTACTCCGAGAGTGTGTCAGACCGGGTACAATCTACTCCGAGAGTGTGTCACGCCGGGTACAATCTAATCCGAGAGTGTGTCAGGCCGGGTACAAACTACTCCGAGAGTGTGTCAGACCGGATACAATCTACTCCGAGAGTGTGTCAGGCCTGGTACAATCTACTCCCAGAGTGTGTCAGACCGGGTACAATCTACTCCGAGAGTGTGTCAGGCCGGGTACAATCTACTCCGAGAGAGTGTCAGGCCGGGTACAATCTACTCCGAGGGTGTGTCAGACCGGGTACAATCTACTCCGAGAGAGTGTCAGGCCGGGTACAATCTACTCCGAGAGTGTGTCAGACCGGGGGCAATCTACTCAGAGAGTGTGCTCGGCCGGGTACAATCTACTCCGAGAGTGTGTCAGACCGGGTACAATCTACTCCAAGAGTGTTTCAGACCGGGTACAATCTGCTCCAAGAGTGTGTCAGGCCGGGTACAATCTACTCCGAGAGTGTGTCAGACCGGGTACAATCGACACCGAGAGTGTGTCAGACTGGTACAATCTACTCCGAGAGTGTGTCAGACCGGGTACAATCTACACCGAGAGTGTGTCAGACCGGGTACAATCTACTCCGAGAGTTTGCTCGGCCGGGTACAATCTCCTCCAAGAGTGTGTCAGACCGGGTACAATCTACTCCGAGAGTGTGTCAGACCGGGTACAATCTACTCCGAGAGTGTGTCAGACCGGGTACAATCGACTCCAAGAGTTTGCTCGGCCGGGTACAATCTCCTCCAAGAGTGTGTCAGACCGGGTACAATCTACTCCGAGAGTGTGTCAGACCGGGTACAATCTACTCCGAGAGTGTGTCAGAACGGGTACAATCTACTCCGAGAGTGTGTCAGACCGGGTACAATCTACTCCGAGAGTGTGTCACGCCGGGTACAATCTACTCCGAGAGTGTGTCAGACCGGATACAATCTACACCGAGAGTGTGTCAGACCGGGTACAATCTACTCCGAGAGTTTGCTCGGCCGGGTACAATCTCCTCCAAGAGTGTGTCAGACCGGGTACAATCTACTCCGAGAGTGTGTCAGACCGGGTACAATCTACTCCGAGAGTGTGTCAGACCGGGTACAATCTACTCCAAGAGTTTGCTCAGCCGGGTACAATCTCCTCCAAGAGTGTGTCAGACCGGGTACAATCTACTCCGAGAGTGTGTCAGACCGGGTACAATCTACTCCGAGAGTGTGTCAGAACGGGTACAATCTACTCCGAGAGTGTGTCACGCCGGGTACAATCTACTCCGAGAGTGTGTCAGGCCGGGTACAAACTACTCCGAGAGTGTGTCAGACCGGATACAATCTACTCCGAGAGTGTGTCAGGCCTGGTACAATCTACTCCGAGAGTTTGCTCGGCCGGGTACAATCTCCTCCAAGAGTGTGTCAGACCGGGTACAATCTACTCCGAGAGTGTGTCAGACCGGGTACAATCTACTCCGAGAGTGTGTCAGACCGGGTACAATCTACTCCGAGAGTGTGTCACGCCGGGTACAATCTACTCCGAGAGTGTGTCAGGCCGGGTACAAACTACTCCGAGAGTGTGTCAGAGCGGATACAATCTACTCCGAGAGTGTGTCAGGCCTGGTACAATCTACTCCCAGAGTGTGTCAGACCGGGTACAATCTACTCCGAGAGGGTGTCAGGCCGGGTACAATCTACTCCGAGGGTGTGTCAGACCGGGTACAATCTACTCAGAGAGTGTGCTCGGCCGGGTACAATCTACTCCGAGAGTGTGTCAGACCGGGTACAATCTACTCCAAGAGTGTTTCAGACCGGGTACAATCTGCTCCAAGAGTGTGTCAGGCCGGGTACAATCTACTCCGAGAGTGTGTCAGACCGGGTACAATCTACACCGAGAGTGTGTCAGACTGGTACAATCTCCTCCAAGAGTGTGTCAGACCGGGTACAATCTACTCCGAGAGTGTGTCAGACGGGTACAATCTACTCCGAGAGTGTGTCAGAACGGGTACAATCTACTCCGAGAGTGTGTCAGACCGGGTACAATCTACTCCGAGACTGTGTCACGCCGGGTACAATCTACTCCGAGTGTGTCAGGCCGGGTACAAACTACTCCGAGAGTGTGTCAGACCGGATACAATCTACTCCGAGAGTGTGTCAGGCCTGGTACAATCTACTCCGAGAGTTTGCTCGGCCGGGTACAATCTCCTCCAAGAGTGTGTCAGACCGGGTACAATCTACTCCGAGAGTGTGTCAGACCGGGTACAATCTACTCCGAGAGTGTGTCAGACCGGGTACAATCTACTCCGAGAGTGTGTCACGCCGGGTACAATCTAATCCGAGAGTGTGTCAGGCCGGGTACAAACTACTCCGAGAGTGTGTCAGACCGGATACAATCTACTCCGAGAGTGTGTCAGGCCTGGTACAATCTACTCCCAGAGTGTGTCAGACCGGGTACAATCTACTCCGAGAGTGTGTCAGGCCGGGTACAATCTACTCCGAGAGAGTGTCAGGCCGGGTACAATCTACTCCGAGGGTGTGTCAGACCGGGTACAATCTACTCCGAGAGAGTGTCAGGCCGGGTACAATCTACTCCGAGAGTGTGTCAGACCGGGGGCAATCTACTCAGAGAGTGTGCTCGGCCGGGTACAATCTACTCCGAGAGTGTGTCAGACCGGGTACAATCTGCTCCAAGAGTGTGTCAGGCCGGGTACAATCTACTCCGAGAGTGTGTCAGACCGGGGGCAATCTACTCAGAGAGTGTGCTCGGCCGGGTACAATCTACTCCAAGAGTGTTTCAGACCGGGTACAATCTGCTCCAAGAGTGTGTCAGGCCGGGTACAATCTACTCCGAGAGTGTGTCAGACCGGGTACAATCGACACCGAGAGTGTGTCAGACTGGTACAATCTACTCCGAGAGTGTGTCAGACCGGGTACAATCTACACCGAGAGTGTGTCAGACCGGGTACAATCTACTCCGAGAGTTTGCTCGGCCGGGTACAATCTCCTCCAAGAGTGTGTCAGACCGGGTACAATCTACTCCGAGAGTGTGTCAGACCGGGTACAATCTACTCCGAGAGTGTGTCAGACCGGGTACAATCGACTCCAAGAGTTTGCTCGGCCGGGTACAATCTCCTCCAAGAGTGTGTCAGACCGGGTACAATCTACTCCGAGAGTGTGTCAGACCGGGTACAATCTACTCCGAGAGTGTGTCAGAACGGGTACAATCTACTCCGAGAGTGTGTCAGACCGGGTACAATCTACTCCGAGAGTGTGTCACGCCGGGTACAATCTACTCCGAGAGTGTGTCAGACCGGATACAATCTACACCGAGAGTGTGTCAGACCGGGTACAATCTACTCCGAGAGTTTGCTCGGCCGGGTACAATCTCCTCCAAGAGTGTGTCAGACCGGGTACAATCTACTCCGAGAGTGTGTCAGACCGGGTACAATCTACTCCGAGAGTGTGTCAGACCGGGTACAATCTACTCCAAGAGTTTGCTCAGCCGGGTACAATCTCCTCCAAGAGTGTGTCAGACCGGGTACAATCTACTCCGAGAGTGTGTCAGACCGGGTACAATCTACTCCGAGAGTGTGTCAGAACGGGTACAATCTACTCCGAGAGTGTGTCACGCCGGGTACAATCTACTCCGAGAGTGTGTCAGGCCGGGTACAAACTACTCCGAGAGTGTGTCAGACCGGATACAATCTACTCCGAGAGTGTGTCAGGCCTGGTACAATCTACTCCGAGAGTTTGCTCGGCCGGGTACAATCTCCTCCAAGAGTGTGTCAGACCGGGTACAATCTACTCCGAGAGTGTGTCAGACC
The DNA here is from genome assembly GCF_036365525.1 of Heterodontus francisci. Classification (NCBI taxonomy): domain Eukaryota; kingdom Metazoa; phylum Chordata; class Chondrichthyes; order Heterodontiformes; family Heterodontidae; genus Heterodontus; species Heterodontus francisci. Next base: position 20,218,992 of record NC_090416.1, read on the forward strand.
GGGTACAATCTACTCCGAGAGTGTGTCAGACCGGGTACAATCTACTCCGAGAGTGTGTCACGCCGGGTACAATCTACTCCGAGAGTGTGTCAGGCCGGGTACAAACTACTCCGAGAGTGTGTCAGAGCGGATACAATCTACTCCGAGAGTGTGTCAGGCCTGGTACAATCTACTCCCAGAGTGTGTCAGACCGGGTACAATCTACTCCGAGAGGGTGTCAGGCCGGGTACAATCTACTCCGAGAGAGTGTCAGGCCGGGTACAATCTACTCCGAGGGTGTGTCAGACCGGGTACAATCTACTCCGAGAGAGTGTCAGGCCGGGTACAATCTACTCTGAGAGTGTGTCAGGCCGGGTACAATCTACTCCGAGAGTGTGTCAGGCCTGGTACAATCTACTCCGAGAGTGTGTCAGACTGGTACAATCTCCTCCAAGAGTGTGTCAGACCGGGTACAATCTACTCCGAGAGTGTGTCAGACGGGTACAATCTACTCCGAGAGTGTGTCAGAACGGGTACAATCTACTCCGAGAGTGTGTCAGACCGGGTACAATCTACTCCGAGACTGTGTCACGCCGGGTACAATCTACTCCGAGTGTGTCAGGCCGGGTACAAACTACTCCGAGAGTGTGTCAGACCGGATACAATCTACTCCGAGAGTGTGTCAGGCCTGGTACAATCTACTCCGAGAGTTTGCTCGGCCGGGTACAATCTCCTCCAAGAGTGTGTCAGACCGGGTACAATCTACTCCGAGAGTGTGTCAGACCGGGTACAATCTACTCCGAGAGTGTGTCAGACCGGGTACAATCTACTCCGAGAGTGTGTCACGCCGGGTACAATCTAATCCGAGAGTGTGTCAGGCCGGGTACAAACTACTCCGAGAGTGTGTCAGACCGGATACAATCTACTCCGAGAGTGTGTCAGGCCTGGTACAATCTACTCCCAGAGTGTGTCAGACCGGGTACAATCTACTCCGAGAGTGTGTCAGGCCGGGTACAATCTACTCCGAGAGAGTGTCAGGCCGGGTACAATCTACTCCGAGGGTGTGTCAGACCGGGTACAATCTACTCCGAGAGAGTGTCAGGCCGGGTACAATCTACTCCGAGAGTGTGTCAGACCGGGGGCAATCTACTCAGAGAGTGTGCTCGGCCGGGTACAATCTACTCCGAGAGTGTGTCAGACCGGGTACAATCTACTCCAAGAGTGTTTCAGACCGGGTACAATCTGCTCCAAGAGTGTGTCAGGCCGGGTACAATCTACTCCGAGAGTGTGTCAGACCGGGTACAATCGACACCGAGAGTGTGTCAGACTGGTACAATCTACTCCGAGAGTGTGTCAGACCGGGTACAATCTACACCGAGAGTGTGTCAGACCGGGTACAATCTACTCCGAGAGTTTGCTCGGCCGGGTACAATCTCCTCCAAGAGTGTGTCAGACCGGGTACAATCTACTCCGAGAGTGTGTCAGACCGGGTACAATCTACTCCGAGAGTGTGTCAGACCGGGTACAATCGACTCCAAGAGTTTGCTCGGCCGGGTACAATCTCCTCCAAGAGTGTGTCAGACCGGGTACAATCTACTCCGAGAGTGTGTCAGACCGGGTACAATCTACTCCGAGAGTGTGTCAGAACGGGTACAATCTACTCCGAGAGTGTGTCAGACCGGGTACAATCTACTCCGAGAGTGTGTCACGCCGGGTACAATCTACTCCGAGAGTGTGTCAGACCGGATACAATCTACACCGAGAGTGTGTCAGACCGGGTACAATCTACTCCGAGAGTTTGCTCGGCCGGGTACAATCTCCTCCAAGAGTGTGTCAGACCGGGTACAATCTACTCCGAGAGTGTGTCAGACCGGGTACAATCTACTCCGAGAGAGTGTCAGACCGGATACAATCTACTCCGAGAGTGTGTCAGACCGGGTACAATCTACTCCGAGAGTGTGTCAGACTGGTACAATCTACTCCGAGAGTGTGTCAGACCGGGTACAATCTACTCCGAGAGTGTGTCAGACCTGGTACAATCTACTCCAAGAGTTTGCTCAGCCGGGTACAATCTCCTCCAAGAGTGTGTCAGACCGGGTACAATCTACTCCGAGAGTGTGTCAGACCGGGTACAATCTACTCCGAGAGTGTGTCAGAACGGGTACAATCTACTCCGAGAGTGTGTCACGCCGGGTACAATCTACTCCGAGAGTGTGTCAGGCCGGGTACAAACTACTCCGAGAGTGTGTCAGACCGGATACAATCTACTCCGAGAGTGTGTCAGGCCTGGTACAATCTACTCCGAGAGTTTGCTCGGCCGGGTACAATCTCCTCCAAGAGTGTGTCAGACCGGGTACAATCTACTCCGAGAGTGTGTCAGACCGGGTACAATCTACTCCGAGAGTGTGTCAGACCGGGTACAATCTACTCCGAGAGTGTGTCACGCCGGGTACAATCTACTCCGAGAGTGTGTCAGGCCGGGTACAAACTACTCCGAGAGTGTGTCAGAGCGGATACAATCTACTCCGAGAGTGTGTCAGGCCTGGTACAATCTACTCCCAGAGTGTGTCAGACCGGGTACAATCTACTCCGAGAGGGTGTCAGGCCGGGTACAATCTACTCCGAGAGAGTGTCAGGCCGGGTACAATCTACTCCGAGGGTGTGTCAGACCGGGTACAATCTACTCCGAGAGAGTGTCAGGCCGGGTACAATCTACTCTGAGAGTGTGTCAGGCCGGGTACAATCTACTCCGAGAGTGTGTCAGGCCTGGTACAATCTACTCCGAGAGTGTGTCAGACCGGGTACAATCTACTCAGAGAGTGTGCTCGGCCGGGTACAATCTACTCCGAGAGTGTGTCAGTCCGAGTACAATCTACTCCGACAGTGTGTCAGGCCGGGTACAATCTACTCCGAGAGTGTGTCAGACCGGGTACAATCTACACCGAGAGTGTGTCAGACTGGTACAATCTACTCCCAGAGTGTGTCAGACCGGGTACAATCTACACCGAGAGTGTGTCAGACCGGGTACAATCTACTCCGAGAGTTTGCTCGGCCGGGTACAATCTCCTCCAAGAGTGTGTCAGACCGGGTACAATCTACTCCAAGAGTGTGTAAGACCGGGTACAATCTACTCCGAGAGTGTGTCAACCGGGTACAATCTACTCCAAGAGTTTGCTCGGCCGGGTACAATCTCCTCCAAGAGTGTGTCAGACCGGGTACAATCTACTCCGAGAGTGTGTCAGACCGGGTACAATCTACTCCGAGAGTGTGTCAGAACGGGTACAATCTACTCCGAGAGTGTGTCAGACCGGGTACAATCTACTCCGAGAGTGTGTCACGCCGGGTACAATCTACTCCGAGAGTGTGTCAGGCCGGGTACAAACTACTCCGAGAGTGTGTCAGACCGGGTACAATCTACTCCGAGAGTGTGTCAGGCCGGGTACAATCTACTCCGAGAGTGTGTCAGACCGGGTACAATCGACACCGAGAGTGTGTCAGACTGGTACAATCTACTCCGAGAGTGTGTCAGACCGGGTACAATCTACACCGAGAGTGTGTCAGACCGGGTACAATCTACTCCGAGAGTTTGCTCGGCCGGGTACAATCTCCTCCAAGAGTGTGTCAGACCGGGTACAATCTACTCCGAGAGTGTGTCAGACCGGGTACAATCTACTCCGAGAGTGTGTCAGACCGGGTACAATCGACTCCAAGAGTTTGCTCGGCCGGGTACAATCTCCTCCAAGAGTGTGTCAGACCGGGTACAATCTACTCCGAGAGTGTGTCAGACCGGGTACAATCTACTCCGAGAGTGTGTCAGAACGGGTACAATCTACTCCGAGAGTGTGTCAGACCGGGTACAATCTACTCTGAGAGTGTGTCACGCCGGGTACAATCTACTCCGAGAGTGTGTCAGACCGGATACAATCTACACCGAGAGTGTGTCAGACCGGGTACAATCTACTCCGAGAGTTTGCTCGGCCGGGTACAATCTCCTCCAAGAGTGTGTCAGACCGGGTACAATCTACTCCGAGAGTGTGTCAGACCGGGTACAATCTACTCCGAGAGTGTGTCAGACCGGGTACAATCTACTCCAAGAGTTTGCTCAGCCGGGTACAATCTCCTCCAAGAGTGTGTCAGACCGGGTACAATCTACTCCGAGAGTGTGTCAGACCGGGTACAATCTACTCCGAGAGTGTGTCAGAACGGGTACAATATACTCCGAGAGTGTGTCACGCCGGGTACAATATACTCCGAGAGTGTGTCAGGCCGGGTACAAACTACTCCGAGAGTGTGTCAGACCGGATACAATCTACTCCGAGAGTGTGTCAGGCCTGGTACAATCTACTCCGAGAGTTTGCTCGGCCGGGTACAATCTCCTCCAAGAGTGTGTCAGACCGGGTACAATCTACTCCGAGAGTGTGTCAGACCGGGTACAATCTACTCCGAGAGTGTGTCAGACCGGGTACAATCTACTCCGAGAGTGTGTCACGCCGGGTACAATCTACTCCGAGAGTGTGTCAGGCCGGGTACAAACTACTCCGAGAGTGTGTCAGAGCGGATACAATCTACTCCGAGAGTGTGTCAGGCCTGGTACAATCTACTCCCAGAGTGTGTCAGACCGGGTACAATCTACTCCGAGAGGGTGTCAGGCCGGGTACAATCTACTCCGAGAGAGTGTCAGGCCGGGTACAATCTACTCCGAGGGTGTGTCAGACCGGGTACAATCTACTCCGAGAGAGTGTCAGGCCGGGTACAATCTACTCCGAGAGTGTGTCAGGCCGGGTACAATCTACTCCGAGAGTGTGTCAGGCCGGGTGCAATCTACTCCGAGAGTGTGTCAGGCCGGGTACAATCTACTCCGAGAGTGTGTCAGGCCTGGTACAATCTACTCCGAGAGTGTGTCAGACCGGGTACAATCTACTCCGAGAGTGTGTCAGGCCGGGTACAATCTACTCCGAGAGTGTGTCAGGCCGGGTACAATCTACTCCGAGAGTTTGCTCGGCCGGGTACAATCTACTCCGAGAGTGTGTCAGACCGTGTACAATCTACTCCAAGAGTGTGTCAGATCGGGTACAATCTACTCCGAGAGTGTATCTGACCGTGTACAATCTACTCCAAGAGTGTTTCAGACCGGGTACAATCTACTCCGAGAGTGTGTCACGCCGGGTGCAATCTACTCCCAGAGTGTGTCAGACCGGGTACAAACTACTCCAAGAGTTTGCTCGGCCGGGTACAATCTGCTCCGAGAGTGTGTCAGACTGGTACAATCTACTCCGAGAGTGTGTCAGACCGGGTACAATCTACACCGAGAGTGTGTCAGACCGGGTACAATCTACTCCGAGAGTTTGCTCGGCCGGGTACAATCTCCTCCAAGAGTGTGTCAGACCGGGTACAATCTACTCCGAGAGTGTGTAAGACCGGGTACAATCTACTCCGAGAGTGTGTCAACCGGGTACAATCTACTCCAAGAGTTTGCTCGGCCGGGTACAATCTCCTCCAAGAGTGTGTCAGACCGGGTACAATCTACTCCGAGAGTGTGTCAGACCGGGTACAATCTACTCCGAGAGTGTGTCAGAACGGGTACAATCTACTCCGAGAGTGTGTCAGACCGGGTACAATCTACTCCGAGAGTGTGTCACGCCGGGTACAATCTACTCCGAGAGTGTGTCAGGCCGGGTACAAACTACTCCGAGAGTGTGTCAGACCGGGTACAATCTACTCCGAGAGTGTGTCAGGCCGGGTACAATCTACTCCGAGAGTGTGTCAGACCGGGTACAATCGACACCGAGAGTGTGTCAGACTGGTACAATCTACTCCGAGAGTGTGTCAGACCGGGTACAATCTACACCGAGAGTGTGTCAGACCGGGTACAATCTACTCCGAGAGTTTGCTCGGCCGGGTACAATCTACTCCGAGAGTTTGCTCGGCCGGGTACAATCTCCTCCAAGAGTGTGTCAGACCGGGTACAATCTACTCCGAGAGTGTGTCAGACCGGGTACAATCTACTCCGAGAGTGTGTCAGACCGGGTACAATCGACTCCAAGAGTTTGCTCGGCCGGGTACAATCTCCTCCAAGAGTGTGTCAGACCGGGTACAATCTACTCCGAGAGTGTGTCAGACCGGGTACAATCTACTCCGAGAGTGTGTCAGAACGGGTACAATCTACTCCGAGAGTGTGTCAGACCGGGTACAATCTACTCCGAGAGTGTGTCACGCCGGGTACAATCTACTCCGAGAGTGTGTCAGACCGGATACAATCTACACCGAGAGTGTGTCAGACCGGGTACAATCTACTCCGAGAGTTTGCTCGGCCGGGTACAATCTCCTCCAAGAGTGTGTCAGACCGGGTACAATCTACTCCGAGAGTGTGTCAGACCGGGTACAATCTACTCCGAGAGTGTGTCAGACCGGGTACAATCTACTCCAAGAGTTTGCTCAGCCGGGTACAATCTCCTCCAAGAGTGTGTCAGACCGGGTACAATCTACTCCGAGAGTGTGTCAGACCGGGTACAATCTACTCCGAGAGTGTGTCAGAACGGGTACAATCTACTCCGAGAGTGTGTCACGCCGGGTACAATCTACTCCGAGAGTGTGTCAGGCCGGGTACAAACTACTCCGAGAGTGTGTCAGACCGGATACAATCTACTCCGAGAGTGTGTCAGGCCTGGTACAATCTACTCCGAGAGTTTGCTCGGCCGGGTACAATCTCCTCCAAGAGTGTGTCAGACCGGGTACAATCTACTCCGAGAGTGTGTCAGACCGGGTACAATCTACTCCGAGAGTGTGTCAGACCGGGTACAATCTACTCCGAGAGTGTGTCACGCCGGGTACAATCTACTCCGAGAGTGTGTCAGGCCGGGTACAAACTACTCCGAGAGTGTGTCAGAGCGGATACAATCTACTCCGAGAGTGTGTCAGGCCTGGTACAATCTACTCCCAGAGTGTGTCAGACCGGGTACAATCTACTCCGAGAGGGTGTCAGGCCGGGTACAATCTACTCCGAGAGAGTGTCAGGCCGGGTACAATCTACTCCGAGGGTGTGTCAGACCGGGTACAATCTACTCCGAGAGAGTGTCAGGCCGGGTACAATCTACTCCGAGAGTGTGTCAGGCCGGGTACAATCTACTCCGAGAGTGTGTCAGGCCGGGTGCAATCTACTCCGAGAGTGTGTCAGGCCGGGTACAATCTACTCCGAGAGTGTGTCAGGCCTGGTACAATCTACTCCGAGAGTGTGTCAGACCGGGTACAATCTACTCCGAGAGAGTGTGCTCGGCCGGGTACAATCTACTCCGAGAGTGTGTCAGTCCGGGTACAATCTACTCCGACAGTGTGTCAGGCCGGGTACAATCTACTCCGAGAGTGTGTCAGACCGGGTACAATCTACACCGAGAGTGTGTCAGACTGGTACAATCTACTCCGAGAGTGTGTCAGACCGGGTACAATCTACACCGAGAGTGTGTCAGACCGGGTACAATCTACTCCGAGAGTTTGCTCGGCCGGGTACAATCTCCTCCAAGAGTGTGTCAGACCGGGTACAATCTACTCCGAGAGTGTGTAAGACCGGGTACAATCTACTCCGAGAGTGTGTCAACCGGGTACAATCTACTCCAAGAGTTTGCTCGGCCGGGTACAATCTCCTGTGAGAGTGTGTCAGACCGGGTACAATCTACTCCGAGAGTGTGTCAGACCGGGTACAATCTACTCCGAGAGTGTGTCAGAACGGGTACAATCTACTCCGAGAGTGTGTCAGACCGGGTACAATCTACTCCGAGAGTGTGTCAGACCGGGTACAAACTACTCCGAGAGTGTGTCAGACCGGATACAATCTACTCCGAGAGTGTGTCAGGCCTGGTACAATCTACTCCCAGAGTGTGTCAGACCGGGTACAATCTACTCCGAGAGTGTGTCAGGCCGGGTACAATCAACTCCGAGAGAGTGTCAGACCGGGTACAATCTACTCCGAGAGTGTGTCAGACCGGGTACAATCTACTCCGAGAGTGTGTCACGCCGGGTACAATCTACTCCGAGAGTGTGTCAGACCGGGTATAATCTACTCCAAGAGTTTGCTCGGCCGGGTACAATCTACTCCGAGAGTGTGTCAGACCGGGTACAATCTACTCCAAGAGTTTGCTCGGCCGGGTACAATCTCCTCCAAGAGTGTGTCAGACCGGGTACAAACTCCTCCGAGAGTGTGTCAGACCGGATACAATCTACTCCGAGAGTGTGTCAGGCCTGGTACAATCTACTCCCAGAGGGCGTCAGGCCGGGTACAATCTACTCCGAGAGTGTGTCAGACCGGGTACAATCTACTCCGAGAGTGTGTCAGACCGGGTACAATCTACTCCGAGTGTGTCAGACCGGGTACAATCTAATCCGAGAGTGTGTCAGACCGGGTACAATCTCCTCCGAGAGTGTGTCAGACCGGGTACAATCTACTCCAAGAGTTTGCTCGGCCGGGTACAATCTCCTGTGAGAGTGTGTCAGACCGGGTACAATCTACTCCTAGAGTGTGTCAGACCAGGTACAATCTACTCCGAGAGTGTGTCAGACCGGGTACAATCTACTCCGAGAGTGTGTCACGTCGGGTACAATCTACTCCGAGAGTGTGTCAGGCCGGGTACAATCTACTCCAAGAGTGTGTCAGACTGGATACAATCTTCTCCAAGAGTGTGTCAGACCGGATAAAATCTACTCCGAGAGTGTGTCAGGCCGGGTACAATCTACTCCGAGAGTGTGTCAGGCCTGGTACAATCTACTCCCAGAGTGTGTCAGACCGGGTACAATCTACTCCGAGATTGTCAGACAGGGTACAATCTACTCCGAGAGTGTGTCAGGCCGGGTATAATCTCCTCCGAGAGTGTGTCAGGATGGTACAATCTACTCCGAGAGTGTGTCAGACCGGGGACAATCTACTCCGAGAGTGTCAGACCGGGTACAATCTACTCCGAGTGTGCTCGGCCGGGTACAATCTACTCCAAGAGTGTGTCAGACCGGGTACAATCTACTCCAAGAGTGTGCTCGGCCGGGGACAATCTACTCCGAGAGTGTGTCAGATCGGGTACTATCTACTCTAAGAGTGTGTCAGACCGGGTACAATCTACTCCGAGAGTGTGTCAGACCGGGTACAATCTACTCCAAGAGTGTGCTCGGCCGGGTACAATCGACTCCAAGAGTGTGTCAGATCGGGTACTATCTACTCCAAGAGTTTACTCGGCCGGGTACAATTTACTCCGAGAGTGTGTCAGACCGGGTACAATCTACTCCGAGACTGTGTCAGACCGGGTACAATCTACTCCAAGAGTGTGCTCGGCCGGGTACAATCTACTCCAAGAGTGTGTCAGACCGAGGACAATCTACTCCGAGAGTGTGTCAGACCGGGTACAAGCTCCTCAGAGAGTGTGTCAGGCCGGGAACAATCTACTCCGAGAGTGTGTCAGGCCTGGTACAATCTACTCCCAGAGTGTGTCAGACCGGGTACAATCTACTCAGAGTGTGTGTCAGACCGGGTACAATCTACTCCGAGAGAGTGTCAGGCCGGGTACAATCTACTCCCAGAGTGTGTCAGACCGGGTACAATCTACTCCGAGAGTGTGTCAGGCCGGGTACAATCTACTCCGAGAGTGTGTCAGACTGGGTACAATCTACTCCGAGAGTGTGTCAGACCGGGTACAATCTACTCCGAGAGTGTGTCAGACCGGGTACAATCTACTCCGAGAGTGTGTCAGGCCGGGTACAATCTACTCCGAGAGTGTGTCAGACCGGGTATAATCTACTCCGAGAGTGTGTCAGGCCGGGTACAATCTACTCCCAGAGTGTGTCAGACCGGGTATAATCTACTCCGAGAGTGTGTCAGGCCGGGTACAATCTACTCCCAGAGTGTGTCAGACCGGGTACAATCTAATCCGAGAGTGTGTCAGGCCGGGTGCAATCTACTCAGAGAGTGTGTCAGGCCGGGTACAATCTACTCCAAGAGCGTGCTCGGCCGGGTACGATCTACTCCAAGAGTGTGTCAGACCGGGTACAATCTACTCCAAGAGTGTGCTCGGCCGGGTACAATCTACTCCAAGGGTGTGTCAGACCGGGTACAATCTACTCCGAGAGTGTGTTAGGCCGGGTACAATCTACTCCGAGAGTGTGTCAGACCTGGTACAATCTACTCCGAGAGTGTGTCAGGCCGGGTACAATCTCCTCCGAGAGTGTGTCAGGCCGGGTACAATCTACTCCGAGAGTGTGTCAGACCGGGTGCAATCTACTCAGAGAGTGTGTCAGGCCGGGTACAATCTACTCCAAGAGCGTGCTCGGCCGGGTACAATCTACTCCAAGAGTGTGTCAGACCGGGTACAATCTACTCCGAGAGTGTGTTAGGCCGGGTACAATCTACTCCGAGAGTGTGTCAGACCTGGTACAATCTACTCCGAGAGTGTGTCAGGCCGGGTACAATCTCCTCCGAGAGTGTGTCAGGCCAGGTACAATCTACTCCGAGAGTGTGTCAGACCGGGTGCAAGCTCCTCCGAGAGTGTGTCAGGCCGGGTACAATCTACTCCGAGAGTGTGTCAGACCGGGTACAAGCTACTCCAAGAGTTTGCTCGGCCGGGTACAATCTGCTCCGAGAGTGTGTCAGGCCGGGTACAATCTACACCGAGAGTGTGTCAGACCGGGTACAATCTACTCCGAGAGTGTGTCAGACCGGGTACAATCTACTCCAAGTGTTTGTCCGGCCGGATACAATCTCCTCCAAGAGTGTGTCAGGCCGGGTACAATCTACTCCGAGAGTGTGTCAGGCCGGGTACAATCTCCTGTGAGAGTGTGTCAGACCGGGTACAATCTACTCCGAGAGTGTGTCAGACCGGGTACAATCTACTCCGAGAGTGTGTCAGAACGGGTACAATCTACTCCGAGAGTGTGTCAGACCGGGTACAATCTACTCCGAGAGTGTGTCAGACCGGGTACAAACTACTCCGAGAGTGTGTCAGACCGGATACAATCTACTCCGAGAGTGTGTCAGGCCTGGTACAATCTACTCCCAGAGTGTGTCAGACCGGGTACAATCTACTCCGAGAGTGTGTCAGGCCGGGTACAATCAACTCCGAGAGAGTGTCAGACCGGGTATAATCTACTCCGAGAGTGTGTCAGACCGGGTACAATCTACTCCGAGAGTGTGTCACGCCGGGTACAATCTACTCCGAGAGTGTGTCAGACCGGGTATAATCTACTCCAAGAGTTTGCTCGGCCGGGTACAATCTACTCCGAGAGTGTGTCAGACCGGGTACAATCTACTCCAAGAGTTTGCTCGGCCGGGTACAATCTCCTCCAAGAGTGTGTCAGACCGGGTACAAACTCCTCCGAGAGTGTGTCAGACCGGATACAATCTACTCCGAGAGTGTGTCAGGCCTGGTACAATCTACTCCCAGAGGGCGTCAGGCCGGGTACAATCTACTCCGAGAGTGTGTCAGACCGGGTACAATCTACTCCGAGAGTGTGTCAGACCGGGTACAATCTACTCCGAGTGTGTCAGACCGGGTACAATCTAATCCGAGAGTGTGTCAGACCGGGTACAATCTCCTCCGAGAGTGTGTCAGACCGGGTACAATCTACTCCAAGAGTTTGCTCGGCCGGGTACAATCTCCTGTGAGAGTGTGTCAGACCGGGTACAATCTACTCCTAGAGTGTGTCAGACCAGGTACAATCTACTCCGAGAGTGTGTCAGACCGGGTACAATCTACTCCGAGAGTGTGTCACGTCGGGTACAATCTACTCCGAGAGTGTGTCAGGCCGGGTACAATCTACTCCAAGAGTGTGTCAGACTGGATACAATCTTCTCCAAGAGTGTGTCAGACCGGATAAAATCTACTCCGAGAGTGTGTCAGGCCGGGTACAATCTACTCCGAGAGTGTGTCAGGCCTGGTACAATCTACTCCCAGAGTGTGTCAGACCGGGTACAATCTACTCCGAGATTGTCAGACAGGGTACAATCTACTCCGAGAGTGTGTCAGGCCGGGTATAATCTCCTCCGAGAGTGTGTCAGGATGGTACAATCTACTCCGAGAGTGTGTCAGACCGGGGACAATCTACTCCGAGAGTGTCAGACCGGGTACAATCTACTCCGAGTGTGCTCGGCCGGGTACAATCTACTCCAAGAGTGTGTCAGACCGGGTACAATCTACTCCAAGAGTGTGCTCGGCCGGGGACAATCTACTCCGAGAGTGTGTCAGATCGGGTACTATCTACTCTAAGAGTGTGTCAGACCGGGTACAATCTACTCCGAGAGTGTGTCAGACCGGGTACAATCTACTCCAAGAGTGTGCTCGGCCGGGTACAATCGACTCCAAGAGTGTGTCAGATCGGGTACTATCTACTCCAAGAGTTTACTCGGCCGGGTACAATTTACTCCGAGAGTGTGTCAGACCGGGTACAATCTACTCCGAGACTGTGTCAGACCGGGTACAATCTACTCCAAGAGTGTGCTCGGCCGGGTACAATCTACTCCAAGAGTGTGTCAGACCGAGGACAATCTACTCCGAGAGTGTGTCAGACCGGGTACAAGCTCCTCAGAGAGTGTGTCAGGCCGGGAACAATCTACTCCGAGAGTGTGTCAGGCCTGGTACAATCTACTCCCAGAGTGTGTCAGACCGGGTACAATCTACTCAGAGTGTGTGTCAGACCGGGTACAATCTACTCCGAGAGAGTGTCAGGCCGGGTACAATCTACTCCCAGAGTGTGTCAGACCGGGTACAATCTACTCCGAGAGTGTGTCAGGCCGGGTACAATCTACTCCGAGAGTGTGTCAGACTGGGTACAATCTACTCCGAGAGTGTGTCAGACCGGGTACAATCTACTCCGAGAGTGTGTCAGACCGGGTACAATCTACTCCGAGAGTGTGTCAGGCCGGGTACAATCTACTCCGAGAGTGTGTCAGACCGGGTATAATCTACTCCGAGAGTGTGTCAGGCCGGGTACAATCTACTCCCAGAGTGTGTCAGACCGGGTATAATCTACTCCGAGAGTGTGTCAGGCCGGGTACAATCTACTCCCAGAGTGTGTCAGACCGGGTACAATCTAATCCGAGAGTGTGTCAGGCCGGGTGCAATCTACTCAGAGAGTGTGTCAGGCCGGGTACAATCTACTCCAAGAGCGTGCTCGGCCGGGTACGATCTACTCCAAGAGTGTGTCAGACCGGGTACAATCTACTCCAAGAGTGTGCTCGGCCGGGTACAATCTACTCCAAGGGTGTGTCAGACCGGGTACAATGTACTCAGAGAGTGTGTCAGGCCGGGTACAATCTACTCCAAGAGCGTGCTCGGCCGGGTACAATCTACTCCAAGAGTGTGTCAGACCGGGTACAATCTACTCCGAGAGTGTGTTAGGCCGGGTACAATCTACTCCGAGAGTGTGTCAGACCTGGTACAATCTACTCCGAGAGTGTGTCAGGCCGGGTACAATCTCCTCCGAGAGTGTGTCAGGCCAGGTACAATCTACTCCGAGAGTGTGTCAGACCGGGTGCAAGCTCCTCCGAGAGTGTGTCAGGCCGGGTACAATCTACTCCGAGAGTGTGTCAGACCGGGTACAAGCTACTCCAAGAGTTTGCTCGGCCGGGTACAATCTGCTCCGAGAGTGTGTCAGGCCGGGTACAATCTACACCGAGAGTGTGTCAGACCGGGTACAATCTACTCCGAGAGTGTGTCAGACCGGGTACAATCTACTCCAAGTGTTTGTCCGGCCGGATACAATCTCCTCCAAGAGTGTGTCAGGCCGGGTACAATCTACTCCGAGAGTGTGTCAGGCCGGGTACAATCTACTCCGAGAGTGTGTCAGGCCGGGTACAATCTCCTCCGAGAGTGTGTCAGTCCGGGTACAATCTACTCCGACAGTGTGTCAGGCCGGGTACAATCTACTCCGAGAGTGTGTCAGTCCGGGTACAATCTACTCCGAGAGTGTGTCAGGCCGTGTACAATCTACTCCGAGAGTGTGTCAGGCCGGGTACAATCTACTCCGAGAGTGTGTCAGTCCGGGTACAATCTACTCCGACAGTGTGTCAGGCCGGGTACAATCTACTCCGAGAGTGTGTCAGGCCGGGTACAATCTACTCCGAGAGTGTGTCAGTCCGGGTAGAATCTACTCCGACAGTGTGTCAGGCCGGGTACAATCTACTCCGAGAGTGTGTCAGGCCGGGTACAATCTACTCCGAGAGTGTGCTCGGCCGGGTACAATCTACTCCGAGGGTGTGTCAGACCGGGTACAATCTACTCCAAGAGTGTGTCAGACCGGGTACAATCTACTCCAAGGGTTTGCTCGGCCGGGTACAATCTACTCCGAGAGTGTGTCAGACCGTGTACAATCTACTCCAAGAGTGTGTCAGATCGGGTACAATCTACTCCGAGAGTGTATCTGACCGTGTACAATCTACTCCAAGAGTGTTTCAGACCGGGTACAATCTACTCCGAGAGTGTGTCACGCCGGGTGCAATCTACTCCCAGAGTGTGTCAGACCGGGTACAATCTACTCCAAGAGTTTGCTCGGCCGGGTACAATCTGCTCCGAGAGTGTGTCAGACCGGGTACAATCTACTGCGAGAGTGTGTCAGACCAGGTACAATCTACTCCGAGAGTGTGTCAGACCGGGTACAATCTACTCCGAGAGTGTGTCAGACCGGGTACAAGCTCCTCAGAGAGTGTTTCAGACCGGGTACAATCTACTCCGAGAGTGTGTCAGGCCGGGTACAATCTACTCCGAGAGTGTGTCAGACCGGGTACAATCTACTCCGAGAGTGTGCTCGGCCGGGTACAATCTACTCCGAGAGTGTGTCAGGCCGGGTACAATCTTCACCGAGAGTGTGTCAGGCCGTGCACAATCTACTCCGAGAGTGTGTCAGACCGGGTACAATCTACTCCGAGAGTGTGTCAGGCCGGGTACAATCTACTCCGAGAGTGTGTCAGTCCGGGTACAATCTACTCCGACAGTGTGTCAGGCCGGGTACAATCTACTCCGAGAGTGTGTCAGGCCGTGTACAATCTACTCCGAGAGTGTGTCAGGCCGGGTACAATCTACTCCGAGAGTGTGTCAGTCCGGGTACAATCTACTCCGAGAGTGTGTCAGGCCGTGTACAATCTACTCCGACAGTGTGTCAGGCCGGGTTCAATCTACTCCGTGAGTGTGTCAGGCCGTGTACAATCTACTCCGAGAGTGTGTCAGGCCGGGTACAATCTACTCCGAGAGTGTGCTCGGCCGGGTACAATCTACTCCGAGGGTGTGTCAGACCGGGTACAATCTACTCCAAGAGTGTGTCAGACCGGGTACAATCTACTCCAAGGGTTTGCTCGGCCGGGTACAATCTACTCCGAGAGTGTGTCAGACCGTGTACAATCTACTCCAAGAGTGTGTCAGATCGGGTACAATCTACTCCGAGAGTGTATCTGACCGGGTACAATCTACTCCAAGAGTGTTTCAGACCGGGTACAATCTACTCCAAGAGTTTGCTCGGCCGGGTACAATCTGCTCCGAGAGTGTGTCAGACCGGGTACAATCTACTGCGAGAGTGTGTCAGACCAGGTACAATCTACTCCAAGAGTGTGTCAGACCGGGTACAATCTACTCCGAGAGTGTGTCAGACCGGGTACAAGCTCCTCAGAGAGTGTTTCAGACCGGGTACAATCTACTGCGAGAGTGTGTCAGACCAGGTACAATCTACTCCAAGAGTGTGTCAGACCGGGTACAATCTACTCCGAGAGTGTGTCAGACCGGGTACAATCTACTCCGAGAGTGTGTCAGGCCGGGTACAATCTACTCCGAGAGTGTGTCAGACCGGGTACAATCTACTCCGAGAGTGTGCTCGGCCGGGTACAATCTACTCCGAGAGTGTGTCAGACCGGGTACAATCTTCTCCGAGAGTGTGTCAGGCCGTGTACAATCTACTCCGAGAGTGTGTCAGGCCGGGTACAATCTACTCCGAGAGTGTGTCAGTCCGGGTACAATCTACTCCGACAGTGTGTCAGGCCGGGTACAATCTACTCCGAGAGTGTGCCAGGCCGGGTACAATCTACTCCGAGAGTGTGTCAGGCCGGGTACAATCTACTCCGAGAGTGTGCTCGGCCGGGTACAATCTACTCCGAGGGTGTGTCAGACCGGGTACAATCTACTCCAAGAGTGTGTCAGACCGGGTACAATCTACTCCAAGGGTTTGCTCGGCCGGGTACAATCTACTCCGAGAGTGTGTCAGACCGTGTACAATCTACTCCAAGAGTGTGTCAGATCGGGTACAATCTACTCCGAGAGTGTATCTGACCGGGTACAATCTACTCCAAGAGTGTTTCAGACCGGGTACAATCTACTCCGAGAGTGTGTCACGCCGGGTGCAATCTACTCCGAGAGTGTGTCAGACCGGGTACAATCTACTCCAAGAGTTTGCTCGGCCGGGTACAATCTGCTCCGAGAGTGTGTCAGACCGGGTACAATCTACTGCGAGAGTGTGTCAGACCAGGTACAATCTACTCCAAGAGTGTGTCAGACCGGGTACAATCTACTCCGAGAGTGTGTCAGACCGGGTACAAGCTCCTCAGAGAGTGTTTCAGACCGGGTACAATCTACTCCGAGAGTGTGTCAGGCCGGGTACAATCTACTCCGAGAGTGTGTCAGACCGGGTACAATCTACTCCGAGAGTGTGCTCGGCCGGGTACAATCTACTCCGAGAGTGTGTCAGACCGGGTACAATCTTCTCCAAGAGTGTGTCAGACCGGGTATAATCTACTCCAAGAGTTTGCTCAGCCGGGTACAATCTACTCCGAGAGTGTGTCAGACCAGGTACAATCTACTCCAAGAGTGTGTCAGACCGGGTACAATCCACTCCAAGAGTGTGTCAGACTGGGTCCAATCTACTCCGAGAGTGTTTTCAGAGAATTGCATTGTTGCAGCACAGAAGGAGGCCGTTGTGTCAGCGCTGCCTCTCCGAAGGAGCAGTTTACGTTGTGCCATTCCCTGCCTTTCCCCCATAACCCTGCACTCTTCCTTCTCAAATAACTCAATTCTCTCTTGAATGCCTCGATTGAACCTGCCTCCACCACACTCACAAGCAGTACTTTCCACATCCTAACCACTCGCTGCATGAAGAAGTTTTTCCTCATGTCTGCATTGCTTCTTTTGCCAATTATCTTAATTCTGTGCCCTCTTGTTCTCAATCTTTCCACCAGTGGGAACAGTCTTTCCCTATCTACTCTGACTCCTCATGATTTTGAACACCTCTATCAAATCTCCTCTCAACCTTCTCCTCCAAAGAAAACAGTCCCAACTTCTGCAATCTATCTACGTAACTGGAGTTTCTCATCCTTGGAACCATTCTCATGAACCTTTTCTTCACTCACTCTATTGTCTTCCCGTCTTTCCTAACATGTGGCACCCAGAACTGGAAGCAAGACTGCAGTTGACGGCGAGCCAGTGTTTTATACAAGTTTAATATAACTTCCTTGCTTTTGTACTCTATGCCCCTACTAATGAAGTTTAGGAAGCTGAATGCTCTATTAACCACTCTCTCAACCTATCCTGCCTCCTTCAATGATTTCTGCACATATACTCCCAGGTCCCTCTGCTCCTGCACCCTCTTTAGAATTGTACCCTCTGCACTATCTCGCCGCTTTCTTCCTACCAAAATGAATCACTTCACACTTTGCTGCATTAAATTTCATCTGCCACTTGTCCACCCATTCCACCAACCTGAACACGTCCTTTTGAATTTCTACACGATGCTCCTCACAGTTCACAATGTTTCCAAGTTTCATATCATCTGCAAATTTTGAAATTGTGCCCTGAATACCAAGGTCATTAATATATATCAGGAACAGAAAGGGTCTTAACACCGACCCTTGGGGAACACTAGTACAAACCATCCTCCAGTCTGAAAAACATTCAATAAGCACCAGTCTGTTTCCTGTCACTCAGCCAATATCGTATCCATATTGCTACTCTTCCTTTTATTCCATGAGCTATAACTTTACTCACAAGTCTGTTGTGTGACACTTTATCAAATGCCTTTTGGAAATCCATGTACACCTGTCAAGAAAACAGTATATGCCAAATGAGAGATATTAATTCATCGGTTGGAAACTTACATTAGACTTTTAATAGAGAAAATCCTACAGTTAACTGTAAAAAAACTGGCAGCCAAGATGGCCCCGCAACTTGCACCGCACCTTTGCACATTCCAAGGCCCAAACGGAGAAAGAAGTCTGAGAAGCCTGGACCCAGAACAATGGCTTGCTCGAAGTAATTGAATTACCTAGGATTGTTTCATTAGCATGGCAGTCAAGGTAATCCTGACACATTGACTTTGAAAGAGCAAACTCCTCCAAGTGTAAATATTGGCCTCCTGGGGCCCGTGTAGCCAATTCTGAACCTTGTATCTCATTAAAAGGTTCCAGAGAATACCCTGAGACAGTCATGTGACTGTCTGTCCTTCTCTGAAAAAACTGGGAGTTTTGTTACACAAAAAGAACCAAGCAGTAACTGAGACTGAAGCAGCAGGGAAGGCTGTGTGCCTCCCTTTCTTTTTCTCCAGAAAATATCAAGTTTGAAAACTAGCTGCGACTGTGGACCCTCCAAGCCTACAGACTGCTAGAGAGACGAGAGGAAGAGAGCCACCTACAGTTCTGCCTCCAAGATACCCCTGAGCCAAGCAGGCCAGCCACAAGGTACACTTTGACCAGCCAAAGAGTTCAAGAATACAACTTCAGCTGGAAGACCACCGAATCATCCAAGCTCACGGACTGTGTATTTAAGTTTCATTTATTCTGGACTTTAATCTAAACAGAAAACCTACTTTCCACTTTGTAATCTATTTGTGTGTGTGTGTGATTCTCACGTGAATGTGTAGCGTATTTATTTTTTTTATTATTTTTAAATCGGGTTTAGATTTTTGAGTATAATAAACTCATCTCTTTCTTGTTTAAACTCAAGAAAACCTGTCCGATTGGTTCTTTCACAATCACGTAAAAGATAAAAGGTAAAACACTCACTGAGGTGATAAGTACAACCACTGTTTAAAAAGGAATAAACCCTGTTGCAGTCAAATAAGAGGAAGGGCAAGAGGGGTGACTGTGACTCCCTCCTCACCTGGCCGTAACAACACCACATCAACAGCATTAACCTCACCAACTCTCTCTGTTACCTCATTAAAAAACTCCAGTGAGTTATTTAAGCACAATTTGCCCTTAACAAATCTGGTCTGGCTTTCCTTAAACCTGCATTTGTCCACGTGACTATTAATTTTGTCCCAAATTATCATTTCAAGAAGTTTCCCTACCACCAAGGTTAAACTGACTGGCTTGTAGTTTCTGGGCTTATCTTGACACCCTTTTTTGAACAAGGGTGTAACATCTGCAATCCTCCAGGCCTTTGGCACCACCTGAGTCTAAGGAAGACTGGAAAATTATGGCCAGTGCCTCCGCAATTTTCACTCTCACTTCCCTCAGTATTCTTGGATGCATCTCATCATGTCCTGATGCCTTATCAACTTTAAGTACAGGCAGCCTACCCCCCAATACTTCCTCCTCATCAGTTTTAAACCCTTCAAGTGTCTGAATTACCTCCTCTTTCACCATGCACTGCATAGCATCTTCTTCCTTGGTAAAGACAGATGCAAAGTATTCATTTAACACCTCAGTTATGCTCCTGCCTCCATGTGTAAATCCCCTTTTTAGAGTCATTTACGGCAGAGGAGGTGGCCATTCAGCCCATCGAGTCCATACCAGCTCTCCACTGAGCTATGCAGTCACTCCCAGTCCCTGGCTCGATCCCCCTTGCTCTACCTGTCTATTTTTCTCAGGTGGCCATTCACTTCCTCTTGAAGTCATTTATCATCTCCGCTTCCAGGTCATTACTTCCTGCTGTGTAAAAGAGAGCTTCCTCAAATTTCCCCCTGCAGGTTTTGCCCAAAACTTTCATTCTGTGTCCCCTAGTCCTTGTACCATTTGTTCATGGGAACAGATTTTCCTTGTCGAAGTTATCTAAGCCTGTCATAAACTTTCACACTTCTATTAAATTTCCCCTCAATCTCCTTTGTTGTAAGGAGAACAAACCCAGCTTTTCCAATTTAACCTTGTACTAAAACGCCCCATTGCTGGTGAATCTCTTCTGCACCCCTCAAGGACATTCACAGCCTTCCTGGTGACCAGAACTGAACGCAATACTCCAGTTGGGGCCTAACCAGAGCTTTATAAAGATTCAGCATAACTTCCCTGCTTTTGTACTCTATGCCTCTATTTTTGAAGCCCAAGGCCACATATGCTTTACCAACAACTCTTTCAATATGTCCTGCCACCTTCAAAGATCTATGCTGTGCACCCCCAGGTCCCTCTGTTACTGCACACTCTTTAGAACAATACCATTAAGTATTCCTTCTGCCAAAATGCATAACCTCACACTTGTTAGTATTAAATTCCATCTGCCACCTCTCTGCCCATTCTGCGAGCCTATCTATGTCCTGTAACAGGTGGTCCATATCATCCTTGCTGTTTGCCGCAGCTCCAAGCTTGGTGTTGTCAGCAAATTTTGAGTTTCTGCTCTGTATTCCTGGATCCAAGTTATTTCTGTATAGCAAAAAAAGCAGTGATCCCAGGACTGACCCTTATGGAACACCACTGTCTACCAACCTCCAGTCTGAAAAACAACCATTACTACGACTCACTGTTTTCTCGCATTAAGCCATTTTTTTATCCGATTGGACACTGACGCTCCTATTCCATGAGCCTCAATTTTACACGGTTTATGTGGTACCTTAGCAAATGCTGTCTTAAAATCCATATAACCAGCATCCATTGCATTCCCTTCATCAACCTTCTCTGTTATTTCATCAAAAAAATCAATTAGATTAGTCAAATATGATCTGCCTTTTAAAAATCCATGCTGGCTATCCTTAATTAACATGAACCTCTCTAAGTGCCCGTTAATATTTTCCCTGATTATTTTTTCTAAAACTTTAACCACCACTGATGTTAAACTAACTGGCCTGTAGTTGTTAGGAATGTCCTTACACCTTTTATTGAATAAGGCTGTCACATTTGCCACTCTCCAATCCTCTGGCACCTGCCCCATATCCAGGGAAGAACAAAAAAGAACAAAGAACAGTACAGCACAGGAACAGGCCATTCGGCCCTCCAAGCCTGTGCCGATCTTGATGCCTGCCTAAACTAAAACCCTCCGCACTTCCGGGGTCCGTATCCCTCTATTCCCTTCCTATTCATGTATTTGTCAAGATGCCTCTTAAACGTCTCTATGGTACCTGCTTCCACCACCTCCCCTAGCAACACGTTCCAGGCACTCACCACCCTCTGTGTAAAGAACTTGCCTCGCACATCCCCTCTAAACTTTGCCCCTCTCACCTTAAACCTATGTCCCCTAGTAACTGACTCTTCCACCCTGGGAAAAAGCTTCTGACTATCCACTCAGTCCATGCCGCTCATAACTTTGTAAACCTCTATCATGTCGCCCCCTCCACCTCCGTCGTTCCAGTGAAAACAATACGAGTTTATCCAACCTCTCCTCATAGCTAATGCCCTCCAGACCAGGCAACATCCTGGTAAACCTCTCCTGTACCCTCTCCAAAGCCTCCACGTCCTTCTGGTAGTGTGGCAACCAGAATTGCACGCAATATTCTAAGTGTGGCCTAACTAAAGTTCTGTACAGCTGCAGCATGACTTGCCTATTTTTATACTCTTTGCCCCAACCGATGAAGGCAAGCATGCCGTATGCCTTCTTGACTACCTTATCCACCTGCGTTGCCACTTTCAGTGACCTGTGGACCTGTACGCCCAGATCTCTCTGTCTGTCAATACTACTAAGGGTTCTGCCATTTACTGTATACCTCCCACCTGTATGAGACCTTCCAAAATGCATTACCTCACATTTGTCCGAATTAAACTCCATCTGCCATTTCTCGGCCCAAGTCTCCAACCGATCTATATCCTGCTGTATCCTCTGACAATCCTCATCACTGCCCGCAACTCCACCAACCTTTGTGTCGTCCGCAAACTTACTAATCAGACCAGCTGCATTTTCCTCCAAATCATTTATATATACTACAAACAGCAAAGGTCCCAGCACTGATCCCTGCGGAACACCACTAGACACATCCCTCCATTCAGAAAAGCACCCTTCCACTGCTACCCTCTGTCTTCTATGACAGAGCCAGTTCTGTATCCATCTTGCCAGCTCCCCTCTGATCCCATGTGACTTTCACCTTTTGTACCAGTCTGCCATGAGGGACCTTGTCAAAGGCTTTACTGAAGTCCATATAGATAACATCCACTGCCCTTCCTTCATCAATCATCTTTGTCACTTCCTCAAAAAACTCAATCAAATTAGTGAGACACGACCTCCCCTTCCCCTATCTGCACTCCCTTCCCTAGGCTCATCATCCACCAAGTCCTTCTCCTTGGTGAATACTGATGCAAAGTACTCATTTAGTACCTCGCCCATTTCCTCTGGCTCCACACATAGATTCCCTTCTCTGTCCTTGAGTGGGCCAACCCTTTCCCTGGTTACACTCTTGCTCTTTATATACGTATAAAAAGCCTTGGGATTTTCCTTAATCCTGTTTGCCAATGACTTCTCATAACCCCTTTTAGCCCTCCTGACTCCTTGCTTAAGTTCCTTTCTACTGTCTTTATATTCCTCAAGGGATTCATCTGTTCCCATCCTTCCAGCCCTTACGAATGCTTCCTTTTTCTTTTTGACTAGGCTCACAATGTCCCGTATTATCCAAGGTTCCCGAAACTTGCCAAACTTATCCTTCTTCCTCACAGGAACATGCCGGTCCTGGATTCTAATCAACTGATGTTTGAAAGACTCCCACATGTCAGATGTTGATTTACCCTCAAACAGCCGCCCCCAATCTAAATTCTTCAGTTCCTGCCTAATATTGTTATAATTAGCCTTCCCCCAATTTAGCACCTTCACCCAAGGACTACTCTTATCCTTATCCACAAGTACCTTAAAACTTATGGAATTATGGTCACTGTCCCCGAAATGTTCCCCCACTGAAACTTCGACCACCTGGCCGGGCTCATTCCCCAATACCAGGTCCAGAATGGCCCCATCCCTAGTTGGACTATCTACATACTGTTTTAAGAAGCTCTCCTGGATGCTCCTTACAAATTCTGCCCCATCCAAGCCCCTAGCACTAAGTGAGTCCCAGTCAATATAGGGGAAGTTAAAATCACCCACTACTACAACCCTGTTACCTTTACATCTTTCCAAAATCTGTCTACATATCTGCTCCTCTACCTCCCGCTGGCTGTTGGGAGGCCTGTAGTAAACCCCGAACATCGTGACTGCACCCTTCCTATTCCTGAGCTCCACCCATATTGCCTCGCTGCATGACCCCTCTGAGGTGTCCTCCCGCAGTACAGCTGTGATATTCTCCTTAACCAGTAATGCAACTCCCCCACCCCATTTACATCCCCTTCTATCCCGCCTGAAGCTTCTAAATCCTGGAACATTTAGCTGCAAATCCTGTCCTTCCCTCAACCAAGTCTCTGTAATCGCAACAACATCATAGTTCCAAGTACTAATCCAAGCTCTAAGTTCATCTGCCTTACCTGTTATACTTCTTGCATTGAAACAAATGCACTTCAGACCACCAGTCCCGCTGTTCTCCGCAACATCTCCCTGCCTGCTCTTCCTCTTAGTCTTACTGGCCTTATTTACTCGTTCCCCTTCATTTATTTCACCTGCTCTCCTACTGCTCTGGTTCCCACCCCACTGCCACACGAGTTTAAACCCTCCCGAGTGACGCTAGCAAACCTCGCAGCCAGGATATTTGTGCCCCTCCAGTTTAGATGCAACCCGTCCTTCTTGTACAGGTCCCATCTGTCCCTGAAGAGATCTCAATGGTCCAGATATCTGAAACCCTCCCTTCTACACCAGCTGTTCAGCCACGTGTTTAGCTGCACTATCTTTCTATTTCTAGTCTCACTGGCACGTGGCACAGGGAGTAATCCCGAGATTACAACCCTAGAGGTCCTGTTTTTTAATTTTCTACCTAACTCCCTAAACTCCCCCTGCAGGACCTCATCACTCTTCCTGCCTATGTCGTTGGTACCGATGTGTACCACAACCTCTGGCTGTTCACCCTCCCCCTTCAGAATGCCCCCTGTCCGTTCAGAGACATCCTTGATCCTGGCACCAGGGAGGCAACATACCATCCTGGAGTCTCTTTCACGTCCACAGAAGCGCCTATCTGTGCCCCTGACTATAGAGTCCCCTATAACTATTGCTCTTCTGTGCTTTGTCCCTCTCTGCTGAACAACAGTGCCAGCCGTGGAAGATTGGAAGATTATGGTAAGCCCTTTCACTATCTCCATTCCCACTTCCTTTAGCAACCTGGGATGCAAGCAATCCGGACCAGGTGACTTATCTACCCCAAGAATAGCCAGCCTTTTTAATATTTCCTCCCTCTCAATTTTTATCCTATCCATTGCCTCTACTCTCTCTGCTTCTACTGATACTTTGTCAGCCTCCATTTCCTTAGTGAACACTGATAAAAAGTACTCGTTAAGTATAATAGCCTTGCCCTGCGTCTCTCAGCATATGTTACCCTCTCTGTCCTTAATAAGCCCCACTCCACGCCTTACTTCTTTGGCCTCCTTGTCTCGCGAGACAAGCACCTAGAGGTGGTCAGTGGTTTGTGAAGCAGCGCCTGGAGTGGCTATAAAGGCAAATTCTAGAGTGACAGACTCTTCCACAGGCGCTGCAGATAAAATTGGTTGTCGGAGCTGTTACACAGTTGGCTCTCTTCTTGCACTTCTGTCTTTTTTCCTGCCAACAGCTAAGTCTCTTCGACTTGCCACTCTTTAGCCTCGCCTTTATGGCTGTCTGCCAGCTCTGGTGATCGCTGGCAACTGACTCCCACGACTTGTGATCAATGTCACAGGACTTCATGTCGCGTTTGCAGACGTCTTTAAAGCGCAGACATGGACGGCTGGTGGGTCTGGTACCGGTGACGAGCTCGATGTATAATGCGTCCTTGGGGATCCTGCCATCTTCCATGCGGCACAAATGGCAAAGCCATCTCAAGCCGCTGGCTCAGTAGGGTGTATAAGCTGGGGATGTTGGCCGCCTCGAGGGCTTCTGCATTGGAGATACGGTCCTGCCACCTGATGCCAAGGATTCTCCGGAGGCAGCGAAGATGGAATGAGTTGAGACGTCGCTCTTGGCTGACATACGTTGTCCAGGCCTCTCTGCTGTAGAGCAAGGTACTGAGGACAGAGGCTTAAAACACTCGGACTTTTGTGTTCCCTGTCAGTGCGCCATTTACCCACACTCTCTTGGCCAGTCTGGACATAGCGGCGGACGCCTTTCCCATGCGCTTGTTGATTTCTTGTTGAGAGACAGGTTACTGGTAATAGTTGAGCCTAGGTAGGTGAACTCTTGAACCACTTCCAGAGCGTGGTCGCCGATATTGATGGATGGAGCATTTCTGACATCCTGTCCCATGATGTTTGTTTTCTTGAGGCTTATATTTAGGCCAAATTCGTTGCAGGCAGCCGCAATCCTGTCAATGAGTCTCTGCAGACACTCTTCTGTGTGGGATGTTAATGCAGCATCGTCAGCAAAGAGGAGTTCCCTGATGAGGACTTTCCGTACTTTGGTCTTCGCTCTAAGACGGGCAAGGTTAAACAACCTGCCATCTGATCTTGTATGGAGGAAAATTCCTTCTTCTGAAGACTTGAACGCATGTGAGAGCAGCAGTGAGAAGATCCCAAACAGTGTAGGTGCGATAACACAGCTCCGTTTCACGCCACTCAGGATAGGAAAGGGGTCCGATGAGGCGCCGCTATGCTGCATTGTGCCTTTCATATTGTCATGGAATGAGGTGATGATACTTGGTAGCTTTGGTGGACATCTGATCTTTGCTAGTAGTCTGAAGAGACCACGTCTGCTGACGAGGTCAAAGGCTTTGCTGAGATCTATGAAAGCAATGTAGAGGGGCATCTGTTGATTCACGGCATTTCTCCTGTAGCTGGCAAAGGGAGAACAGCATGTCAATGGTGGATCTCTCTGCTCGAAAGCCGCACTGTGCCTCAGGGTAGACACGCTCAGCTAGCTTCTGAAGTCTGTTTAAAACGACTCGAGCGAAGACTTTCCCCACTATGCTGAGCAGGGAGATTCCACGGTAGTTGTTGCAATCACCACAGTCACCCTTGTTCTTATAGAGGGTGATGATATTGGCATCGCGCATGTCCTGTGGTACTGCTCCCTCATCCCAGCACAGGCAAAGCAGTTCATGGAGTGCTGAGAGTATAGCAGGCTTGGCACTCTTGATTATTTCAGGGGTAATGCCGTCCTTTCCAGGGGCTTTTCCACTGGATAGAGAATCAATGGCATCACCGAGTTCCGATTTTGTTGGCTGTTCATCCAGCTCATCCATGACTGGCAGAGTCTGGGCTGCATTGAGGGCGGTATTAGTGACAAAATTTTCCCTGGAGTACAGTTCTAGATAGTGCTCCACCCAGCGGTCCATTTTCTTGCGTTGGTCAGTGATCGTGTCCCCTGATTTAGATTTGAGGGGGGGGCGATCTTCCTGATGGTTGTCCCAAAAGCTCTCTTAATGCCATCATACATTCCTCTGATGTTTCTGGTGTCGGAGGCCAGCTGAATATGACTGCATAGGTGTTGCCAGTAGTCATATGTTACCCTCTCTGTCCCTAATAGGCCCCACTCCACTTCTTACTACTAGCTTACTATTTACATGCTGGTAGAAGATCTTTAGATTCCCTTTTATATTGACACCCATTCTATTTTCCTATTCTCTCTTTGCCAGTCTTATTTTCCTCTTCACCTCCCCTCTCAACTTATTATATCCGGCCTGGTTCTCACTTGATGAGTTCACCTGACATGCCTCGTGCACCTGTTTTGTTTTATCATTATCTCGATCTCCCTCATCAACCAAGGAGCCCTGTTCTTGGTTCCCCTACCTTTCACCCTTGATTGAATGTTCCTAGCCTGTACTTGAAGCATCTTTTCCTTAAAGATAACCCATTGTTCCAATACAGCTCTTCCTGACAGTCTTTGGTTCCATTTTACCCTGGCTAGTTCCCTTCTCATCGTGTTGAAATTAGCCCTCTTTCAATCTACATATTCTACCTTACTTTGTTCCCTGCTTTTCTGCATTATTAGTCTAAACCTTATGATACAATAATCACTCTTACCCAAGTGCTCCCCCACAGACACTTGGTCCACTTGACCCACCTCACTTCCCAGCACCAGATCCAGCATTGCCTCTTTTCTAGTTGGGCTGAGAACATACTGATTAAGGAAGTTCTCCTGAACACATTTTAGAAATTCCTCCCCCTCCTTACCCTTTACTCTAAAATTATCCCAATCGATATTTGGGTAATTAAAGTCCCCCAATATCACCACTCTATAGTTCATGCACATTTCTGTGATTTCCTGCAAATTTGCACATCTATCTCTCTCTCACTATTTGGAGGCCTATAGAATAACCCCTAGTAGTGTGATCATACCCTTTTTTGTTCCTCAACTCTAACCAAATGGATTCTGTCCTTGCCCCTTCAAGAACATCCTCCCTTTCAGCACTGCAATGTCTTCCCTAATCAGGACTGCCAACCCACCTCCCTTTACTTCTCTTAGCTTTTCTGAACACTTTACATCCTCATACATTAAGCGCTCAGTCCTTGCCATTTTTAAATCACATTTCCGTTATTGCCACTACATCATATTCCCATACCGCTATTTGTGCTTGTAGCTCACCAACATTATTCACCACACTTTGGGCATTTAAATACATGCATTGCTCATCCTCCCTTTCCCCTTCATGGGAATGTACCTTGACTGTGCCCGAACTATCTCTTCTTTAAAGGCAACCCATTGTTCAGTTACTGTTTTGCCTGCCAACCTTTAATTCCAATTTATCTGAGCCAGATCCATTCTTATCTCATTGAAGTTGGCTTTCGCCCAGTTAATTATTCTTGCTCTAATTGTTCCTTGTCCTTTTCCATAGCCAACCTAAACCTGATGATACAATGATTGATCACTGTCCTTTAATGTTCCCGCGAAATAAAAAAAATCTGTTTAAATAAGGAAATAATCCACAGGCCACACTGCCCCCCGGTGGCTGGACTGTAAATCCCTGTGACACAACTCAGTACTGCTCTACACCAGAAGGTGAAAGCCATATAGAGGTGCAGGGAAGCCAACAAACCTCACTGGATCTAATTCCAGAGTGGATGAAGCACCTGATCTCACTGGATGCAGTTCCAGAAGGGGTAGAGAAGCTGATTGGCACTGGATACAGTTCCAGAGATGGAGATCCTGACTCACACTAAGCCAGTGAGGGTTGATATCCCTCTCACTGAATCCAGTTCCAGACAGTATGG
Organism: Heterodontus francisci; assembly: GCF_036365525.1. Lineage (NCBI taxonomy): Eukaryota > Metazoa > Chordata > Chondrichthyes > Heterodontiformes > Heterodontidae > Heterodontus > Heterodontus francisci. The sequence continues at coordinate 20,247,349 of NC_090416.1, forward strand.
ATATCCTGATAATGAATACAGTTCTGGGAGAGTGGAGATCCTGAGTCTCACTGGATACAATTGCAACGGGATTGGAGATCCTGACTCTACTGGATAAGGACAGAGGGGTGGAAAGCCCAACTCTCACTGGATACATTTGTAGAAGGGGTGGAAGTCCTGACTCTCTCTGGGTCCAGTTCCGGAGAGGATGGAAATCCTGACTTTACTGGATCCAGTTCCAGATGTTGGAGATCCTGACTATCACTGGATGCAGTTCCAGAGAAGATGGCTATCCTGCCTCTCACTGGATCGAATTCCAGAGGGGGTGGAAATCCTGACTCTCACTGGATCCAGTTCCAGAGAGGGTTGAGATCCTGACTCTCACTGGATTCAGTTCCAGAGGGGGTGGAGATCCTGACTCTCACTGGATTCAGTTCCAGAGGGGGTGGAGATCCTGACTCTCACTGGATCCAGTTCCAGAGGGGGTGGAGATCCTGACTCTCACTGGATCCAGTTCCAATGGGATTGGAGATCCTGACTCTCACTGGATCCAGTACCAGGGGGGATGGAGATCCTGACTCTCACTGGATCCAGTTCCAGAGGTGATGGAGATCCTGAGTGTCACTGGATAAAGTTCCAGAGGGGGTGGAGATCCTGACTCTCACTGGATCCAGTTCCAGAGGGGGTGGAGATCGTGAGTGTCACTGGATCCAGTTCCCGAGGGGGGTGGAGATCCTGCCACTGGATCCAGTTCAACGGGGTGGAAATCCTGACTCTCACTGGATCCAGTTCCAGAGGGGGGGAGATCCTGACTGTCACTGGATCCAGTTCCAGAGAGGGTGGAGATCCTGACTCGCACTGGATCCAGATCCAGAGGGGTGGAGTTCCTGACTCTCATTGGTTCCAGTTCCAGAGGGGGAGGTGGAGATCTTGACTCTCACTGGATCCCATTCTGGGGTGGGGTGGTGGTTGGAGATCCAGACTGTCACTGGATCCCATTCCAGAGGGGTGTGGAGATCCCTACTGACACTGGATCCAGTTCCAGAGGGGGTGGAGATCCTGACTCTCACTGGATAGGTATAGAAGGGGATGGAGCTCCTGACTCTCATTGGTTCCAGTTCCAGAGGGGGGTGGAGATCCTGACTCTCACTGGTTAAAGTTCCAGATGGGCATGGAGATCCTGACTGTCACTGGATCCAGTTCCAGAGGGGGTGGCGAACCAGACTGTGACTTGATCCAGTTCCGGGGGGTGGAGTTCCTGACTGTCACTGTATGCAGTTCCAGATAGGGTGGAGATCCTGACTCTCACTGGATCCAGTTCCAGAGGGGGTGGAGATCCTGACTGTCACATCTGACATGTGGGAGTCTTTCAAACGTCAGCTGATTAGAATCCAGGACCAGCATGTTCCTGTGAGGAAGAAAGACAAGTTTGGCAAGTTTCGGGAAGCTTGGATAACACGGGATATTGTGAGCCTAGTCAAAAAGAAAAAGGAAGCATCTGTAAGGGCTGGAAGGCTAGGAACAGATGAAGCATTTGAGGAATATAAAGACAGTAGGAAGGAACTTAAGCAAGGAGTTAGGAGGGCTAAAAGGGGTCATGAAAAGTCATTGGCAAACAGGATTAAGGAAAATCCCAAGGCTTTTTATACATATATAAAGAGCAAGAGGGTAACCAGGGAAAGGGTTGGCCCACTCAAGGACAGAGAAGGGAATCTATGTGTGGAGCCAGAGGAAATGGGCGAGGTGCTAAATGAGTACTTTGCATCAGTATTCACCAAGGAGAAGGACTTGGTGGATGATGAGCCTCGGGAAGGGAGTGCAAATAGTCTCAGTCATCTCATTATCAAAAAGGAGGAGGTGTTGGGTGTCTTGCAAAGCATTAAGGTAGATAAGTCCCCAGGGCCTGATGGGATCTACCCCAGAATACTGAGGGAGGCAAGGGAAGAAATTACTGGGACCTTGACAGAAATCTTTGCATCCTCATTGGCTACAGGTGAGGTCCCAGAGGACTGGAGAATAGCCAATGTTGTTCCTTTGTTTAAGAAGGGTGGCGAGGATAATCCAGGAAATTATAGGCCGGTGAGCCTTACGTCAGCGGTAGGGAAACTATTAGAGAGGATTCTTCGGGACAGGATTTACTCCCATTTGGAAACAAACAAACTTATTAGCGAGAGACAGCACGGTTTTGTGAAGGGGAGGTCGTGTCTTACTAATTTGATTGAGTTTTTTGAGGAAGTGACGAAGATGATTGATGAGGGAAGGGCGGTGGATGTTGTCTATATGGACTTTAGTAAAGCCTTTGACAAGGTCCCGCATGGCAGACTGGTGCAAAAGGTGAAGTCACACGGGATCAGAGGTGAGCTGGCAAGATGGATACAGAACTGGCTCGGTCACAGAAGACAGAGGGTACCAGTGGATGGGTGTTTTTCTGAATGGAGGGATGTGACTAGTAGTGTTCCGCAGGGATCAGTGCTGGGACCTTTGCTGTTTGTAGTATATATAAATGATTTGGAGGAAAATGTAGCTGGTCTGATTAGTAAGTTTGCGGACGACACAAAGGTTGGTGGAGTTGCGGATAATGATGAGGATTGTCAGAGGATACAGCAGGATATAGATCGGTTGGAGTAAAAACAAGAAATGCTGGAACCACTCAGCAGGTCTGGCAGCATCTGTGGAAAGAGAAGCAGAGTTAACGTTTCGGGTCCGTGACCCTTCATCGGAACTGACAAATATTAGAAAAGTCACAGGTTATAAGCAAGTGAGGTGGGGGTGGGGCAAGAGATAACAAAGGAGGTCTAGATTGGACCAGGCCACATGGCTGACCAAAAGGTCACGGAGCAAAGGCAAACAATATGTTAATGGTGTGTTGAAAGACAAAGGATTAGTACAGATTAGCTGTTAATACACTGAATATTGAACAGCAGCAAGTGCAAACCTGAAAAAAAACAGTGGGTAAGCAAACTGAACAAACTAAGATGAAATGAAAAAAATGCAAAAAAAAAGATTGTAAAAAATGTAAAAAAGAATGTAAAAAAAAGGAAGAAAAAAATGACTAAAAATGAAAGTAAAGTGGGGGGCTGTCATGCTCTGAAATTATTGAACTCAATGTTCAGTCCGGCAGGCTGAATACTCATTTTTTTCTTCCTTTTTTTTTAACATTCTTTTTTACATTTTTATTTGCATTTTTTTCATTTCATCTTAGTTTGTTCAGTTTGCTTACCCACTGTTTTTTTTCAGGTTTGCACTTGCTGCTGTTCAATATTCAGTGTATTAACAGCTAATCTGTACTAATCCTTTGTCTTTCAACACACCATTAACATATTGTTTGCCTTTGCTCCGTGACCTTTTGGTCAGCCATGTGGCCTGGTCCAATCTAGACCTCCTTTGTTATCTCTTGCCCCACCCCCACCTCACTTGCTTATAACCTGTGACTTTTCTAATATTTGTCAGTTCCGATGAAGGGTCACGGACCCGAAACGTTAACTCTGCTTCTCTTTCCACAGATGGTGCCAGACCTGCTGAGTGGTTCCAGCATTTCTTGTTTTTATTTCAGATTTCCAGCATCCGCAGTATTTTGTTTTTATTAAATCGGTTGGAGACTTGGGCGGAGAAATGGCAGATGGAGTTTAATCCGGACAAATGTGAGGTAATGCATTTTGGAAGGTCTAATGCAGGTGGGAGGTATACAGTAAATAGCAAAACCCTTAGGAGTATTGACAGGCAGAGAGATCTGGGCGTACAGGTCCACAGGTCACTGAAAGTGGCAACGCAGGTGGATAAGAGAGTCAAGAAGGCATTCGACATGCTTGCCTTCATCGGTTGGGGCAGAGAGTATAGAAATTGTCAAGTCATGTTGCAGCTGTACAGAACCTTAGTTAGGCCACACTTAGAATATTACGTGCAATTCTGGTCGCCACACTACCGGAAGGACGTGGAGGCTTTGGAGAGGGTACAGAGGAGGTTTACCAGGATGTTGCCTAGTCTGGAGGGCATTAGCTATGAGGAGAGGTTGGAAAAACTCGGATTGTTTTCACTGGAACGACGGAGGTGGAGGGGCGACATGATTTACAAAGGTTTACAAAGTTATGAGCGGCATGGACAGAGTGGATAGTCAGAAGCTTTTTCCCAGGGTGGAAGAGTCAGTTACTGGGGGACATAGCTTTAAGGTGCGAGGGGCAAAGTTTAGAGGGGATGTGCGAGGCAAGTTTTTTACACAGAGGGTGGTGAGTGCCTGGAACTTGCTGCCAGGGGAGGTGGTGGAAGCAGATACGATAGCGATGTTTAAGAGACATCTTGACAAATATATGAATAGGAAGGGAATAGAGGGATCTGGGCCCCAGAAGTTCAGAAGGTGTTAGTTTCGGAAGGCATCAAGATCGGCGCAGGCTTGGAGGGCCGAATGGCCTGTTCCTGTGCTGTATTGTTCTTTGTTCTTTTTGTTCTTGTCACTGGATCCAGTTCCAGAGGGGGTGGAGATCCTGACTGTCACTGGATCCAGTTCTAGAGGGGGGGTGGAGATACCTACTGTCACAGGATCCAGTTCCAGAGGGGTTGGAGATCCTGAGTGTCACTGGATAAAGTTCCAGAGGGGGTGGAGATCCTGACTCTCAGTGGATAGGTATAGAAGGGGATGGAACTCCTGACTGTCACTGGATCCAGTTCCAGAGGAGTTGGAAATCCTGACTCTCTCTGGATAGGTACAGAGGGGGTGGAGCTGTTGACTCTCGCTGGATCCCGTTCCAGAGGGGGTGGAGATCCTGACTGTCACTGGATCCAATTACAGAGGGGCTGGAGATACTGACTGTCACTGGATCCAGTTCCAGAGAGGGTGGAGATCTTGACTCTCACAGATCCAGTTCCAGAGGGGGTGGAGATCCTGACTCTCACTGGATCCCATTCCGGGATGGGGGATGTTTGGAGATCCTTACTGTCACTCAATCCCGTTGCAGAGGGGCGTGGAGAACCCTACTGTCACCGGATCCAGTTCGAGAGAGGGTGGAGATCCTGACTCTCACAGATCCAGTTCGAGAGAGGGTGGAGATCCTGACTCTCACAGATCCAGTTCGAGACAGGGTGGAGATCCTGACTCTCACAGATCCAGTTCGAGAGAGGGTGGAGATCCTGACTCTCACAGATCCAGTTCGAGAGAGGGTGGAGATCCTGACTCTCACAGATCCAGTTCGAGAGAGGGTGGAGATCCTGACTCTCACAGATCCAGTTCGAGAGAGGGTGGAGATCCTGACTCTCACAGATCCAGTTCGAGAGGGGGTGGAGATCCTGACTCTCACAGATCCAGTTCGAGAGAGGGTGGAGATCCTGACTCTCACAGATCCCCCAGCCTCTGAGCTACTTTTACTGCCGTCACAGGTCCGCCTTTGGCAGAAAGCCCGGTTCCTCAACCGTCACCCGGCTTCGCGCGCTCGCGCCTGCGCAATGAGCAGCCACCGGTGGCGGCGCCCTGCATTCTGGGAGGCGGCTGCGCAGGCGCACTCGCTCCTTCGGCCCGCGGACGACAGTTCCCGTGAGTCTCTGCATCTATGCGCAGGCGCGGTGGCAGCAGCGCTTGGTTGACTGTTGGTCTCGGAGCTGTTCGGCTTCCATCCGTTGTGGAGCAGGATCATCCCACAGCGAGCGGCCAGGTAGGAGGGTCAATCCTGAGGGAGTGCCGCACTGTCGAGGGTCAGTGCTGAGGGAGTGCCGCACTGTCGAGGGTCAGTGCTGAGGGAGTGCTGCACTGTCGGAGGGTCAATCCTGAGGGAGTGCCGCACTGTCGAGGGTCAGTGCTGAGGGAGTGCCGCACTGTCGGTGGGTCAGTACCGAGGGAGTGCTGCACTGTCGGAGGGTCAGTACCGAGGGAGTGCCGCACTGTCGGAGGGTCAGTACCGAGGGAGCGCCGCACTGTCGGAGGGTCAGTACTGAGGGAGCGCCGCACTGTCGAGGGTCAGTGCTGAGGGAGTGCTGCACTGTCGGAGGGTCAGTACCGAGGGAGTGCCGCACTGTCGGAGGGTCAGTGCCGAGGGAGTGCCGCACTGTCGGAGGGTCAGTGCCGAGGGAGTGCCGCACTGTCGGAGGGTCAGTACCGAGGGAGTGCTGCACTGTCGGGAGGGTCAGTAGTTGTCCTCGGTGCCCTGTGTAAAAACAGCCTACTCTGATATATTGCTTCTTCTTACACCAATCAGAAAGTGAAGCCAGACCCTCCATTATCCGATTGGATGATTCCTGGCTGTCAGTCAAACAGTCTTTTGCCATATTCAGTATCTGTAATAAGTAGAGTTGTTCAGTGAAAATTGTTTCAAGCCCTAATGATTTTCACTCCCGGGTTTTTGCTCTGTGCAGTGTCCTGCAAGGTTTTTTTTGAAAAACTCTTTTCGGGATATGGGCATCACAGCCACAATTGCCAATTATTGCCAATCCCAAAGGAATTTCCATAGAACCATAGAAAAATTACAGCACAGAAGGAGGCCACTCCACCCATTGTGTCTGTGCCGGCTGAAAAACTAGCCACCCAATCTAATCCCACCTTCCAGCACCTGGTCCATAGCCTTGCCGGTTACAGCACTTCAGGTGCATGTCCAGGTACCTTTTAAATGAGTTGAAGGTTTCTGCCTCCACCACCATTCCTGGCAGTGACTGCCAGACACCCACCACCCTCTGGGTGAAAACATTTTTCCTCATGTTCCCTGTAATCCTTCTACCAATCACCTTAAATCCGTGCCCCCGGTAACTGACCTCTCCGCTAGGGGACACAGGTTCTTCCTGTCTACTCTATCTAAGCTCCTCATAATTTTGTACACCTCAATTAAGTCACCCCTCAGCCTCCTCTGTTCTAAGGAAAACAACCCTAGCCTATCCAATCTTTTCTCATAGCTGCAACTTTCAAGCCTTGGCAACATTCTTGTAAATCTCCTCTGTACTCTCTCCTTGAGAAAGTGGTGATGGATTCTGCTGTCTTTAGCCTGTTGTCTATGGGAATTAATTGTGGAGTGTTGACAATGCGAGGAGGCAGTGATGTTGGGGGGCTGGGGTGGAGTGGGAAGTTTAACCTGGTGTACTCACGGCCTCAGGATCGCTAACCAGCCTTACTGCTTCAGTCAGCAGGTGACGAAGGCAGCTTGGATGAGTTTCCTGGTGAAGCTGCTTCAGTTTGTGCCAGCCCTGAGCTCGAGAGCAGTGACGACAACATCAGCCCGTGCCATGGAGAGGCCCGTGGAGAGTGCCATCCACAGCAAGCTGGTGCAGTGCCTGGCACCCACGCACCTGCAGGTCATCAATGAGAGCCACATGCATGCAGTGCCCACAGGCTCAGAGACCCACTTCAAGGTGGTAGTGGTCAGCGAGAGGTTCGAGGGGGTGCCCCTGCTCCAGAGGCACCGGATGGTCAATGAGACCCTGAAGGAGGAGCTGGCAACCAGGGTCCATGCCCTCTCCATCCAGGCCAAGACCCCCCGGCAGTGGGGAGCTGAACCCCACATTGACAGGAGCCCAGCCTGCTTGGGGGGCTCCAAACACGACCAGCACATGGCAGTCAAATTGGGAGCACTTTCCAAAGACTGAGGGCCGCTGAGCTGGTGATGCAGCCCCTGCAGAGCGGATGTAGACTGAGGGAAGCAGAGTTACTGTCGCATTACTGACTTCTCACATGTTCTGATGAGGCAAAGCTTTCGTCAGGTACTTCTTTAAAAATGGCAGTTTGGTGATCAGGAAAATAAATCTCTTTGCTCTGCAGTTTCGATAATATCAGTCATGTGGAATTACAGAACAGGATTTGACCATTCAGCCCATTGTATCTGTTTTCCTTTTGAAAGTTACTATTGAGTCTGCTTCCACTGCCCTTTCAGGTAGCACATTCCAGATCATAACTCGTTGTGGAAAAAAAATTATGTCCCCCCTGGCTCTTTTGTCTGTCACCTTAACTTTGTGTCCTCTGGTTACCAACCCTTCTGCCAATGGAAATTATTTTCCCTGTAATTTTGACCACCTTTGTTAAATCTCTGTTCGAAGGAGAACAATCCCTGCTTCTGTAGTCTCTCCAGGTAATAGTCCCTCATTGAAGAAGTTCCTGACCATTGAATTTCTCTCCCTCAGGTGTGTTCTTAACGTGCAAACTGAGTCAGTGTCTGTAAGTTATTTGACTGTAGGGGGCACAACCTATTCTCATCCCATCTTCACTCAGTATCCAGTTGAGGTCACTGGATAATTACAGGAGGCAGAACGTGCTTCTTCCCTTATATAAAAACAAGAAATGCTGGAACCACTCAGCAGGTCTGGCAGCATCTGTGGAAAGAGAAGCAGAGTTAACGTTTCGGGTCAGTGACCCTTTTACTGACCCGAAACATTAACTCTGCTTCTCTTTCCACAGATGCTGCCAGACCTGCTGAGTGGTTCCAGCATTTCTTGTTTTTATTTCAGATTTCCAGCATCCACAGTATTTTGCTTTTATTTTAGTGCTTCTTCCCTTAGTGACCCTGAGCACTGAGGTCCACTGTAGCTTCCCTCTTCCCAGGGGAAGATAGAACACAGACACTCCAGAAAGATTGCTATATCGAGCATTCCCAGTGACGGATGGTCCACAGTTCTTTTTATTTATTTTTGTTACAGCTTGGAGTAGATTTTTGCCAATGATTGGCCTTTTTTTCTTTTTTTAATATAATACAAAACAGCTAAAATTCAGACAGGCTACAATTATACTCTTACTATATCTGAAACGATACAGATAGCCTCCATCTATCACAGGGTTTACACAGACAGACAAGGCTGCATCCAAATACAAGGAACAGGGCACAACTGCACAAAACCAGTTACACACACACACACACATTGGTTTCTAAATCTACAGTATTCACAAGTCTGAACAAATCTCTCACCAGAAAATTAAAACGAGACGCAAAGTAGAAAAATATTTGGCGATTGACAACGGGTCACTCCGTACAACAGTCACAGAGCCACTGATTGTCACTACATTGGCCTACGGTTACTTAAGTGAGCACCATGGGCGGGGAGAGGGCGGTAAATGGGGAGACAAGGGGTGAGGGATGGGAAAGGGGGAGGAGTTTTGATTTGGACCGGCTTCAGATTTGCTGAAAATGCACATTTTGCAATCAGGGTTCTGATTTTGAAATTTTAATTTGTAAATGATTTTCAATTTTTTCTTTTCCTGCCCTGAGGATACAAAGGTCTGCAGCAAGACAGTCAGTGCCAGCCCAGGGCTCTCCCGTAACTAGACTCCAGGGGCTGAATGGGTCTGTTTAGTCTCTGATTATTAGTTGGGACTGGTTAGGGATTGGTTGTTGTTTGGGTCTGGTTAAGGGTTTATTAGTGACTGATCCCCTGCACCTCCCTCCAACCCTGCCAAGTTATAGTAACTACCAGTTAGAAGTGGAGAGGAGTAAATTCTTGCTCTTCTTCCATTGCACCCACTTGGCCCAGTGCTTCACCCTCGGACTGGATTATTGTACTGAATCTAACAGGAAAAGGTCACTCTGGACACCTACACCTAGAAATTGCACAAAGTTTGTCTGATACCAGGAAATGGAAAAGCTGGGTCACTGTACAGATCACATAATCAGGGCCTGGTAAACTATGCCTCAACAGGATGGGGCTTGGACCCTCGGCCATTTTTGACTTTTACACGCTGTATTTACAGTTCAAACTGACACTGCAGCTGGGATCACACGGCAGGTAAATGATGCGGTTGATTTGTGCTCTGTGGGTGGTCGGGTCACTTTCAACTATGGGGTGGGGCTCTCGAGGATCCTGACTTATATCAGACCAACTGTGATCTGTACAGTGAGACTTGTGTACACAATACAAGGAGGATTTGTATTTACATCTCCCGCAGGAGCTGGTAATGAGCGCTATAGAGTTTTATTTCTTTGTCCATGTGGGAAGACGTACAAGAACAATATGAAAAACGGGAGAAAAATGAGTCACAGTGTCTACAACTACAGGGGCTCTAGCCAGAGCCAGACTCACTGCAGCACCTGGCCGCGAGTCTCTGGCAGTTTTAAAGCCAGGTAGCTGCCCATAGCCAGGGCGATGGAGGCCAGCATGATGGGCACTGCTCGCGTCACTCCCACAAAGGACTGGAATATGCTAATACCTAGCACAGCCGCCAGCTTACACAGAGCGTTGAGGAATCCAAAGGCCGTGGTCCTGCCAGGATACAAAAGAAACATGTTACCAATTGAAACACCAGGGAGACCAGCAGCACTGGAAAACATGGAGCGGCGCGAGACCAGGCGTACTGGAAAACGGGGTGCGGTGAGAGACCGGCAACACTGGAAAACAGGGAGGGGCGAGATACTGGGAGCACTGGAAAACAGGGAGGGGCGAGATACTGGGATCACTGGAAAACAGGGAGCGGCGAGACACCGGGAGCACTGGAAAACAGGGAGGGGCGAGAAAACGGGAGCACTGGAAAACAGGGAGGGGCGAGATACTGGGATCACTGGAAAACAGGGAGCGGCGAGACACCGGGAGCACTGGAAAACGGAGCGGCGAGAGACCGGCAACACTGGAAAACAGGGAGGGGCGAGAAAACGGGAGCACTGGAAATCAGGGAGGGGCGAGACACCGGGAGCACTGGAAAACAGGGAGCGGCGAGAGACCGGCAACACTGGAAAACAGGGAGCGGCACAAGACTGGGATCCCAACGTTCCCTGTAAGCTGCACAGCAATCGAGTGTACCACGCGGGAACAAACAGTTTGCGCCTAACAATGAAAAATGAAAGGGAGTATTGCCAGGAGAGCTGAGAGAGGCTCACTCGTACCGTTTATCAGAGGGATACAGTTCCACCGTTATGACATCCAGTGCATTCCACGAAGCAATGCTGACTCCCCCGAACAGACACAGCAGTGCAATCATCGCAGACTCATTGTTACCAAAAGACACAAAGAAGCAGCTGATACAGGAGAGTGTGCTGGAGCCGGCTGGTGAGAGAGAGAAAGAGCAGGGGTGCAGTTACACACAGGACTCAGGCAAAGTTACAACCTTCTGGATTACACTGTATTACTCTACTAGCCCAGTACAGGCCCACCAATGAGGTGTGGAGAGGAATTGCCAAGCCCATCTACCCCGCGCCAAGCACCCCCCCCCCCCCCACAAAACCAAAATCCTAGAGCCGGGAAGAATCAGAGAAGATCCCCCAAACCCCCATTCCCTGCTCCCGCCACTCACCCAGCATCCTAAGCCGGCCGATCTTGTCCAGGAGGAGGGCAGACACAATGTTTCCAGGCAGCACAGCCAGAGATCCCAGGAAACTAACGAAGTAGATCATGTAGGCATTGTTATCATCACTGAAGTCCAGCTGACAGCCCTCCTTACTGTGTAGGAAGGTGCTGTTCACCAAGCGGCAGCTCATCAACTTATAGTCAAAGAAATCTGTACATAGACAATGACACATTTCATCACCACAGCAGTGCAAGGATACCTCACCTCCCCACACAGCTGAAAATCTCCCCCCAGCCCCCCAATTTAAATAGTAAGTTTCCACAGGATATTCAGCCACATGGGCAATGTGGAGAGACCAATCCTGTCCTTATCCATAGTCTCACATACACTGCATTATCATTAGGAGCAGGAATCCTGATTGAACTTCCAACCACCCCTGTTTTCAGCCCCCTGCAACCATCCCTGGGGCACTGAAGCAAACTGCAGGAGCTGCTCACTATTCATCCACAGGTCCAGACACATACACACTCCCCCATTCAGCCACAGATCCAGACACTTACACTCCCCCATTCAACTGTAGGGAGAGCCCTGGACACACTCCCTCCCCAATGCATACACACAAAAGCACACACATCTGAGTTACTGCAGATAAAAAAACATCATCAGACTCTCATGCCCACCTCCCTCCCACCGCCCCACCATCTTCCGAGACAGTGAAGCAGAGGGAGAGTGCGAGCGAGCAGTAGGCAGTCACAAGGAGCAGGGGACTGAGCTGATGAACCTGTGTTGTAGAAGATTGTTGAGATAAAGGTGCAGTTCTTGAAGAAGCTGTTACTGGAGGTAATGTCTTCAAAATAACATTCTTCAAAGAGAGAGTCCTCAAATATCACCGATTTCATCTTCATCCCTATGAACCTGCCCAGAACAACAAGATGATTGGATCTTAACAAAAGGGGCCAAACTCACAGTACGCAGGGAATAATTTTATCACTGTGCCTTAAGGAGACGGTGCTAAAAATCACAAGAAACATAGTGCAGACAGCTAGATAACGTTAGGCAGTCCCGGAATGAGTCGTGAGTTTATCCACACCACACTGACCAAGAACACCCTGATCCACACCCACTTTGCCAGTCTCCACCAGGAACAGAAGTAGAGAGCAAGAGGTCAGCCAGGGTTCCTGATCCTGATCAGCCAGACACATCTGGTGTGTGCAGGAGCTAGCTCAGGTGTGACATCCCCACATGGTGCAACTCTGGGGGAGGTGCCAGAGGGCAGCCCGTGCCCACAGCTGTAGGGCAGGATGTGTAGCCACAGTGACACAATAATACAACTCCTGGGAAGCCCATCCTCTTTTAAGTAATCTCCTGGACACTCACTTGTCATTGTAGTAATCTCCATTCTTATGAATTTGATTTTCCAATGTGAAGTTGAAGGTGAAATGTTCAACCTTCTCCTTGTAGAAGACTTTAGTGCGCGACGAATACTCCATCATCTGCAGATGTTTGATCATATCCGGGAACCACACAGTCAACCCATAGTAACTGAGGAATACAGAGCTTAGATCAGCATGTGTCACTCACCTCAGCTGGAGCAATGGTTACAATTTTCATTTCAGACACAGCAGCAGATTAGATACAGAGTAAAGCTCCCTCTACACTGTCCCATCAAACACTCCCAGAACAGGTACAGTACGGGGTTAGATACAGAGTAAAGCTCCCTCTACACTGTCCCCATCAAACACTCCCAGAACAGGTACAGTACGGGGGTTAGATACAGAGTAAAGCTCCCTCTACACTGTCCCCATCAAACATTCCCAGAACAGGTACAGCACGGGGTTAGATACAGAGTAAATCTCCCTCTACACTGTCCCCATCAAACATTCCCAGAACAGGTACAGCACGGGGTTAGATACGGAGTAAATCTCCCTCTACACTGTCCCATCAAACACTCCTAGGGCAGTTACAGCAATTCACAAGTCCAGGCTGTGAGCCATCGGGGGTGGGGGGGGTGCGGGATTCGTCCTCCCTGATTGCCAGCCCCTCTTCCGCGGTTACGTTCATGCCCGGGTGTCCCTGGAAAAGGAGCATAAGGTGTCCGCCGGTACGCTTGAGGCCTTCCGCGACTGGTGGGCACCGCAAGCACTGGAGTGCATAATTGACGCCGAGAATGGCATTTTAATGAATATAAAGGGGGCCTGAGGAATAAAGGCCCCCTTGACATAAAATACATAAAAGGGGCCTGGGGTATAAAGGCCACCTTCAAAAAACAAGAAAAAAAATGGGGCTGGCTGTTGTTTGATTGGAGGTTTTTTTTATTTCCAAAATATACTTTATTCATAAAAATCTGTAAAAAATACATTCCCAAACAGTTTCAAGCAGCACCAAGTCAAAAAATACAAACAGTGCAAAGATGATCAGTTTCCTTCAATACAATCATGAGCTGCCTCACAACCCTTCCATTTCATTTGTCATGCCATATACATTTTACAGCAAACGAAAATTTTCCCAATACAGTTTGAGGGGTTTCCCATGGATCCAGCCCCTCAGTTCAGTTTGGTGGGGGGACCTTACACAGTGGTCTTTCCCCATTGAGCCTTTGCTGTGGCTGCCCCAAGCTTTAGTGCGTCCCTCAGCACGTGGTCCTGGACCTTGGAATGTGCCAGTCTGCAACATTTGGTCGTGGACAACTCTTTGCGCTGGAAGACCAACAAGTTTCGGGCAGACCAAAGGGCGTCTTTCACCGAATTGATAGTTCTCCAGCAGCAGTTGATGTTTATCTTGGTGTGCGTCCCTGGGAACAGCCTGTAGAGCACAGACTGCTGTGTTACAGAGCTGCTTGGGATGAACCTCGTCAAAAACCACTGCATCTCTTTCCACACCTGCTTTGCAAAGACACATTCCAGAAGGAGGTGGGCAACCATCTCTTCCCCACCACAGCCACCACGAGGGCATTGTGCGGAGGGGGTGAGACTTCGGGCATGCAAAAAAGATCTGACGGGGAGGGCTCTTCTCACCACCAGCCAAGCTACATCTTGGTGCTTGTTTGAAAGTTCTGGTGATGAGGCATTCCGCCAAATAACTTTGGCGGTCTGCTCGGGGAACCATCCGACAGGATCCACCGTCTCCTTTTTCCGCAGGGCCTTGAGGACGTTCCGTGCAGACCACTGCCTGATGGATCGGTGGTCAAAGTGTTTTCCTGCAGAAACTGTTCCACGAAGGATAGGTGGTACGGCACAGTCCAAATGGATGGAGCGTTCCACGGCAATGTGACCAGGCTCATCCTTCACAATACCGGGGACAGATAGAACCTCAGCACGTAGTGACACTTGGAGTTTGCGTACTGGAGGTCTACACACAGCTTGATGCAGCACACACGAAGGTAGTCATCAGGATGAGGGCGACGTTGGGTACATTTTTCCCGCCCTTATCTTGCTTGATTGGATGTGCTGATTGCAGCCTCAGCTGACAGTGCTAGTGGCAGTTGGAGGTTGCAGAGGGAAAGCTTCAGCAACAATCACCATTACAGTGAAGAAAGAGACCTTTTGTTGGAAACAAGGCTTTGTCTGAAAGGTGGGTGCTGAACACCAGTAGTTTGCTTTGGACTGTTGGGGGAGGAACAAGTGGCCGGAACAACAAGGGGTGTGGCTGCCAATTCAGCAGGAATCTGTGCTGTTGCAACAAGCACACAGGGAAGCTCCCTCCCCATCCCAATTGCCCAGCCTGGGTCAGCTGAAGCTGCCCGGCTAAAGAGACGGAAGGGATAGATAGTGCCTGGGCAGTTTCAGCTGACCCAGGTGAAGACACCTCCCCCAACCAGAAGACCGAAAGACCAAGAGTAATGGCGAAGACTGTTTTAAGTGTGCTGTGTGCACCACCTCCCGACAGCAAGTCATCCATTACAGCCTGTCTTCCCCTTTCCTCAGTACCCTCAGCCTCTCCCCTAACCTGTTGTTTGTTGTTTTTATATATATTCAGTATCTCTGGTGAATCTTTCAAGTTATTCGATTTGCACGCCTACAATTCGGGGTGGGTTTAGCTCTTAGACCCATAGCAAGCCCTTCATCTCCGGTGGCGATGCCCTCTACTACCTATGCAGCTGCAGCCTCTGTGGCTGCCCACGTGACCCCATCACCCTTTAAATTGATAACATTCAGCCATGGGGTGAAGAGCTATCCCCACGCCCAACATGTCCATTGAGGCCTGCGAAAAGGCAATGGCCGAGGTTGTCAGCCCCACGGCCATTGTTGCAGCCCCAAAGATGTACGGGAAGGCTGTGTTCTTTCTGAAGACCGAGCGGATGGTGTCCCTGGCCCTGAGTAAGGGGCTCACTGTGGGGGGGGGGACCTTCCTGCCGGTGGACCCTCTGGGGGCCACAGCGCAGCGGATCGTGCGATCAAACGTTTCAGCCTTCATTCCCAGTGAGCTCCTCCTCCCCATATGCACCATCTGGGGGAAGGTAAGGTCAGGGATCACCCCAGTCCCGCTTGGGCTTCGGGAGCACAGCCTCCAACATGTCTACTCCTTCCACCGCCAGCTATTCATGCAGCTGACGTGGGAGGAGGTCTTGGAGGCCACTTTATGGTGGAGTTCCAGGGGACAGCCTACCACGTTTTCTGGACCTCAGACGGGGCGCGATGCCATGTCTGCAAGGGGATGGGACACATTTGTAAGAACTGCCCCAACCACCCAGCTGCCAACTCCAACTCGGCGGCCCAGTGTGGCACCACTGCACCTCCTCCCACTCCCCCTATACCTTCTACAGACATCGCTCCGTCGGTTCCGGAGGCTGTGGTTTTCACGGCCTCCGGTGGGGAGTGGGGTGCCCTTCCGAGTGGAAAGAAGACATGGAGGAAAAATAAGCGCATCCCCTGGACACCGTGGCACAACCTGAGCTCAGCCCTAGGCCTGCTAATGGGGAACCCACCTGCCCCAGGGCTGGGCTCAGTCCCAGGGTGACCAGTCAAAAGGAGGGTGCAGAGGCCTCTGATGACATGGAGGTCTCTGAGCCTCCGCGCCCAAGTTGGAAAAAGAGGAGAAGGCATCCCTCCAAGGAGGTAACTCAGGGTCTTGAGGTGCAGGGCCCATCTATTGGAGGGGAGCTGTCTCCTGGTTCGGGTTCCCAGGTTCCCCCTGCCACCACCAGCATCAAGGCTGTAAACTTTGGGTTGGAGCTCCCTACCCCTCAGGATGGAGGGGAGGGGGAGACCCCTGTACATGCAGCCCCTCTGGAAGAAGCAAGTGGAGCCCTGCTTGTGGTGGGAGAGCCTGGGGACGCTCCTGGAGAAGCCTCCCATTCTGCCACTGGGTCGGGTGCCCTGAGGGGAGGGCGAGGCTCCAAAGGATCGACCCTCCCATCCAAAATCCACTCCCAACCAGGACATACTCGACCCAGCTATGGTTGAAAATGCTGCCCGGTGGGCATTGGTGGGACAGGAGATGGCTTCCTCTCTCCACCTGCAGTCCTGGCTCCGGCTGGATTTCCAGAGTCGGGAACATGATTCTCCCCTGGACCGCTCATTGGCCTGGGGATGGAGGTGGAGGGGGGTCCTGAACCGCTGGCGCCCATTGGCTCCAATTGCATTCTAGAACCCAGAGAGAACTCCTCCGCCATCGATCCTGGGGGTGGGATCGTGACGGAGGGGGGACCGGCTGGCGTGGCTGGGACGTCCGCCCCACAGTGTGTGGTGGGTGTGACGGCTGCTGGAGGTGATAACCCGGAGGAGGATGCGGACTCGATATGGGGCACGGAGGACAATCTTGATTCCATAGTCAGTGAGGCGGTGGAGTCCGTCGTGCCTCCCACCGGGTTTCCTGTCATCCCCATGGTGGAACACCAGGATTTCCTCGCGGCATGCAGGGGTTGCTGCAATAAATTTCAGCTGGCCCTCAGCCGTTGGTCGAATCTGGTGCTGATCATCCGGTCTGTCCGTGCCGCCCTCGAAAGTGGGAAAGGGCACGGGCGTGAAACTGGTTCAGAGGTGCCAGTTTAATGTGTTCCTAATGCTGGAAGAGTGGAAGGCCAGGTGCTCCATCCCAACTCCAGCACCTTCACATGGAGGTCTGGAGGAGAGTCCCGAATCGACCACCTCTACTTTTGACAGGCATACGTCTCCCACGTCTCGGCGGCCTCCATACGGCTGGTGCCATGCTCGGACCACCACCTGGTGTGGGCAGAGTTCACTCCGCACGCGGGTGGGGTCCTCGTACTGGCACTTTAACAACCGGCTACTGGAGGACGAGGGATTCCAGGACTTGTTCAGTCAATTCTGGGCTGACTGGAGAAGGAAGCAGGGGGGCTTCCCCTCCTTGAGGCTATGATGGGATTTGGGCAAGACATCCGTGTCTTCTGTCAGGAGTACGCGAAGGGGTCGACCAAGAGGCGGGAAGCCGAGATCGGGCACCTAGAGACTTATAGTCCCGCCTCGGTCATGCCATCGCCGACCCGGCCCTGTGACAGGCGTAGAGAGAGAAGAAGGGCGCGCAGAGGGACCTGCAGCTCATAGGGTCCCGAGGCGTGTATGTGAGGTCGCGGATTCAGATCCTGGAAGATTTGGACCGCGCCTCACCCTTCTGCCACTCGTTGGAAAAATGGCAGGGGGGGGTGGGGGGTGGAGGGGGTGTTGCTCCATAAGCAGCTCATTGAGCTGCTGGCCGACAACGGATCCTTCATCACAGATCCGGAGGGAATGGGTCTCTTGGTCCGTACTTATTACAGAGCGTTGTTCACTTTGGATTCGTCCAGCGAGGACGCGCAAGGAGATTTGTGGGAGGACCTGCCGAAGGTCAGCCCGGAGGGCGCCGAGGGATTGGAGACTCTGCTCACATTGGCGGAGCTGACCGGCACCCTCCACCAGCTCTCGAGGGACAAGTCCCCGAGGCTGGATGGGCTGACCGTAGAGTTCCTCCGGGCGTTCTGGGACATCCTAGGGGATGATTACGTGCGGGTCCTGGGGGAAAGCCTGGCAACCAGGGAGATGCCCGTCTCGTGGCGCAGGGCAGTCATTGTCCTGCTGCCGAAGGGCGATCTCCGCCTGCTTAAGAACTGGCGTCCGGTCTCCCTGCTCAGCACGGATTATAAGATCTTTGCCCGGGCTATGTCTACCCGCCTGGACTCCATGCTGGCCCACACGATCCACCCCAACCAGTCCTACACGGTCCTGGGCCGGTCCATCCAGGACAACGTCCACCTGGTCCAGGACCTCTTCCATCTTTCCCAGAGGACTGGTCAATCGGTCGCATTTCTCTCCCTCAATCAGGAGAAGGCTTTCGACTGGGTGCATCACAAATATCTTTTTGGGACGCTGCGCGCATTCAGACAAGGGCCACATTTTGTGTCCTGGGTCCAACTTTTATACGCTGCCACAGAGTGTCTGGTCAAAGTTAACGGGTCCTTGATGGCACCCCTTCACTTTGGGAGAGGAGTGCATTAGGGATGCCCCATGTCCAGCCAATTGTATACCATCTGCATGGAGCCGTTCCTGTGCCTGCTTCGCAGGAGGTTGACGGGTTTGGCTCTGCACGGGCCGGCCATGCGGGTCGTCCTCTCAGCTTACGCCAATGACATGCTCCTCGCGGTCACAGATCCCGTTGACCTTCAGAGGATGTGCGACTGCCAGCAGACGTTTTCTGCCACATCCTCCACAAGGATCAATTGGGAGAAATGTTCCAGACTCCTGGTGGGTCAGTGGCAGGTGGACTCCCTACCGGAGGAGGTGACACCTTTCGTGTGGAGCACCACGCACCTCCTCTATCTGGGAGTCCACCTTAGCCCCGCTGAGGAAGCCTGGCCGGCAAACTGGCAGGAGTTGGAGGCAAAAGTCACCACTCGGCTGGGGCGCTGGACAGGACTGCTCCGAGTGCTTTCCTACAGGGGCTGAGTGCTGGTCATAAACCATAAATGGCCTCAATGCTGTGGTCCTGGTTGGTCACTTTGGCCCCGCCCCCTGCATTAGCCACCAAGATCCAGCTCGTTGATTTCTTCTGGGGCAAGAGGAAGCACTGGGTCTCTGCCGCAGTCCTGAGTCTCCCGATTGAGGAGGGTGGCCAGTCGCTGGTATGTGTCCGCACCCAGGCTGCGACTCTCTGCCTTCGGACCCTGCAGAGATACCTTTACGTCGAGCGTCTTTCCAGATGGTGTGCGCTGGTGATGTATTTTTTCCGTCAGTGTCACTGCCTTCAAGACAACACGCAGCTCCCGGCGGAGAACATTAGCCGTGCCTCTCTGAGGGAGTTGCCTGTCTTTTACCGGGATCTATTCAGAGTCTGGTACATTGTCGCCTCCAGTCAGGGCACTCACTCGCTGGCGAACAGCGCCTCAGCTGTCCGGGCGGCCGGCTCCGGGGACAGACCGATGGGCGGAGGAGTAGCTGAAGCACCCTGGACACCCCTCGCTGCAGGTGACGAGGGGGCTCGTGAGCGCAGAACGCTCCCAGCCGAGCTGACCTCCGCTCGTCCGGAACTGCTCATCAGACCCAGGCCCCAAAACCCTTCTTGGGAGCCGGTCCCACACAACTCCAGCCACCTCTCGGAAATGCCCTTCGTGCCATTCTAATCGGCGTGGAGGGGTTTCCCATACAGGCTGCTCCTGCACACTCTCCACTTCCTCACCCTCGTCAGCCAGCCGGACACGCCCTGGCGGCCTGCGTTGCCATCTGGCAGGGAGGGGAAACCCTGGTGGAGGTCTCTCTACGTGGGAGTCCTCCCCCTTTACATCGGGGACCTGGGGTGGAGGGTGTTGCACAGGGCAGTTCCGTGCAATAGACTTTTAAGCAGGTTCACAGACTCCCAGGCCACCTGTAATTTCTGCGGCCTAGACGAGTCCGTGTTCCACGTGCATATAGTGTGCAAGTTTGCAGCCCCTGTTTGCATATTTAAAGGGGCTGCTCAAGTTTTGGCTGCACTTCATTCCCACGCTCCTGATCTTTGGGCACCTGGTGCGGAAGGCCGCGGGCCGGGAGCAGGATCTCCTCGTCGGTCTGCTCCTGGGCCTGGCCAAGGTGGCAGTTCACAGGTCCAGGCTGCGGGCCGTCGGGGGGGGGTCCGTCCTCCCGGATTGCCTGCCCCTGTTCCGAGGTTTTGTTCGCACCCGGGTGTCCCTGGAGGAGGAGCATGCGGTGTCCGCCGGTACACTTGAAGTTTTCCGCAACCGCTGGGCACTGCAGGGGCTGGAGTGCATCATCAATGCCGAGAATTGCATTTTTATTTGAGTCTTGTTTTATTTATCTGTTTATAAAGGCCACCTTATATTTAAAAAAAAGGGTCAGATACAGAGTAAAGCTCTCTCTACACTGTCCCATCAAAGACTCCCAGGGCAGGAGTGAAGTATTTGAAAGGTAGCACAGGACTGGAGGGCTGGGTCAATGGAAGGGGGCGTGTTTGGAGAGGGTGCGTTAGCACCGATCTCTGTCACGCACCGACTCCAGGTTAATGAGCGACATACTCAGGGCTGGAGGGAAAACATACCTGAAGGCCATTGTGAACCAGACTGCCATCAAAAGCAGTGTTGTGTGACGGTACTTGATCGAGAAGCATTGCAGGAAGTTGTTCCAAACCTACAAGAACAGAGAACAGACTTAGTCCCACACTGTGTCTGTGTCCATGCTGCCCCCTTATCTGCGGTACACAGCCCATAGACGGAAAGGTTCTAATGATACATACACTGCCCCACCACATGATGTATAAGGGCTGCGCCTGGGTTCTGTACCTGCTGAAAGATATTGGTGAAGCGGACCAGCCAGCGTCGGTACCAAGTGCCTGTATCTGACTGGATCTCAATCAGCTCATCCAACTGTTTCGGGGTTTTAATGTGAGTTACCTGCGGAGACACAAAACATCAGCCGCTAGAGGAAAGATGATACATCTCAACGGAGCACTGACTCATCACCTCTATTTCAACTGATGCCCTTGGCAGGTGAGCCTCCAGAGTCCAAACTCTTCTTCCAAGTGTAAAAGGTGCAGGAGAGGAGTTCAGTGGCTGAACATCCCCTTGCACTGTTGCCAGGCACATTAAATGATTAACCACGGTATAAATCTTCATCCTTCAAAATGCACGCAAAGATGGTGAAGCTTGAGAAAAATGATCAAACACGATTTATTGTAAGGCTATAAATGAGTAAATCTACAGATCAGATAGCAATCAGCACTTGACTTTCAAATTGTTCACAGAGCCTCTCCACCACTGACAAGCCAAAGTCAGAACTGTGGTGCAATACTCTCCATTTATCTGGATGAGTGCAGCTGCCAAAACACTCAAGAAGCTCAGCACCATCCAGAACAAGGCAGTCTGCTTGATCAGGAGCCCCACCCCTGGCTGAAACATCCACTGCTTCTACCAGCAGTGCACCATGGCTGCAGTGTGTACCATCTACAGGCTACATTGCAGCAACTCGTGAAGGCTTTATCAACATCACTGCTCCAGTGATCTCTGGGTTAGAGACAGGGGGAAATCAGCCAGGGTTCCTGCTCCTGATCACTGTCCAGTGACTCCTGGGTTAGAGAGAGAGGGCAAATCAGCCAGGGTTCATGTTCCTGATCACTGTCCAGTGACTCCTGGGTTAGAGAGAGAGGGCAAATCAGCCAGGGTTCATGTTCCTGATCACTGTCCAGTGATCCCTGGGTTTGAGAGAGAGGGGAAATCAGCCAGGGTTCATGTTCCTGATCACTGTCCAGTGATCCCTGGGTTTGAGAGAGAGGGGAAATCAGCCAGGGTTCATGTTCCTGATCACTGTCCAGTGATCCCTGGGTTTGAGAGAGAGGGGAAATCAGCCAGGGTTCCTGCTCCTGATCACTGTCCAGTGACTCCTGGGTTAGAGAGAGAGGGGAAATCAGCCAGGGTTCCTGCTCCTGATCACTGTCCAGTGACTCCTGGGTTAGAGAGAGAGGGCAAATCAGCCAGGGTTCATGTTCCTGATCACTGTCCAGTGATCCCTGGGTTTGAGAGAGAGGGGAAATCAGCCAGGGTTCCTGCTCCTGATCACTGTCCAGTGACTCCTGGGTTAGAGAGAGAGGGCAAATCAGCCAGGGTTCCTGCTCCTGATCACTGTCCAGTGATCCCTGGGTTAGAGAGAGGGGGGAAATCAGCCAGGATTCATGTTCCTGATCAATGTCCAGTGATCCCTGGGTTTGAGAGAGAGGGGAAATCTCACTGCTAGGACTGGGTGAATGAGGCTAGCTAACTTTGCCACGACTGTACAAACATACCTCAGTGAGTCAGGAGAACAGTAAAGAGAATTGAGAACAAATAAGAAACTCACAGAGAAGACCCTCTCCGGGAACCCTTTGGCTCTCATGTTGGTGTCATGAACCTGTTTCAGAATCATCCAGCCCTCGTCGTGTTTCCCATTCTGTCAGAAAAAAGATAGTACAGGTCATGATTCTGGGAAACTCTCCATGAAACACTCCCCTTCTCAGCCTTTTGGATCATTCAAGTTCATCACTGTCCCTCTGCCTAGCAATTCCTGTACTGGCATGTCCCCAGGGCGCTTTGCTTGTACCCGAACACCAGCTGCTCTGGAGACAGAATGTCCCGTGCCACGCTGATGTCAATCCAAGATGGACATCGACACACAATCTTGCTTCATACCTCATCAGGATGAAATTACAACTACCTTCTCTTCATTTAGGGCAGATACAGCACGGGGTTAGATACAGAGTAAAGCTCCCTCTTCACTGTCCCATCAAACACTCCCAGGACAGGTACTGCACGTTCCATATCGCATTCGTGTGCGTTTATCCAGAAAACACAATGAAGCTGAGGATACACCTAACAAACTCTACACGTTGGTAACCTATGTTCCTGTCACGTCCTACAAAGGTCTGCAGACAGTCAATGTTGATGAAAACTGATCTGTAAATGTTAAAATAAACTTCAAAAACTGAAAAAAAAAACGGGGTTAGATACCATTCTCGGCCGAGAATGGCATTTTAATTTGAGTTTTTTGTTTATCTGTTTTTGATTTTTAAAAAAAGAAAAAAAAAAACGGGGTTAGATACAGAGTAAAGCTCCCTCTTCACTGTCCCATCAAATACTCCCAGGACAGGTACAGCACGTGGTTAGATACAGAGCAAAGCTCCCTCTACACTGTCCCATCAAACACTCCCGGGACAGGAACAGCACGTGGTTAGATACAGAGCAAAGCTCCCTCTACACTGTCCCATCAAACACTCCCAGGACAGGTACAGCACGTGGTTAGATACAGAGCAAAGCTCCCTCTACATTGTCTCCATCAAACACTAAAAAAAACAAAAAACGGGGTTAAGTAGAGTAAAGACCCAGGGGGAACAGTCTGTGTCTGGCCCCAGGATCCAGAGGAATGGTCAGTGTCACTGTAATACAGCAGGGAAAGATGATAGTTGATTAAGTCAATACTTTGTTCATGGACTAAATAGAAGTCTCCTGCCAGACTGTTGCCTGGGGGAGATGCTGAAGATTGCAAGCAAGTGTGTAGTGAAGGAAGGGAAACAGTGGGTATTTACCTCTAGGTAGAAGCGAGGACTCTCAGGCATGAAGTTGAGGGCCACAATCGCAGAAACGGAGGGAAAGACACAGACAAGGACAAAGACTCGCCAGCTGTGGAACTGGTATGCTGATCCCATCTGGAAACTCCAGCCTGGATGGAGAGGGGGAAGAGGGTAGAAAGAGAGTGAGGGAAACAGGGATGGAAGGAGAGTGAGGGGAAGAGGGATGGAAGGAGAGAGAAGAGATGAAGAGGAGGAAAGGAAGGAGAAGGGTGAGCAAGGGGTTAGAGGAGAACAAGGGGGTGAGAAAGATGGAGCAAGGAGGGGAGGGGGAAAGAGATGGAATGGGACAGAGAGGGGAAGTGGCGAGTTATAGGGATGGAAGGGGGAGGTGAGGGAGGGTGGAGAGTAAATGAGGGAGTGGGATTGTGGAGAGGAAATGAGGGAGGGGTGATATTAAAATGGTACAGGAAAACAGAAGTGTTGATGAGAGTAAAAAGCCAGTGGAAAGGAAGATTGCAGCAGGATAATTAGCAGAAAAGTACATCAGAGAGGAGAGACAGCAATGGATGGAGAAAGTTCAAAGGAAGGAGAGGGTGAGACATAGAGATAGAGAAGGAAAGAGTTAAAATGTCATCGTATGGTTAAAAGGGTGCAGTGTTCCGACAGTGCAGACCAGCACTTACCATAATCACACAAACTCAAGCTGCAGTGATTCAGTGTAACATATCACAATGCTGATTCGCTTCCCAGGACAGGTACAGCACGGGGGTTAGATACAGAGTAAAGCTCCCTCGACACTGTCCCATCAAACACTCCCAGGACAGATACAGCTCGGGTTAGATACACAGTAAATCTCCCTCTACACTGTCCCATCAAACACTCCCAGGACAGGTACAGCTCGGGTTAGATACAGAGTAAAGTTCCCTCTACACTGTCCCCATCAAACACTCCCAGGACAGGTACAGCTCGGGTTAGATACAGAGTAAAGTTCCCTCTACACTGTCCCCATCAAACACTCCCAGGGCAGGTACAGCACGGCGTTAGATACAGAGTAAAGCTCCCTCTACACTGTCCCCCATCAAACACTCCCAGGGCAGGTACAGTACGGGATTAGATACAGCCCCTCTCTTTGAGTATCTGAAGGGGCTGCTCCTCAAATTCTGGCTGCACTTCAGTCCCACGCTCCTGCTCTTTGGGCACCCAGTGCAGAGGGGCTTGGGCTGGGAGGAGGATCTCCTCGTCGGTGTGCTCCTGGGCCTGGCCAAGGTGGCAATTCACAGGTCCAGGTTGCGGGCCGTCGGGGGATC
Organism: Heterodontus francisci; assembly: GCF_036365525.1. NCBI lineage: Eukaryota > Metazoa > Chordata > Chondrichthyes > Heterodontiformes > Heterodontidae > Heterodontus > Heterodontus francisci. The sequence continues at coordinate 20,272,264 of NC_090416.1, forward strand.
CGTCCTCCCCGATTGCCTGCCCCTCTTCCGCGGTTACGTTCGCACCCGGGTGTCCCTGGAGAAGGAGCATGCGGTGTCCGCCGGTACGCTTGAGGCCTTCCGCGACCAGTGGGCACCGCAAGGACTGGAGTGCATTGTCGACGCCGAGAATGGCATTTTAATTTGAGTTTTGTTTATTTATCTGGTTTTAATAAAGTTATTTTAAAATTATGTATATAAAGGGGGCCTGAGGAATAAAGGCCCCCTCGACATAGATTATATAAAAGGGGCCTGGGGTATAAAGGCCACCTAAAAAAAAACGGGGTTAGATACAGAGTAAAGCTCCCTCTACACTGTCCCCATCAAACACTCCCAGGGCCGGTACAGCACGAGTTATCTGTGTTGAGCACACTGGTGGTGTGTCTGGTGCTTGAGAACTGGAGCTGGCATTCTAAGCCCAGTTTTAGAAACAATGACTATGACACTGGCATTTGAACCCCTGTATAATCTTGCCATTGCCCCTTCCTCATATCTCCCTCCAGAGCCGGCTCGGTGTTGCTGTCTGACGGCTAGGATCTGATGTTGGTGTCCTTACCATAGTGAGGGATGATGGCCCAGGCCATTGCTGAGGCATAGATTCCCCCGATCATCCAGAAGAGGCAGAGCCAGCTCAGGTGCTCCCCTCGCTTCTCCTGGGCCAGGAACTCCGAGAAATAAGAAAACACAATGGGAATGGAACCTCCGATTCTAGAGTGAGTGGGAGAAAGAGGCATGTTGACAAACCAATCTACTGTGCCTCTTCAGCGTTATCACAGCATCACAGAATCTTAGAATGCTACAGCCCAGAGGGGGGCCATTCGGCCCATTGTGCCTGTGCCAGAAATCTCAGGATCTATTCAGCTCCGAGGGAGAACTTACACACAGGCATAAACATGTACTGTCCTCAGCACATGTACACATGGCGCGCACAGACAGACAGATAAGACATGCACACAAGCACACCTAGAGACAGACACACACTTACTTGTAGGGGGTCACTGGACAGTGATCAGGAGCAGGAACCCTGGCTGATTTCCCCCTCTCTCTCTAACCCAGGGGTCACTGGACAGTGATCAGGAGCAGGAACCCTGGCTGATTTCCCCCTCTCTCTAACCCAGGGGTCACTGGACAGTGATCAGGAGCAGGAACCCTGGCAGATTTCCCCCTCTCTCTCTAACCCAGGGGTCACTGGACAGTGATCAGGAGCAGGAACCCTGGCTGATTTCCCCTCTCTCTAACCCAGGGGTCACTGGACAGTGATCAGGAGCAGGAACCCTGGCTGATTTCCCCTCTCTCTAACCCAGGGGTCACTGGACAGTGATCAGGAGCAGGAACCCTGGCTGATTTCCCCCCCTCTCTCTAACCCAGGGGTCACTGGACAGTGATCAGGAGCAGGAACCCTGGCTGATTTCCCCTCTCTCTAACCCAGGGATCAGTGGACAGTGATCAGGAGCAGGAACCCTGGCTGATTTCCCCCTCTCTCTCTAACCCAGGGGTCACTGGACAGTGATCAGGAGCAGGAACCCTGGCTGATTTCCCCTCTCTCTAACCCAGGGATCAGTGGACAGTGATCAGGAGCAGGAACCCTGGCTGATTTCCCCCTCTCTCTCTAACCCAGGGGTCACTGGACAGTGATCAGGAGCAGGAACCCTGGCTGATTTCCCCCTCTCTCTCTAACCCAGGATTCACTGGATAGTGATCAGGAGCAGGAACCCTGGCTGATTTCCCCTCTCTCTAACCCAGGGATCAGTGGACGGTGACCAGGAGCAGGAACCCTGGCTGATTTCCCCCTCTCTCTAACCCAGGATTTACTGGATAGTGATCAGGAGCAGGAACCCTGGCTGATTTCCCCTCTCTGTAACCTGGGAGTCAGTGATCAGGAGCAGGAACCCTGGCTGATTTCCCCTCTCTGTAACCTAGGAGTCAGTGATCAGGAGCAGGAACCCTGGCTGATTTCCCCCTCTCTCTAACCCAGAGGTCACTGGACAGTGATCAGGAGCAGGAACCCTGGCTGATTTCCCCCTCTCTCTAATCCAGAGGTCACTGGACAGTGATCAGGAGCAGGAACCCTGACTGATTTCCCCTCTCTCTAACCCAGGGGTCACTGGGCAGTGATCAGGAGCAGGAACCCTGGCTGATTTCCCCCTCTCTCTCTAACCCAGGGGTCACTGGACAGTGATCAGGAGCAGGAACCCTGGCTGATTTCCCCTCTCTCTAACCCAGGAGTCAGTGATCAGGAGCAGGAACCCTGGCTGATTTCCCCCTCTCTCTAATCCAGAGGTCACTGGACAGTGATCAGGAGCAGGAACCCTGGCTGATTTCCCCTCTCTCTAACCCAGGGGTCACTGGACAGTGATCAGGAGCAGGAACCCTGGCTGATTTCCCCCTCTCTCTAACCCAGGGGTCACTGGACAGTGATCAGGAGCAGGAACCCTGGCTGATTTCCATTCTCTCTAACCCAGGGGTCACTGGGCAGTGATCAGGAGCAGGAACCCTGGCTGATATCCCCCTCTCTCTAACCCAGGAGTCATTGGACAGCGATCAGGAGCAGGAACACTGACTGAACCTCCCCTCTCTAACCCAGGTACGGAGACTAACTAGGTCATTGAGTTACCCCTGGTTGGAACCTGCCCCCCCCCACCCCACCCCACAATACCACAAGGGGCAGTGGATTTTTTTCAGTGAGTCACTGGGGATGACCATTAACATTGTAAACCGATTGTGAACCTTCAGTGTAGCAGTGACAGCAATGGGCCATTCCCCTCACCTCAGCAGGTGGGTTTCAGCCTGGGGCTGTCCAGGAGGTTAATTCCCATCAGAGCAAGCAGGCTAGCACAGTGCAGTATTCAGCATGAGAAAAGGAGCAAGGAAGCAGAGCTGGTCTACCTTACCCAATGCCAGAGAGAAGCCTGCAGAAGAGAAAGGTTCCGTATCCTTGCACAAAGGATGAGAAGAAAGCACAGACACTGTTTACCGAGAGAGAGATGAGCAGACACTGCCTGCGGCCCATTCTGTCTGCAAGACCTCCCCAAAGGAAGGCCCCCACCATCATCCCCAAATACACAATCAGCCCTGCAAGAGAAACAGAGACACAGTCTAGTGAGCCACTCAGTGCACACCCACCCCTGTCCTCTAACCCACTCACACTGGAATGACCCGTCTAACCGACCAGTCCCACCCTTTACCCGCCTTCCCTCTAGCTTGGTGACTAATAACTATTCTACCTGTCTCACACCAAGTTTCATCGCTAACCACCCTGCCCTTCCTGACCTGCATTGACTCCTGGTCCCTACAATGTCTCCAATTTATGTAGCGTCTTAAAGGAGAAGAGGGAGTTGGAGTGGTTTAGGCACTGCATCAGTGGTGGACAAAGGGAGGGTGAAATGCAGCAGAGGCAAGAGTTGCAAAAGGGCAGATATCTTGAAGGGCTCTAAGGCTGGAGGAGGTTACAGAGATAGGGAGCGGGTGAGGCCATGGAGGAACTAGATCACAAGGATGAGAATTTTAAATTGGAGACAGCGGCTGTTTTCTTAAATTCCTGTCCCCTCCACCCTCACCTCCAATAAGTGCAAGGAGCTCTTGGACTTCTTAGTCACTAAGATTGAGACCATCTGATCAGCTGTTTCTGCCGTTCCCTCCCTTCCACCTGGCCAAACGTCCTCTAATGCTCCCCTTTGCCCTAGCCCTGAACTCGCATCTTTATCGTGTTTCTCTCCTATCTTCCCTCATGCCCTCTCTGAGCTCATCTTGTCCATGAGACCCACCTCCTGTCCCCTCGATCCTATTCCCACTAAAGTGCTGACCGTCCAACTTCTCCTCCTGGTCCCCGTGTTAGCTGATATTGTTAACAGTTCTCTCTCTTTAGGTATTGTTCCCTTTCCTTTAAATCTGCTGTCATCACCCCTCTCCTCAAAAAACTAACCTTTAACCCCACCATCCTTGCAAACTACTGCCCCCTCTCCAAAGTCCTTGAGCGTGTTGTCATCTCCCAAATCCATGCCCATCTTTCTGGAACTCCATATTTAAACCTTTCCAATCAGGTCTCTGCCCCTGCCACAACCTTTATCAAAATTGCAAAGGACACCTTATGTGACTGTGACCACACCATTCCCCTCCAACACCTCTCCACCATTGTCCAGCTGGGTGGGACTGCACTCGTCTGGTTCCATTTTTATCTATCTAATTGTAATGGGAGTATCACCTGCAATGGCTATTCTTCCCATTCCCACATTACCACTGATGTGCCCCAAGGATCTATCCTTGATACCCTATTTCTCAGCTACATGCTGCCCCACAGCGATATCATCTGAAAACACAGTTTTCACATGCATACTGACAACACCTAGTTGTACCTCACCACTACCTCTCTCAGCCCCACCACCATCTCTGAATTATCAGACTGCTTATCTGACATCCAGTACTCGATGAGCAGAAATTACTTCCAATTAAATATTGAGAAGACTGAAGCCATTGTCTTTGGTCCTGTTTACAAACTCCGTTCCCTCGACCCCGCCTCTATTCCTCTCCCTGGGAACTGTCTAAGGTTCAAGGTTCTTGCAGCTTATGTGGACGAGATGTGGGACTGCAAGGAGGAAGAGCAAACTGACCACAGCACCAAGTGGGGGGAGTGAAAAGGAATTTATTAAGTAGTAGGGGACAATATAGTTAAGGGGTAGGTACTGTTCTGTGCAGCCGAGAGCGCGAGTGGCAAAGGCGATGTTGCCTGCCTGGTGCCAGGGTTAAGGACATCTCCTTGGGGCTGGAGAGAAACTTGGAATGGGAGGGGAAGGATCCAGTTGTTGTAGTCCATTTGGGTACCAACGACATAGGTCAGACTAAGAAAGAGATTCTGCTGAGTATGAGCAACTAGGGGCCAAATTAAAAAGCAGAACCACAAAGGTAACAATATCTGGATTAGTACCTGAGCCAAGAGCGAATTGGCATAGGGTAAATATGATGGTGAGATTTGTGGGATAATTGAGATTGCCAAGACCAGCTTTGTCAGAATGAAGGACGTGTTAACATCAAAGAAACTGAACTTGAATCTTAAGAAAAGAATGCTACATTTTGTCATCTGTGTTATATGTCTCAGAGACATGGATAACAAACAAAGAGACTATTGATAAGCTGAATGCATTCGAGATGTAGACATATAGGAGGATGTTCTGCATATCCTATAGACAGACAGACTAATGAGGAAGTGCTGGAAATGGCTGGAGAAAAGAGGAAATTAGTGCATAACATCAGAGAGAGAAAGATACAATACTTCAGTCACATCATTAGAGCAGAAGGTAGACAGAGACAATTATAGGAAGGAAAGATCGATGGAAAACGTAGGAGAGGGAAGCGGAGAAGAAAATGGATGACCAATATAATGTACAGGATGCAGTTGACCTATGTGAAATGTGTAAGGGTAGCACAGGACAGACTGGTTGAGATCCATGACAGACAACTTTCTGGGAAGAAGTTGACAAATGAATAAAATAAGATCAGAGTTGAATGCGTGACTTAAAGATTGGTGCAGGAGAAATGGGTTTAGATTCATGGGGCACTGGCAGCAGCACTGTGGAAAGAGGGAGTTGCAAGGACCAGTGGCCTGGCGAATCATAAAACTAGGGCTATAGAGAGGGCTTTAAACTAAATAGTGGAGAGGTGGGTTCAGGTGAGGGAAAATTTAGTAAGTTAACAAGAAAGGACAAGGCAATAGCGCAGGGTAGCGATACAGGTAATGATAACCAGAGTGCGACAGGAAAGGACTGAGTGTACAAACTTAAGAGTGCACCAACAAATAAGGTCAGATTAGGAAAAAATGGCAAAAAGAAAAAATTAAAAGTTCTTTATCTGAATGCATGCAACATTCGTAACAAATTGAATGAATTGATAGCACAAATAAAAATTAATGGGTGTGATATGATAGCCATTCCAGAGACATGGTTGCAAGGTGACCAAAGTTGGGAACTAAATATTCAAGGGTATTTGACATTTCGGAATGATAGGAAGAAAGGGAAAGGAGGTGGGGTAGCTCTGTTAATAAAGGATGAAATCAGAACAGTCGTGAGAAATGATCTAGGCTCGGAAGATAAAGATGTAGAATCAGTTTAGGTGGAAATAAGAAATTGCTAAGTAAAGAAGTCACTGATGGAACTACTTTATTGTTCCCCTAACAGTAGCTACAATATAGGATAGAATATAAATCAAGAAATAAAGAGGGCTTGTAGGAAAGGTATTGCAATAATTGTGGGCAATTTAAACCTTCATATAGATTGGACTGATCAAATTGACAAAGGTAGCCTGGAGAATTAGTTCATAGAGTGTATTAGGGACAGTTGCTTAGAACAATACATTCTGAAACCAACCCAGGAGCCAGCTATTTTAGACTTGGTAATGTGTAATGAGACAGGATTAATAAATGATCTCATAGTAAAGGATCCTGCAGGCAAGAGTGATCTTAACATGATAGAATTTCACATTCAGTTTGAAGGTGACAAGTTTGGGTCTGAAACTAGCATCTTAAACTTAAATAAAGGCAGTTACAAGGGTATGAAGACAGAGTTGCCGAAAGTAGACTGGGAAAATAAGTTAAAAGGTAAGGCAGTAGAGAAGCAGTGGCAGACATTTAAGGAGATATTTCATAACTCTCAACAAAGATATATTCCATCAAGAAAGAAAGACCCTATGAAAAGGATGCACTACCTGTGGCTACCTAAGGAAGTTAAGGATGGTATCAAATTGAAAGTAAAGGTGTACAATGTTGCAAAGATTAGTGGTAGGCCAGAAGATTGGGAAAATTTTAGAAACCAGCAAAAGATGACTCTTACCTTCTGGGAGCGGAGCGGAGCTGACCTGTGGGGAGAACGCTGGGAGCGGAGCCTATAAGTCGACCCTGAGGATTGAGGCCCAGTCTCTTACCTTCTGGGAGAGGAGCAGAGAGGAGCTCTTCCAGCGCGCCGGAGTTTTGAAAAAAAAGGGCAAACAGTGACATCAGAGCAGAGCTGCAAGGTTGGTGAGTAGCAGCAGTTACAATATCTTAAAAAAAGGGGAACTTTTTTTTTTGTTGGAAAAAAACCTCTGGTGATAAGGTGACTACTACTAAATTGTTTTTTTTTTAAGGACTTTAGGTTGAAGTGGGTAAAACAAGGCCCCTAGTGTAATTAGTATTTTTTAATTAAGGGAGTAACTAATTAACCTAAGGGTAAGTCATGGCAGGAGAGCTCAGCCCCGTGATATGCTCCTCCTGTGCTATGTGGGAAATCAGGGACGCTTCCAGTGTCCCTGACGACCATGTGTGCAGGAAGTGTATCCATCTGCAGCTACTGGCTACCCGCATTATGGAGCTGGAGCTGCGGGGGGAATCACTGTGGAGCATCCGCGATACTGAGGAAGTCGTAGATAACACGTTTAGTGAGGTGGTCACACCGCAGGTAATGGCTGCACAGGCAGAAAAGAGATGGGTGACCACCAGACAGAGTAGTAGGCACAGGCAGGTATTGCAGGAGTCCCCTGCGGCCATCCCCCTCTCAAACAGATATACCGCTTTGGATACTGTTTGGGGGGGGGATGACCTCCCAGGGGAAAGCAGCAACAGCCAAGTTCGTGGCACCACGGAGGGCTCTGCTGCACAGCAGGGGAGGAAAAGGGTTGGAAGAGCTATAGTGATGGGAATTCTATCATAAGGGGTGCAGATAGGCATTTCTGTGGCCACAACCGAGACTCCAGGATGGTATGTTGCCTCCCTGGTGCTAGGGTCAAGGATGTCTCTGAGTGGCTGCAGGACATTCTGAAAGGGGAGGGTGAGCAGCCAGAGGTCGTGGTCCATATTGGTACTAACGACATAGGCAGGAAGAGAGATGAGGTCCTGCAAAGTGAATATAGGGAGTTAGGCAGAAGGTTAAAAAGCAGGACCTCGAGGGTTGTAATCTCAGGATTACTCCCTGTGCCACGTGCGAGTGAGGGTAGGAATAGGCAAATGAATGCGTGGCTGAAGAGCTGGTGTAGGCGGGAGGGCTTCAGCTACTTGGATCATTGGGATCTCTTCTGGTGCAGAGGTGCCCTGTACAAGAAGGACAGGTTGCATCTAAACTGGAGGGGGACCAATATCCTTGCAGGGAGGTTTGCTAGTTCTACTCGGGAGGGTTTAAACTAGTCTTGCAGGGGGGTGGGACCCAAAGTAGTTGTCTCTCAGATGAGATAGTTGAGGCAAATGTAGAGGTTAAAGCAAGCAAGTCCAGTAGGCAGGCCGGACAGGGGCAGGACAGGGAACATGGAAGGTCTGGTAGGCTAAACTGCATTTACTTTAATGCAAGAAGCCTTACAGGTAAGGCAGATGAACTCAGAGCATGGATCGGTACATGGGATTGTGATATTATAGCTATTACGGAAACGTGGTTGAGGGATGGGCAGGACTGGCAGCTCAATGTTCCGGGGTACCAATCCTTCCAGCGTGACAGAGGTGGAGGTAAGAGAGGAGGGGGAGTTGCACTATTGATTAGGGAGGACATCACGGCAGTACTTAGAGAGGATATCCCAGGGGAACGTCCAGCAAGGCCATATGGGTAGAACTTAGAAATAGGAAAGGGGTGATCACTTTGATGGGATTATACTATAGGCCCCCCAATAGTCAGAGGGAAGTGGAGGAGCATATATGTAGGGAAATCACAGATAGGTGTAGGAATTATAGGGTAGTAATAGTAGGTGATTTTAACTTCCCTAATATTGACTGGGACTGCCTTAGTGCTAAGGGATCAGATGGGGAAGAATTTGTTAACTGTGTCCAGGATAGTTTCCTGAAGCAGTATGTGGATGGCCCTACTAGAGAAGGGGCTACACTCGACCTCCTCTTAGGAAATGAGGATGGGTAGGTGGTTGATGTGCAGTGGGGGAGCACTTTGGGACCAGTGACCATAACTCTTATTAGCTTCAAGATAGTTATGGAAAAGGATAGGACTGGTCCTCAGCTTGAAGTCCTAAACTGGGGGAAGGCTAATTTCAATGGCATCAGACAGGAACTCTCAAAAGTTGAATGGGAGAGGCTGTTTACAGGTAAAGGGACGTCTGGCAAGTGGGAGGCTTTTAAAAGTGAGATGGGAAGCATTCAGGGCCGGCATGTTCCTGTTAGATGGAAGGGCAAGGCTGGCAAGTTTAGGGAACCTTGGTTGACGAGGGATATTGAGGGTCTGGTCAGGACAAAGAGGGAGGCATATGTCAGATATAGGCAAGTGGGAACGAGCGAGTCCCTCGAGGCGTATAGGGGATGTAGGACAACACTTAAGAAGGAAATTAGGAGGGCGAAAAGGGGCCATGAGATTTCCCTGGCAGAAAAGATAAAGGAGAATCCTAAAAGATTCTATAAGTATATTAAGAGTAAAAGGGTAGCTAGGGAGAGAGTAGGTCCCCTTAAGGATCAGTGTGGCAATCTATGTGTGGAGCCACGGGAAATGGGCGAGGTCTTAAATGAATATTTCTCGTCCGTATTTAGCGTGGAGAAGGTCATGGAAGCTAGTGAGTTCAAGGGAGAGAACACTGATATCCTGGAGCATATCAGCATTACAAAGGAGGTTGTGTTGGAGGTTTTGAAGTGCATTAAGGTGGATAAATCCCCAGGGCCTGACCAGGTGTATCCTCGGATGCTATGGGAAGCAAGGGAGGAGATTGCTGGGGCCCTGGCAGAGATTTTTGTATCATCGTTAGCCACGGGTGAGCTACCGGAAGACTGGAGGATAGCTAATGTTGTGCCTTTATTTAAGAAGGGCAGCAGGGATAAGCCAGGGAACTACAGGCCGGTGAGCCTTACATCAGTGGTGGGAAAGTTATTGGAAGGGTTTCAGAGAGACAGGATTTATATGCATCTGGAAAGGCAAGGTCTGATTAGGGATAGTCAGCATGGCTTTGTGCTTTGGAAATCATGTCTCACAAATTTGATTGAGTTTTTCGAGGAGGTGACCAAGAGGATTGACGAGGGCAGGGCGATGGACGTTGTCTACATGGTCTTTAGCAAGGCCTTTGACAAAGTTCCGCATGGTAGGCTGGTTCAAAAGGTTGGAACATATGAGATCCAGGGTGAGCTAGCAAATTGGATACAAAATTGGCTTGGTGATAGGAGGCAAAGGATGGTAGTGGAGGGTTGTTTTTCAGATTGGAGGCCGGTGACCAGTGGTGTGCTACAGGGATTGGTGCTGGGTCCTCTGTTGTTTGTCGTATACATTAATGACTTGGATGTGAATGTAAGGGGAATGATTAGTAAGTTTGCAGATGACACCAAAATTAGTGGTATAGTGGACAGTGAAGAAGGTTGTCTAAGGTTACAACAAGATATAGATCAACTGGGAAAGTGGGCAAGGGAGTGGCAAATGGAATTTAACGCAGACAAGTGTGAAGTGATGCATTTTGGGAAGTTAAACCAGGGTAGGACATATACAGTGAATGGCAGGGTCCTGGGGAGTGTTCTTGAGCAGAGAGACCTTGGGGTGCAAGCACATAGTTCCCTGAAAGTGGCAACAGGTAGACAGGGTGGTGAAGAAGGCGTATGGCATGCTTGCCTTCATCAGCCGAGGCATTCAGTGCAAGAGTTGGGACGTCATGTTACAATTGTACATAATGTTGGTTAGGCCGCACTGTGTACTGTGTGCAGTTCTGGTCGCCGCACTACAGGAAAGATATGATTAAGCTAGAGTGGGTGCAGAAAAGATTCACAAGGATGTTGCCTGGTTTGGAGGGCTTGCGTTATAAAGAGAGATTGAATAGGCTGGGTCTGTTTTCTCTGGAGCGAAGGATGCTGAGAGGGGACATGATAGAGGTAAATAAAATTTAGAGAGGCATAGATAGGGTAGATAGCCAGAATCTGTTTCCCATGGTAGGGGTGACTAAAACTAGAGGGCATAGATTTAAGGTGAGAGGGAGGAGGTTTAAAGGGGTAAATTTTTCACACAAAGAATAGTGGGTATCTGGAATGAGCTGCCTGAGGTGGTGGAGGCAGGAACAGTAGCGACGTTTAAGAGGCATCTGGACAGGTACTTGAATGAGCAAGGCATAGAGGGATATGGAATTAATGCAGGCAGGTGGGATTAGTATAGATAGGCATTATGGTCGGCATGGACACGGTGGGCCGAAGGGCCTGTTTCTATGCTGTACGACTCTATGACTCTAAAAAGGGAGAAATTAGAGTATGAGAGTAAACTAGCAAGAAATATAAAAACAGACAGTAAAAGCTTCTACAAATATTTAAAAAGTAAGAGAGTAGCTAAAGTAAGTGTTGGTCCCTTAGAGGATGAGAATGGAGAATTAATAATGGGAGACAAGGAATAGCAGAGACTTTGAACAAGTGTTGTGTATCTGTCTTAACAATAGAAGACACAAAAAGCATCCTAAGAATAGCAGAAAATCAAGAGGCCAACAGGAGGGAGGAACTTGAAACAATTACTATCACTGGAGAAAAAGTACTAGGAAAACTAATGGGATTAAAGGCTGACAAGTCCCCTGGACCTGATGGCCTGCATCCTAAGGCCTTAAAAGAAGTCGCTGCAGAGATAGCAGATGTATTGGTTGTGATCTTCAAAAATTCCCTAGATTCTGGAAAGGTCCCAGCCAGTTGGAAAACCGCAAATGGAACATCTCTATTCAAGAAAAGGGGCAACAGAAACACAAAACTGTAGGCCAGTTAGTCTAACATCTGTCATTGACAAAATGCTAGAATCCATTATTAAGGAAGTAATAGCAGTATATTTAGAAAATCATAATGCAATCAGGCAGAGTCAACATGGTTTTATGAAAGGGAAATAGTGTTTTACAAATTTATTAGAGTTCTTTGAGGATGTAGTGAGGAGGGTGCATAAAGGGGAACCAGTAGATGTCATGTATTTGGATTTCCAAAAGGCATTCGATAAGGTGCCACGTAAAAGGTTACCTCACAAGATGAGCGCTCATGGAGTTGGGGTAATATATATTAGCATGTAGAGGGGCATTTTCAGGTTGGTAAACTCTAACTAGTGGAGTGCAACAGGGATCAGTGCTGGGACCTCACAGAATCAACTATTTACAATCTATATCAATGACTTGGATGAAGGGACTGAGTGTACAGTATCCAAATTTGAGATGATACAAAGATGGGCGGCACAATGGCGCAGTGGTTAGCACCGCAGCCTCACAGCTCCAGCGACCCGGGTTCAGTTCTGGGTACTGCCTGTGCGGAGTTTGCAAGTTCTCCCTGTGACCGGGTGGGTTTCGCCGGGTGCTCCGGTTTCCTCCCACAGCCAAAGACTTGCAGATTGATAGGTAAATTGGCCATTGTAAATTGCCCCTAGTGTTGGTAGGTGGTAGGAGAATGGTGTGGATGTGGTAGGGAATATGGGGTTAATGTCGGATTAGTATAAATGGGTGGTTGTTGGTTGGCACAGACTCGGTGGGCTGAAGGGCCTGTTTCAGTGCTGTATTTCTAAATAAATAAAATAAATAGGTAGGAAAGCAAGTGGTGAGGAGGACATAAAAGAGAGATATAGGATAGATTGAGTGAGCAAATGTTTGGCGGATACATGGACAGACACTGTAGAATGCTGCAGTACAGAGGGATCTGGGTGTCCCTTGTACATGAACTACAAAAAGTTAACATGCAGGTTCAGCAAGTAATTCGGAAGACAAATGGAATGTTAGCATTTATTGCAAGGGGGACAGAGTATAAAAGTAAGGAAGTCTTGCTACAACTGTACAGGACATTGGTGAGACCGCAGCTAGAGCACTGCGTACTGTTTTGGTCTCCTTATTTAAGGAGGGATATACTTGCATTGGAAGCAGTTCAGAGAAAGTTCACTAGGTTGATTCCTGGGATGAAGGGGTCGTTTTATGAGGAAAGGTTGAGCTTTGGAATTTTGAAGAATGAGAGGTGATCTTATTGAAACATACAAGATTCTGATGTGGCTTGACAAGGTAGATGCTGAGAGAATAAAAATGTTAAGTCTGTTTCTCTCTTTACAGATGCTACCTGACCTGCTGAGTATTTCCAGCACTTCCTTGTTTTATTTCATATTTCCAGCATCCGCAGTATTTTGCTTTTATTTTAGATGCTGAGAGGATGTTTCCTCTCATGGGGAATCTCAAACTAGAGGACACAGTTTCAGAATAAGAGGTCTCCCATTTAAAATGGAGATGAGGAGAAATTTCTTCTCTCAGAGGGTTGTTAATCTGTGGAATTCTCTTCCCCAGAGAGCAGTGGAGGCTGGGTCATTGAATATATTCAAGGCTGAGTTAGACAGATTTTTGATCTACAAGGGAGTTGAGGGTTGTGGGGGGCAGGCAGAGAAGTGGAGTTAAGGTCACAATCAGATCAGCCATGATCTTAGTAAGTGGTGGAGCAGACTCGAGGGGCCAAGTGGCCTGTTCCTGCTCCTATTTCTTATGCTGTTATGTTCTAAGGCTGAACTTGGCGTGATATTTGACCCCGAGATGAGTTTCCGACCACATATCCACACAATCACCATGACCGCCTACTCACACCTCCGTAACATTATCCCTCTCTGCTCCCGCCTCAGCTCACCTGCTGCTGAAACCTTCAATCATGCCTTTAGATTCCAGCACCACCCAGCTTTCACCCACATTCTACCCTCCATAAACCTGACCTCATCCAAAGAATGAGCTTGGGAGGAGTGAAAGGGGTTTGTAACCGGTCACGGAATGGAGTGAAAGGGGTTTGTAACCGGTCACGGAATGGAGTGAAAGGGGTTTGTAACCGGTCACGGAATGGAGTGAAAGGGGTTTGTAACCGGTCACGGAATGGAGTGAAAGGGGTTTGTAACCGGTCACGGAATGGAGTGAAAGGGGTTTGTAACCGGTCACGGAATGGAGTGAAAGGGGTTTGTAACCGGTCACGGAATGGAGTGAAAGGGATTTGTAACCGGTCACGGAATTGAGGGAAAGGGATTTGTAACCGGTCACGGAATGGAGTGAAAGGGATTTGTAACCGGTCACGGAATGGAGTGAAAGGGATTTGTAACCGGTCACGGAATGGAGTGAAAGGGATTTGTAACCGGTCACGGAATGGAGTGAAAGGGATTTGTAACCGGTCACGGAATGGAGTGAAAGGGATTTGTAACCGGTCACGGAATGGAGTGAAAGGGATAAATTATACTGTTGCACTCTCTAAATGATGTGGAGACTAAAACCCCTCAGTCTGGGTGTCCCTTTCTTAGTTACTGTGGGAGGCTAAAGGATGTGTGGATGGCATCGGGTTGCTCTGACTTAGTGTGTCCTCTGTTTAATATTGTAGCTCTCTGAAGAGTGCATCAATCTGTCGATGAGATGAATATCACTTAAAACCTGGCTCCCCGACCTGAACCCAACTAGACCCGATTACGTGTCGGGTTCGGGTCAGATTAAAATTCCGAGTCCAGCATTCGGGCTCGGGTTGGGTCGGGCTGGACACTGCTTCTGGGAAGTCACGGGATCAGGCTTACCCATGATTCCCCACAACTCCAGCTGCAGGAATAGGTGCTGCCCAGAACAGGTAAAAGAGATTCACGTCGGGTCAGGCGCAAAAAAAAATTGAAGGGCTTGGGTTGGGTTTTAATTTTATACCGAAGCCAGGACCGCGGATTGCAAACTGTGACACCAACAGCATCGAAAACACCTTGAGCAGCCTCAGTCAATGATGCAGTCAGTGGCTGTTTCCCTCTGCAATTACCCCACGTCAAGAATAATTACAGCTGATTGATTCCCATTTGCAAAAACACAATCTTTCAATGGGGGAAGATGCGAGAACCCCAGACTGAGGGCGGGGCCAGGGCCACACACGCAGCGGGGCGGGGCCTGGGGGGGGCCACACACGCAGCGGGGCGGGGCCTGGGGGGGCCACACACGCAGCGGGGCGGGGCCTTGGGGGGCCACACACGCAGCGGGGCGGGGCCTGGGGGGGGCCACACACGCAGCGGGGCGGGGCCTGGGGGGGGCCACACACGCAGCGGGGCGGGGCCTGGGGGGGCCACACACGCAGCGGGGCGGGGCCTGGGGGGCCACACACGCAGCGGGGCGGGGCCTGGGGGGGGCCACACACGCAGCGGGCGGGGCCTGGGGGGGCCACACATGCAGCGGGCGGGGCCTGGGGGGGCCACACACGCAGCGGGGCGGGGCCTGGGGGGGCCACACACGCAGCGGGGCGGGGCCTGGGGGGGCCACACACGCAGCGGGGCGGGGCCTGGGGGGGCCACACACGCAGCGGGGCGGGGCCTGGGGGGGCCACACACGCAGTGGGGCGGGGCCTGGGGGGCCACACACGCAGTGGGGCGGGGCCTGGGGGGGCCACACATGCAGCGGGGCGGGGCCTGGGGGGGCCACACATGGGTCACAGTGACTATATAACAGTTTGTGGCCTATAGCAGTTGGGTTTGAACGTTCCTTGCACTTACCGAGCATGCCCTTGTTGGAGTCAGATAGACACATGTCCTTCTCAGCACTGGGGAGCACGAATCCAACCACAAAGACCTCGACTCCGTCTGCCATGAGAGCCAGGCCCAGGACAAAGTACAGGGTCCACTGGAAGCGGCCATGACCACACTCCTGCAGGATGAGCTCATACTGCTGGGCTAGCTGCTCTTTCTCCTTCTCCAACTCGCCTTCCATGTCCTCATAATCCCTGAACTCCTCCACCATGGGCTGTGTGCTCGCCATGTGGTCCTCTGCCATCTTGTTGGCATGGGGGATGCCCTGATATTCCCCCTCATAGATCTCGTCTTCCTCATCATGCCCCTCAGTGGCATCGCTTGAGCCTCCCTCTTCATCGTTTCCACGGGAGTAGCTACGTTGCGGCTGGTAATCATCGTCATCGTCCTCCTCCTGGAATCGTGTGTAGGAGCGCCGGCTGTACTCATCCTGGAGCCGGTCTGTACCCTTGCCCACCTTTTTTGCTGCCTGCCGTTTCACCTCCTTGGCAATGTCCTTGGCTCCTCGGATGAAGGCTGTCCGATCTTTGAAGTTGTCATCCATGGCGACTTGTCTCAGCAGCTGCGGGGGATTGTATGGGAGATTGGCCTTGTGTTTCACATCCAGGAGCAAAACTGCAGAGGCACACGGCACACTGGCTCTAGATGGCGAAACTCAGCAGGGATCAGACAGAGCTTGAGTCGGGAGAGCGAGCGGGCGGGGACGGAGCGGGGACGGAGCGGGAACGGAGCGGGAACGGAGCGGGAACGGAGCGGGAACGGAGCGGGAACGGAGCGGGAACAGAGCGGGAACAGAGCGGGAACAGAGCGGGAACAGAGCGGGGTATGTGTTGATTTAAAACGCAGGTAGTGTGTTAAGAAGTAGGGCAGAACAGTGACTTTGTGGCAAGGAGTCACTGATGTACTCAATACAGACAGGTGAGCAGCTGTTGGTTCGGCAGATCCTGAAAGTTAAGAGAGAAAAAAGTGAATTTTATTGGTTCACAGTGAAAGTAGTGCAGAGCTGTTCAACTAAAGGAGACAGGAGTTGCTAAGCCATGTCAGGTAAGGAGCTTGCAGCAAGCAGTCTAACTCCCATACAGGCCCCTGTGAACAGCTCTACCACACCAAGGTGAAGCACACAGATATCAGTCCTGGAGAACGGAGAGGTAGTCGGTCCATTGGGTGGGTTAGAGACAATGAGCCAGTGGTTAGCAGTCATCCAGAACTTATACGACCTGTTCCTCAGGAGCTGCATGGCAGAGCGAGGTGCCAGCTTGTGAGCTCCTGGTCTCTGTGGCTTTGTCCCACAACAATGATGGGGGAGGGGGGGGGTCAGAGACAGGGAGAGAGAATTATAGAATGGTTACAGCACAAGAGGCCATTCAGCCCGTCATGTCCATACCGGCTCTCTGCAAGAGCATTTCAGGTAGTCGCACTCTCCCACCCTTTCCCCATAGCCCTGCAAATTTTCTCTCCAAAGGCTTAGCCATTCCCTTTTGAAAGCCACAATTGAATCTGCCTCCACCACCCTCTCAGGCAGTACATTCCAGATTGTACCAATCACTGCATAAAAAAAGATGTTCCTCATGTTGCCATTGGTTTTTTTGCCAATCGCCTTATATCAATGTCCTATAGTTCTTGACCATTCTGCCAATGGGAACAGTTTCTCTCTATACTGTCTAAACCCCTCGTGATTTTGAACACACCTATCAAATCTCCTCTCAACCTTCTCTAAGGAGAACAACCCCCGTTTCTCCAATCTCTCCTCAACTGCAGTCCCTCAAACTAGAACCATGCTCATAAATCTTTTCTGCACCCTCTCTAAAACCTTCACATCCTTCCTTAAAGAGAAAGAGGGGCAGATACAGGGAGAGAGAGACAGGGGCAGAGACAGGGGTTCAAGAAAGCAGTTCAGCATCACCTTCTCAAGGGAAATTAGGGATGGGCAACAAATGCTGGCCTTGCAAGCGACGTCCACATCCCATATCAGCTCTCCTTAATATCTTGAAAATTTGGATCAAATCACCCCTTAATCTTCTAAATTCCAGGGTATACAAGCCTAGTTTGTATAATATCTTTTCATACCATTGGGAGTTCAGGTATCATTCTAGTAAATCTACACAGCACTCCCTCTAAGGCCAATCTATCCTTCTGAAGGTGTGGTGCCCAGAACTGCTCATAGTGCTCCAGGTGTGATCTCACCAAGGTTGTGTATATCTGAAGCATGACTTCTAATCCTTTGTATTCTTGTCCTCTCGATATAAAGGTCAGTATTCCGTTAGCTGCCTTGATTATTTTTGTACCTGTCCATGACATTTTAATGATCTATGTACATGGACCCCTAAGTTACTTCAGACGTTCACTCTAGCTTTTCACCATTTATACAGTACTCTGATCTCTCCTTTTTAAGATCCAAGTTGGATGACTTCATACTTGCTAACATTGAAATCCATTTTCCACAGTTTTGTCCATTCACTTAATCTGTTAGTAACCCTTTATTAATTTTTGTTTCCATCTACACTACTGGCTTGATTGATTATGTGAGGGCATCACAGCTGCTCCTGCTCCTGTCCTTCACTGCGCTTTAGACAGGCACCCTGCTTCCTCCAAACATTTACAATGTCTGCTCTTCTGCCCAAGCTCAGATTATCTAAACAGATACCAACCTGTGATTTTAATTAGGAATTTAATTCCTAGTCTGTCTCTCTTGTTACACCTGGTGGTGGTGCATTTTCCCACGAAAATATCAGTGAGTTAACATTCTTTTCAACGTGGCGGCATCGGCTCTATCAGCCGAATGGACACCTTCTGTGCTGTAAATGACTCTGCATGACTGAGAGGGAGGGCAGAGACAGGGGAGAGGGGGTCAGAGACAGGGGAGAGCGAGAGGGGGTCAGAGAGGGGAGAGGGAGAGGGGAGAGAGGGAGAGGGGCAGAGACAGTGGAGAGAGAGAGAGAGGGGCAGAGACAGTGGAGAGAGAGAGAGGGGCAGAGGCTGGGGAGAGAGAGAGGGGCAGAGACAGTGGAGAGAGAGAGAGGGGCAGAGACAGTGGAGAGAGAGAGGGGCAGAGACAGTGGAGAGAGAGAGAGGGGCAGAGACTGGGAGAGAGAGAGAGGGGCAGAGACTGGGGAGAGAGAGAGAGGGGCAGAGACTGGGGAGAGAGAGAGAGGGGCAGAGACTGGGGAGAGAGAGAGAGGGGCAGAGACTGGGGAGAGAGAGAGAGGGGCAGAGACTGGGGAGAGAGAGAGAGGGGCAGAGACTGGGGAGAGAGAGAGAGGGGCAGAGACTGGGGAGAGAGAGAGAGGGGCAGAGACTGGGGAGAGAGAGAGAGAGGGGCAGAGACTGGGGAGAGAGAGAGAGGGGCAGAGACTGGGGAGAGAGAGGGACAGAGACTGGGGAGAGAGAGGGACAGAGACTGGGGAGAGAGGGGGACAGAGACTGGGGAGAGAGGGGGACAGAGACTGGGGAGAGAGGGGGCCAGAGACTGGGGAGAGAGGGGGCCAGAGACTGGGGAGAGAGGGGGCCAGAGACTGGGGAGAGAGGGGGCCAGAGACTGGGGAGAGAGGGGGACAGAGACTGGGGGGAGAGAGGGGGACAGAGACTGGGGAGAGAGGGGGACAGAGGCTGGGGAGAGACGGGCAGAGGCTGGGGAGAGAGACGGGCAGAGGCTGGGGAGAGAGACGGGCAGAGGCTGGGGAGAGAGACGGGCAGAGGCTGGGGAGAGAGACGGGCAGAGGCTGGGGAGAGAGACGGGCAGAGGCTGGGGAGAGAGACGGGCAGAGGCTGGGGAGAGAGACGGGCAGAGGCTGGGGAGAGAGACGGGCAGAGGCTGGGGAGAGAGACGGGCAGAGGCTGGGGAGAGAGACGGGCAGAGGCTGGGGAGAGAGACGGGCAGAGGCTGGGGAGAGAGACGGGCAGAGGCTGGGGAGAGAGAGGGACAGAGACTGGGGAGAGAGAGGGGCCGAGAGACGGGCAGAGGCACCACCTTTTAGGCAGTGCATTCCAGAACACAACAACTCACTGTGTGAAATAAAAATGTTATCTCAGCTCTGGTTCTACTGCCTATCTCCTTGAATCTGTCTTCTCAGGTTACCAGTGGAACGAGTTTCACCTTATTTATTCTATTAAAATTAGGAACACTTCTATCAAATTTCCTCTTAACCTTCTCGGCACTAAGGAAACCAATCCCAGTTTCTCCAGACTCTCCACATTAACTATTGTTCCTCATTCCTGGTACCTTTCTAGTAAATCTCCTCTGCACCCTCTTCAAGGCCTTGGCAACCTTTGTAAAATGTGGATTCCAAAGTTGAATACTCCAGCTGGCCTAATAGTGATTATCATGATTTCAGAACCGAAGAATACACAAGAGTGATCTCCTTGTTTTTGGACAGTCTTGCTCTATTAATAAAGCCAAGGATCCCATATGCTTTTAAACAGCTTTCTCAAATTCTCCTGCCCCTTTCTAAAATGTTTGCACTTACAACCTCAGGTCTCTGTTCCTGCACCACTCTTAAAATTGTATAATTTATTTATATATAAACCGCCAAACCACTGGAATAGATTCCAGTCGGTAACTCACTCCCGCCTATCCATTACTCCCTATGCAAACCCCCCGAACTAGAGGCCTGCGATCCGACCCGAACCCCACGGGACCCGATGACATGTGTCAGGTCCGGGTCGGGTCGGGCCCATCTTCCGGGGCCAGCTTTCGGGCACAGGACTTGTCTATTTGGATCGGGTCGGACAGACATGGGAAGTGCTCTGCTGGTAAGTATTAAAACATTTTTTAATTACTTGAGCTGGGAGTCCGGGACGAAATTGAGTCTGCGCAGTGCGTGCGATGACATCATAGTGACTGTATGAGCAGCAGCTCGGTGGAGCTTCCCAGTCTGAAGGTAAGTAAACGGAGGGTCGGGTAGGGCAGAGTACTGACGGGCTCGGGCCGGGTCGGGCTTCGGTCGGGTTCGGGTCAGGTTCATTTTCCCGAACGAAAGAAGGCCTCTACCCCGAACCCCTCGATTAGATTCCGGTCTGCAACTCACTCCCAGGTATCTGTTATTCTATATATAAACCACCCCGAACCCCTCGATTAGATTCCAGTCTGTAACTCACTACCGGGTATCTGTTATTCTATATGTAAACCACCCCGAACCCCTCGATTAGATTCCAGTCTGCAACTCCCTCCCGAGTATCTGTTATTCTCTATATAAACATCCCCGAACACCTCGATTAGATTCCAGTCTGCAACTCCCTCCCGAGTATCTGTTATTCTCTATATAAACATCCCCGAACACCTCGATTAGATTCCAGTCTGCAACTCCCTCCCGAGTATCTGTTATTCTCTATATAAACATCCCCGAACACTTCGATTAGATTCCAGTCTGCAACTCACTCCCGGGTATCTGTTATTCTATATCTAAACCACCCGAACCCCTCGATTAGATTCCAGTCTGTAACTCACTCCCGGGTATCTGTTATTCTATATATAAACCACCCGAACCCCTCGATTAGATTCCAGTCTGTAACTCACTCCCGGGTATCTGTTATTCTATATATAAACCACCTGAACCACTCGATTAGATTCCAGTCTGTAACTCACTCCCGGGGATCTGTTATTCTATATATAAACCACCCGAACCCCTCGATTAGATTCCAGTCTGTAACTCACGACCGGGTATCTGTTATTGTATATATAAACCACCCGAACCCCTCGATTAGATTCCAGTCTGTAACTCACTCCCGGGTATCTGTTATTCTATATATAAACCACCCGAACCCCTCGATTAGATTCCAATCTGTAACTCACTCCCGGGTATCTGTTATTCTATATATAAACCACCCTGCACCCCTCGATTAGATTCCAGTCTGTAACTCACTCCCAGGTATCTGTTATTCTATATATAAACCACCCTGCACCCCTCGATTAGATTCCAGTCTGTAACTCACTCCCGGGTATCTGTTATTCTATATATAAACCACCCGAACCCCTCGATTAGATTCCAGTCTGTAACTCACTCCCGGGTATCTGTTATTCTATCTTTAAACCACCCGAACCCCTCGATTAGATTCCAGTCTGCAACTCACTCCCGGGTATCTGTTATTCTATATATAAACCACCCAAACCCCTCGATTAGATTCCAGTCTGTAACTCACTCCCGGGGATCTGTTATTCTATATATAAAACATCCGAACTCCTCGATTAGATTCCAGTCTGTAACTCACTCCCAGGTATCTGTTGTTTTATATATAAACCACCCTGCACCCCTCGATTAGATTCCAGTCTGTAACTCACTCCCGGGTATCTGTTATTCTATCTTTAAACCACCCGAACCCCTCGATTAGATTCCAGTCTGTAACTCACTCCCGGGTATCTGTTATTCTATATATAAAACACCCGAACCCCTCGATTAGATTCCAGTCTGCAACTCACTACCGGGTATCTGTTATTCTATATGTAAACCACCCCGAACCCCTCGATTAGATTCCAGTCTGCAACTCCCTCCCGAGTATCTGTTATTCTATATATAAACATCCCCGAACACCTCGATTAGATTCCAGTCTGCAACTCACTCCCGGGTATCTGTTATTCTATATCTAAACCACCCGAACCACTCGATTAGATTCCAGTCTGTAACTCACTCCCGGGTATCTGTTATTCTATATATAAACCACCCGAACCCCTCGATTAGATTCCAGTCTGTAACTCACTCCCGGGTATCTGTTATTCTATAGAGAAACCACCTGAACCACTCGATTAGATTCCAGTCTGTAACTCACTCCCGGGGATCTGTTATTCTATATATAAACCACCCGAACCCCTCGATTAGATTCCAGTCTGTAACTCACGACCGGGTATCTGTTATTGTATATATAAACCACCCGAACCCCTCGATTAGATTCCAGTCTGTAACTCACTCCCGGGTATCTGTTATTCTATATATAAACCACCCGAACCCCTCGATTAGATTCCAATCTGTAACTCACTCCTGGGTATCTGTTATTCTATATATAAACCACCCTGCACCCCTCGATTAGATTCCAGTCTGTAACTCACTCCCAGGTATCTGTTATTCTATATATAAACCACCCTGCACCCCTCGATTAGATTCCAGTCTGTAACTCACTCCCGGGTATCTGTTATTCTATATATAAACCACCCGAACCCCTCGATTAGATTCCAGTCTGTAACTCACTCGCGGGTATCTCTTATTCTATCTTTAAACCACCCGAACCCCTCGATTAGATTCCAGTCTGTAACTCACTCCCGGGTATCTGTTATTCTATATATAAAAGACCCGAACCCCTCGATTAGATTCCAGTCTGCAACTCACTCCCGGGTATCTGTTATTCTATATATAAACCACCCAAAACCCTCGATTAGATTCCAGTCTGTAACTCACTCCCGGATATCTGTTATTCTATAAATAAAACATCCGAACCCCTCGATTAGATTCCAGTCTGTAACTCACACCCGGGTATCTGTTATTCTATATATAAACCACCCGAACCCCTCGATTAGATTCCAGTCTGTAACTCACTCCCAGGTATCTGTTATTCTATATATAAACTCCCTGAACCCCTCGATTAGATTCCAGTCTGTAACTCACTCCCGGGTATCTGTTATTCTACAGATCAAACACCCCGAACCCCTCGATTAGATTCCAGTCTGTAACTCACTCCCGGGTATCTGTTATTCTTTGGAAAACCACCCGAACCCCTCGATTAGATTCCAGTCTGTAACTCACTCCCAGGTATCTGTTATTCCATATTAAAACCACACGAATCCCTCGATTAGATTCCAGTCTGTAACTCACTCCCAGGTATCTGTTATTCCATATTAAAACCACCCGAACCCCTCGATTAGATTCCAGTCTGTAACTCACTCCCAGGTATCTGTTATTCCATATATAAACCACCTGAACTCCTCGATTAGATTCCAGTCTGTAACTCACTCCCGGGTATCTGTTATTCTACATATCAAACACCCCCGAACCCCTCGATTAGATTCCAGTCTGTAACTCACTCCCAGGTATCTGTTATTCTATATATAAACCACCCGAACCCCTCGATTAGATGCCAGTCTGCAGCTCACTCCCGGGTATCTGTTATTGTTTAGATAAACCACCCGAACCCCTCGATCAGATTCCAGTCTGTAACTCACCCCCAGGTATCTGTTATTCTATCTACAAACCTCCCAAACCCCTCGATCAGGTTCCTGCCTGTAACCTACTCCCAGGTATCTGTTATTCTATATTTAAACCCCCCGAAATCCTCGATCAGATTCCAGTCTGTGACTCACTCCCCGGTATCAGTTATTCTATATATAAACCACCCGAACCCCTCGATTAGATTCCAGCCTGTGACTCACTCCCGGGTATCTGTTATTCTAAAAATAAACCACCCGAACCCCTCGATTAGATTCCAGCCTGTGACTCACTCCCGGGTATCTGTTATTCTATATATAAACCACCCGAACCCCTCGATTAGATTCCAGCCTGTGACTCACTCCCGGGTATCAGTTATATATATATATATAAACCACCCGAACCCCTCGATTAGATTCCAGTCTGTAACTCACTCCCGGGTATCTGTTATTCTATCTATAAACCTCCCAAACCCATCGATCAGGCTCCTGCCTGTCACTCACTCCTGGGTATCTGTTATTCTATATATAAACCACCCGTACTCCTCGATTAGATTCCAGTCTGTAACTCATTCCCAGATACCTGTTATTCTATATATAAACCACCCGAACCCCTCGATTAGATTCCAGTCTGTAACTCACTCCTGGGTATCTGTTATTCTATATATAAACCACCCGAACCCCTCGATTAGATTCCAGCCTGTGACTCACTCCCGGGTATCTGTTATTCTATATATAAACCACCCGAACCCCTCGATTAGATTCCAGCCTGTGACTCACTCCCGGGTATCTGTCATTCTATATATAAACCACCCGAACCCCTCGATTAGATTCCAGCCTGTGACTCACTCCCGGGTATCAGTTATATATATATATATAAACCACCCGAACCCCTCGATTAGATTCCAGTCTGTAACTCACTCCCGGGTATCTGTTATTCTATCTATAAACCTCCCAAACCCATCGATCAGGCTCCTGCCTGTCACTCACTCCTGGGTATCTGTTATTCTATATATAAACCACCCGTACTCCTCGATTAGATTCCAGTCTGTATCTCGCTCCCGGGTATCTGTTATACTACATATAAACCACCCGAACCCCTCCATCAGATTCCAGCCTGTGACTCACTCCCGGGTATCTGTTATTCTATTTATAAACCACCCGAACCCCTCGATTAGATTCCAGTCTGTAACTCACTCCCGGGGATCTGTTATTCCATATATAAACCACCTGAACCCCTCGATTAGATTCCAGTCTGTAACTCACTCCCGGGTATCTGTTATTCTATATATAAACCACCTGAACCCCTCGATTAGATTCCAGTCTGTATCTCGCTCCCGGGTATCTGTTATACTACATATAAACCACCCGAACCCCTCCATCAGATTCCAGCCTGTGACTCACTCCCGGGTATCTGTTATTCTATTTATAAACCACCCGAACCCCTCGATTAGATTCCAGTCTGTAACTCACTCCCGGGGATCTGTTATTCTATATATAAACCACCCGAACCCCTCGATTAGATTCCAGTCTGTAACTCACGACCGGGTATCTGTTATTGTATATATAAACCACCCGAACCCCTCGATTAGATTCCAGTCTGTAACTCACTCCCGGGTATCTGTTATTCTATATATAAACCACCCGAACCCCTCGATTAGATTCCAATCTGTAACTCACTCCTGGGTATCTGTTATTCTATATATAAACCACCCTGCACCCCTCGATTAGATTCCAGTCTGTAACTCACTCCCAGGTATCTGTTATTCTATATATAAACCACCCTGCACCCCTCGATTAGATTCCAGTCTGTAACTCACTCCCGGGTATCTGTTATTCTATATATAAACCACCCGAACCCCTCGATTAGATTCCAGTCTGTAACTCACTCGCGGGTATCTCTTATTCTATCTTTAAACCACCCGAACCCCTCGATTAGATTCCAGTCTGTAACTCACTCCCGGGTATCTGTTATTCTATATATAAAAGACCCGAACCCCTCGATTAGATTCCAGTCTGCAACTCACTCCCGGGTATCTGTTATTCTATATATAAACCACCCAAAACCCTCGATTAGATTCCAGTCTGTAACTCACTCCCGGATATCTGTTATTCTATAAATAAAACATCCGAACCCCTCGATTAGATTCCAGTCTGTAACTCACACCCGGGTATCTGTTATTCTATATATAAACCACCCGAACCCCTCGATTAGATTCCAGTCTGTAACTCACTCCCAGGTATCTGTTATTCTATATATAAACTCCCTGAACCCCTCGATTAGATTCCAGTCTGTAACTCACTCCCGGGTATCTGTTATTCTACAGATCAAACACCCCGAACCCCTCGATTAGATTCCAGTCTGTAACTCACTCCCGGGTATCTGTTATTCTTTGGAAAACCACCCGAACCCCTCGATTAGATTCCAGTCTGTAACTCACTCCCAGGTATCTGTTATTCCATATTAAAACCACACGAATCCCTCGATTAGATTCCAGTCTGTAACTCACTCCCAGGTATCTGTTATTCCATATTAAAACCACCCGAACCCCTCGATTAGATTCCAGTCTGTAACTCACTCCCAGGTATCTGTTATTCCATATATAAACCACCTGAACTCCTCGATTAGATTCCAGTCTGTAACTCACTCCCGGGTATCTGTTATTCTACATATCAAACACCCCCGAACCCCTCGATTAGATTCCAGTCTGTAACTCACTCCCAGGTATCTGTTATTCTATATATAAACCACCCGAACCCCTCGATTAGATGCCAGTCTGCAGCTCACTCCCGGGTATCTGTTATTGTTTAGATAAACCACCCGAACCCCTCGATCAGATTCCAGTCTGTAACTCACCCCCAGGTATCTGTTATTCTATCTACAAACCTCCCAAACCCCTCGATCAGGTTCCTGCCTGTAACCTACTCCCAGGTATCTGTTATTCTATATTTAAACCCCCCGAAATCCTCGATCAGATTCCAGTCTGTGACTCACTCCCCGGTATCAGTTATTCTATATATAAACCACCCGAACCCCTCGATTAGATTCCAGCCTGTGACTCACTCCCGGGTATCTGTTATTCTAAAAATAAACCACCCGAACCCCTCGATTAGATTCCAGCCTGTGACTCACTCCCGGGTATCTGTTATTCTATATATAAACCACCCGAACCCCTCGATTAGATTCCAGCCTGTGACTCACTCCCGGGTATCAGTTATATATATATATATAAACCACCCGAACCCCTCGATTAGATTCCAGTCTGTAACTCACTCCCGGGTATCTGTTATTCTATCTATAAACCTCCCAAACCCATCGATCAGGCTCCTGCCTGTCACTCACTCCTGGGTATCTGTTATTCTATATATAAACCACCCGTACTCCTCGATTAGATTCCAGTCTGTAACTCATTCCCAGATACCTGTTATTCTATATATAAACCACCCGAACCCCTCGATTAGATTCCAGTCTGTAACTCACTCCTGGGTATCTGTTATTCTATATATAAACCACCCGAACCCCTCGATTAGATTCCAGCCTGTGACTCACTCCCGGGTATCTGTTATTCTATATATAAACCACCCGAACCCCTCGATTAGATTCCAGCCTGTGACTCACTCCCGGGTATCTGTTATTCTATATATAAACCACCCGAACCCCTCGATTAGATTCCAGCCTGTGACTCACTCCCGGGTATCAGTTATATATATATATATAAACCACCCGAACCCCTCGATTAGATTCCAGTCTGTAACTCACTCCCGGGTATCTGTTATTCTATCTATAAACCTCCCAAACCCATCGATCAGGCTCCTGCCTGTCACTCACTCCTGGGTATCTGTTATTCTATATATAAACCACCCGTACTCCTCGATTAGATTCCAGTCTGTATCTCGCTCCCGGGTATCTGTTATACTACATATAAACCACCCGAACCCCTCCATCAGATTCCAGCCTGTGACTCACTCCCGGGTATCTGTTATTCTATTTATAAACCACCCGAACCCCTCGATTAGATTCCAGTCTGTAACTCACTCCCGGGGATCTGTTATTCCATATATAAACCACCTGAACCCCTCGATTAGATTCCAGTCTGTAACTCACTCCCGGGTATCTGTTATTCTATATATAAACCACCTGAACCCCTCGATTAGATTCCAGTCTGTATCTCGCTCCCGGGTATCTGTTATACTACATATAAACCACCCGAACCCCTCCATCAGATTCCAGCCTGTGACTCACTCCCGGGTATCTGTTATTCTATTTATAAACCACCCGAACCCCTCGATTAGATTCCAGTCTGTAACTCACTCCCGGGGATCTGTTATACTATATATAAAACACCCGAAACCCTCGATTAGATTCCAGTCTGTAACTCACTCCCGGGTATCTGTTATTCTATATATAAAACACCCGAACCCCTCGATTAGATTCCAGTCTGTAACTCACTCCCGGGGATCTGTTATTCTATATATAAACCACAAGAACCCCTCGATTAGATTCCAGTCTGTAACTCACTCCCAGGTATCTGTTATTCCATATATAAACCACCTGAACCCCTCGATTAGATTCCAGTCTGTAACTCACTCCCGGGTATCTGTTTTACTATATATAAAACATCCGAACTCCTCGATTAGATTCCATTCTGTATCTCATTCCCGGGTATCTGTTATTCTATATATAAAACATCCGAACTCCTCGATTAGATTCCATTCTGTATCTCATTCCCGGGTATCTGTTATTCTATATATAAAACACCCGAACCCCTCGATTAGATTCCAGTCTGTAACTCACTCCCTGGTATCTGTTATTCTATATATAAAACACCCGAACCCCTCGATTAGATTCCAGTCTGTAACTCATTCCCGGGTATCTGTTTTACAATATATAAAACATCCGAACTCCTCGATTAGATTCCATTCTGTATCTCATTCCCGGGTATCTGTTATTCTATATATAAAACACCCGAACTCCTCGATTAGATTCCATTCTGTATCTCATTCCCGGGTATCTGTTATTCTATATATAAAACACCCGAACTCCTCGATTAGATTCCATTCTGTATCTCATTCCCGGGTATCTGTTATTCTATATATAAAACATCCGAACCCCTCGATTAGATTCCATTCTGTATCTCATTCCCGGGTCTCTGTTTTACTATATATAAAACATCCGAACTCCTCGATTCGATTCCATTCTGTATCTCATTCCCGGGTATCTGTTATTCTATATATAAAACACCCGAACCCCTCGATTAGATTCCATTCTGTATCTCATTCCCGGGTATCTGTTTTACTATATATAAAACATCCGAACTCCTCGATTAGATTCCATTCTGTATCTCATTCCCGGGTATCTGTTATTCTATATATAAAACATCCGAACTCCTCGATTAGATTCCATTCTGTATCTCATTCCCGGGTATCTGTTATTCTATATATAAACCACCCGAACCCCTGGATTCGATTCCAGTCTGTATCTCACTCCCGTGTATCTGTTATTCTATATATAAACCACCCGAACCCCTCGATTAGATTCCAGTCTGTAACTCACTCCCAGGTATCTGTTATTCCATATTAAAACCACCCGAACCCCTCGATTAGATTCCAGTCTGTAACTCACTCCCAGGTATCTGTTATTCTATATATAAACTCCCTGAACCCCTCGATTAGATTCCAGTCTGTAACTCACTCCCGGGTATCTGTTATTCTTTGGAAAACCACCCGAACCCCTCGATTAGATTCCAGTCTGTAACTCACTCCCGGGTATCTGTTATTCTTTGGAAAACCACCCGAACCCCTCAATTAGATTCCAGTCTGTAACTCACTCCCAGGTATCTGTTATTCCATATTAAAACCACCCGAACCCCTCGATTCGATTCCAGTCTGTAACTCACTCCCAGGTATCTGTTATTCTTTTTATAAACCACCCGAACCCCTCGATTAGATGCCAGTCTGTAACTCACTCCCGGGTATCTGTTATTCTATATATAAACTCCCCGGACCCCTCGATCAGGTTCCTGCCTGTAACTCACTCCCAGGTATCTGTTATTCTATATATCAACCACCCGAACCCCTCGATTAGATTCCAGTCTGTAACTCACTCCCGGGGATCTGTTATTCTATTTCTAAAACACCCGAACTCCTCGATTAGATGCCAGTCTGTAACTCACTCCCGGGTATCTGTTATTCTATATATAAACTCCCCGGACCCCTCGATCAGGTTCCTGCCTGTAACTCACTCCCAGGTATCTGTTATTCTATATATAAACCACCCGAACCCCTCGATTAGATTCCAGTCTGTAACTCACTCCCGGGTATCTGTTATTCTATCTATAAACCTCCCAAACCCATCGATCAGGCTCCTGCCTGTCACTCACTCCTGGGTATCTGTTATTCTATATATAAACCACCCGTACTCCTCGATTAGATTCCAGTCTGTATCTCGCTCCCGGGTATCTGTATACTACATATAAACCACCCGAACCCCTCCATCAGAATCCAGCCTGTGACTCACTCCCGGGTATCTGTTATTCTATTTATAAACCACCCGAACCCCTCGATTAGATTCCAGTCTGTAACTCACTCCCGGGGATCTGTTATTCTACATATAAACCACAAGAACCCCTCGATTAGATTCCAGTCTGTAACTCACTCCCAGGTATCTGTTATTCCATATATAAACCACCTGAACCCCTCGATTAGATTCCAGTCTGTAACTCACTCCCGGGGATCTGTTATTCTATATATAAACCACCTGAACCCCTCGATTAGATTCCAGTCTGTAACTCACTCCCGGGTATCTGTTATTCTATATATTAAACATCGGAACTCCTTGATTAGATTCCAGTCTATAACTCACTCCCGGGTATCTGTTATTCTATATATAAACCACCTGAACCCCTCGATTAGATTCCAGTCTGTATCTCGCTCCCGGGTATCTGTTATACTACATATAAACCACCCGAACCCCTCCATCAGATTCCAGCCTGTGACTCAGTCCCGGGTATCTGTTATTCTATTTATAAACCACCCGAACCCCTCGATTAGATTCCAGTCTGTAACTCACTCCCGGGGATCTGTTATACTATATATAAAACACCCGAAACCCTCGATTAGATTCCAGTCTGTAACTCACTCCCGGGTATCTGTTATTCTATATATAAAACACCCGAACCCCTCGATTAGATTCCAGTCTGTAACTCACTCCCGGGGATCTGTTATTCTATATATAAACCACAAGAACCCCTCGATTAGATTCCAGTCTGTAACTCACTCCCAGGTATCTGTTATTCCATATATAAACCACCTGAACCCCTCGATTAGATTCCAGTCTGTAACTCACTCCCGGGTATCTGTTATTCTATATATTAAACATCGGAACTCCTTGATTAGATTCCAGTCTGTAACTCACTCCCGGGTATCTGTTATTCTTTGGAAAACCACCCGAACCCCTCGATTAGATTCCTGCCTGTAACTCACTCCCGGGTATCTGTTATTCTATATATAAAGCACCCGAACCCCTCGATTAGATTCCAGTCTGTAACTCACTCCCGGGTATCTGTTATTCTATATATAAACCACCCGAACCCCTCGATTAGATTCCTGCCTGTCACTCACTCCCGGGTATCTGTTATTCTACATATAAACCACACGTACTCTTCGATTAGATTCCATTCTGTATCTCACTCCCGGGTATCTGTTATACTACATATAAACCACCCGAACCCCTGGATTAGATTCCAGTCTGTATCTCACTCCCGTGTATCTGTTATTCTATATATCAACCCCCCGAAACCCTCGATCAGATTCCAGTCTATAACTCACTCCCAGGTATCTGTTTTTCTATATATAAACCACCCGAACCCCTCGATTAGATTCCAGTCTGTAACTCACTCCCGGGTATCTGTTATATATATATATAAACCACCCGAACCCCTCGATTAGATTCCAGTCTGTAACTCACTCCCAGGTATCTGTTATTCTATCTATAAACCTCCCAAACCCTTCGATCAGGTTCCTGCCTGTCACTCACTCCCAGGTATCTGTTATTCCATATTAAAACCACCCGAACCCCTTGATTAGATTCCAGTCTGTAACTCACTCCCAGGTATCTGTTATTCTATATATAAACCACCCGAACCCCTTGATTAGATTCCAGTCTGTAACTCACTCCCAGGTATCTGTTATTCTATATATAAACCACCCGAACCCCTCGATTAGATTCCAGTCTGTCACTCACTCCCGGGTATCTGTTATTCTATATATAAACTCCCCGGACCCCTCGATCAGGTTCCTGCCTGTAACTCACTCCCGGGTATCTGTTATTCTATATATCAACCCCCCGAAACCCTCGATTAGATTCCAGTCTGTAACTCATTCCCAGATATCTGTTATTCTATATATAAACCACCCGAACCCCTCGATTAGATTCCAGTCTGTAACTCATTCCCAGATATCTGTTATTCTATATATAAACCACCCGAACCCCTCGATTAGATTCCAGTCTGTAACTCATTCCCAGATATCTGTTATTCTATATATAAACCACCCGAACCCCTCGATTAGATTCCAGTCTGTAACTCACTCCCAGGTATCTGTTATTCTATCTATAAACCTCCCAAACCCTTCGATCAGGTTCCTGCCTGTCACTCACTCCCAGGTATCTGTTATTCCATATTAAAACCACCCGAACCCCTTGATTAGATTCCAGTCTGTCACTCACTCCCGGGTATCTGTTATTCTATATATAAACTCCCCGGACCCCTCGATCAGGTTCCTGCCTGTAACTCATTCCCAGATATCTGTTATTCTATATATCAACCCCCCGAAACCCTCGATTAGATTCCAGTCTGTAACTCATTCCCAGATATCTGTTATTCTATATATAAACCACTCGAACCCCTCGATTAGATTCCAGTCTGTAACTCACTCCCGGGTATCTGTTATTCTATATATGAACCACCCGAACCCCTCGATTAGATTCCAGTCTGTAACTCATTCCCGGGTATCTGTTATTCTATATATAAAACATCCGAACCCCTCGATTAGATTCCAGTCTGTAACTCACTCCCGGGTATCTGTTTTACTATATATAAAACATCCGAACTCCTCGATTAGATTCCATTCTGTATCTCATTCCCGGGTATCTGTTATTCTATATATAAAACATCCGAACCCCTCGATTAGATTCCATTCTGTATCTCATTCCCGGGTATCTGTTTTACTATATATAAAACATCCGAACTCCTCGATTAGATTCCATTCTGTATCTCATTCCCGGGTATCTGTTATTCTATATATAAAACATCCGAACCCCTCGATTAGATTCCATTCTGTATCTCATTCCCGGGTATCTGTTTTACTATATATAAAACAACCGAACCCCTCGATTAGATTCCATTCTGTATCTCATTCCCGGGTATCTGTTTTACTATATATAAAACATCCGAACTCCTCGATTAGATTCCATTCTGTATCTCATTCCCGGGTATCTGTTTTACTATATATAAAACATCCGAACTCCTCGATTAGACTCCATTCTGTATCTCATTCCCGGGTATCTGTTATTCTATATATAAAACATCCGAACTCCTCGATTAGATTCCATTCTGTATCTCATTCCCGGGTATCTGTTATTCTATATATCAATCACCCGAACCCCTGGATTCGATTCCAGTCTGTATCTCACTCCCGTGTATCTGTTAGTCTATATATAAACCACCCGAACCCCTCGATTAGATTCCAGTCTGTAACTCACTCCCAGGTATCTGTTATTCCATATTAAAACCACCCGAACCCCTCGATTAGATTCCAGTCTGTAACTCACTCCCAGGTATCTGTTATTCTATATATAAACTCCCTGAACCCCTCGATTAGATTCCAGTCTGTAACTCACTCCCGGGTATCTGTTATTCTACATATCAAACACCCCCGAACCCCTCGATTAGATTCCAGTCTGTAACTCACTCCCGGGTATCTGTTATTCTTTGGAAAACCACCCGAACCCCTCGATTAGATTCCAGTCTGTAACTCACTCCCGGGTATCTGTTATTCTTTGGAAAACCACCCGAACCCCTCAATTAGATTCCAGTCTGTAACTCACTCCCAGGTATCTGTTATTCCATATTAAAACCACCCGAACCCCTCGATTAGATTCCAGTCTGTAACTCACTCCCAGGTATCTGTTATTCTATATATAAACCACCCGAACCCCTCGATTAGATGCCAGTCTGTAACTCACTCCCAGGTATCTGTTATTCTATATATAAACTCCCCGGACCCCTCGATCAGGTTCCTGCCTGTAACTCACTCCCAGGTATCTGTTATTCTATATATCAACCACCCGAACCCCTCGATTAGATTCCAGTCTGTAACTCATTCCCAGATATCTGTTATTCTATATATAAACCACCCAAACCCCTCGATCAGATTCCAGTCTGTAACTCACTCCCGGGTATCTGTTATTCTATATATAAACCACCCGAACCCCTCGATTAGATTCCAGTCTGCAACTCACTCCCGGGTATCTGTAATTCTATATATAAACCACCCGAACCCCTCGATTAGATTCCATTCTGTATCTCATTCCCGGGTATCTGTTTTACTATATATAAAACATCCGAACTCCTCGATTAGACTCCATTCTGTATCTCATTCCCGGGTATCTGTTATTCTATATATAAAACATCCGAACTCCTCGATTAGATTCCATTCTGTATCTCATTCCCGGGTATCTGTTATTCTATATATAAACCACCCGAACCCCTGGATTCGATTCCAGTCTGTATCTCACTCCCGTGTATCTGTTATTCTATATATAAACCACCCGAACCCCTCGATTAGATTCCAGTCTGTAACTCACTCCCAGGTATCTGTTATTCCATATTAAAACCACCCGAACCCCTCGATTAGATTCCAGTCTGTAACTCACTCCCAGGTATCTGTTATTCTATAAATAAACTCCCTGAACCCCTCGATTAGATTCCAGTCTGTAACTCACTCCCGGGTATCTGTTATTCTTTGGAAAACCACCCGAACCCCTCGATTAGATTCCAGTCTGTAACTCACTCCCGGGTATCTGTTATTCTTTGGAAAACCACCCGAACCCCTCAATTAGATTCCAGTCAGTAACTCACTCCCAGGTATCTGTTATTCCATATTAAAACCACCCGAACCCCTCGATTAGATTCCAGTCTGTAACTCACTCCCAGGTATCTGTTATTCTATATATAAACCACCCGAACCCCTCGATTAGATTCCAGTCTGTAACTCATTCCCAGATATCTGTTATTCTATATATAAACCACCCAAACCCCTCGATCAGATTCCAGTCTGTAACTCACTCACGGGTATCTGTTATTCTATATATAAACCACCCGAACCCCTCGATTAGATTCCAGTCTGCAACTCACTCCCGGGTATCTGTAATTCTATATATAAAACACCTGAACCCCTCCATTAGATTCCAGTCTGTAACTCACTCTCGGCTATCTGTTATTCTATAGATAAAACACCCGAACTCCTCGATTAGATTCCAGTCTGACACTCACTCCCGGGTATCTGTTATTCTATATATAAACCACCCGAACCCCTCGATTAGATTCCAGTCTGTAACTCACTCCCGGGCATCTGTTATTCTATTTCTAAAACACCCGAACTCCTCGATTAGATTCCAGTCTGTAACTCACTCCCGGGTATCTGTTATTCTATATATAAAACACCCGAACCCCTCGATTAGATTCCAGTCTGTAACTCACTCCCGGGGATCTGTTATTCTATATATAAACCACAAGAACCCCTCGATTAGATTCCAGTCTGTAACTCACTCCCAGGTATCTGTTATTCCATATATAAACCACCTGAACTCCTCGATTAGATTCCAGTCTGTAACTCACTCCCAGGTATCTGTTATTCCATATATAAACCACCTGAACTCCTCGATTAGATTCCGGTCTGTAACTCACTCCCAGGTATCTGTTATTCCATATATAAACCACCTGAACTCCTCGATTAGATTCCAGTCTGTAACTCACTCCCGGGTATCTGTTATTCTATATATAAACCCCACAAACCCCTCGATTAGATTCCAGTCTGTAACTCACTCCCGGGGATCTGTTATTCTACATATAAACCAATCCAAACCCCTCGATTAGATTCCAGTCTGTAACTCACTCCCGGGTATGTTTTATTCTATATATAAAACACCCGAACTCCTCGATTAGATTCCAGTCTGTAACTCACTCGCGAGTATCCGTTGTTCTAGATGTAAACTCCCTGAACCCCTCAATTAGATTCCAGTCTGTAACTCACTCCCGGGTATCTGTTATTCTATATATAAACCACCCGAACCCCTCGATTAGATTCCAGTCTGTAACTCACTCCCAGGTATCTGTTATTCTATATTAAAACCACCCGAACCCCTCGATTAGATTCCAGTCTGTAACTCACTCCCAGGTATCTGTTATTCTATATTAAAACCACCCGAACCCCTCGATTAGATTCCAGTCTGTAACTCACTCCCAGGTATCTGTTATTCTATATATAAACTCCCTGAACCCCTCGATTAGATTCCAGTCTGTAACTCACTCCCGGGTATCTGTTCTTCTACATATCAAACACCCCCGAACCCCTCGATTAGATTCCAGTCTGTAACTCACGCCCGGGTATCTGTTATTCTATATATAAACCACACGAACCCCTCGATTAGATTCCAGTCTGTCACTCACTCCTGGGTATCTGTTATTCTATATATAAACCACACGAACCCCTCGATTAGATTCCAGTCTGTAACTCACTCCCGGGTATCTGTTATTCTATATATAAACCACCCGAACCCCTCGATTAGATTCCAGTCTGTCACTCACTCCTGGGTATCTGTTATTCTATCTATAAACCTCCCAAACCCCTCGATCAGGTTCCTGCCTGTAACTCACTCCCGGGTATCTGTTATTCTATATATAAACCACCCGAACCCCTCGATTAGATTCCAGTCTGTAACTCACTCCCGGGTATCTGTTATTCTATATATAAACCTCCCAAACCCTTCGATCAGGTTCCTGCCTGTCACTCACTCCCAGGTATCTGTTATTCTATATATAAACCACACGTACTCTTCGATTAGATTCCATTCTGTATCTCACTCCCGGGTATCTGTTATACTACATATAAACCACCCGAACCCCTGGATTAGATTCCAGTCTGTATCTCACTCCCGTGTATCTGTTATTCTATTTATAAACCACCCGAACCCCTCGATTAGATTCCAGTCTGTAACTCACTCCCAGGTATCTGTTATTCCATATTAAAACCACCCGAACCCCTCGATCAGGTTCCTGTCTGTAACTCACTCCCAGGTATCTGTTATTCTATATATAAATTCCCTGAACCCCTCGATTAGATTCCAGTCTGTAACTCACACCCGGGTATCTGTTATTCTATATATAAACCCCCCGAATCCCTCAATTAGATTCCAGTCTGTAATTCACTCCCGGGTATCTGTTATTCTATGTATAAACCACCCGAACCCCTCAATTAGATTCCAGTCAGTAACTCACTCCTGGCTGTCTGTTATTCTACACATAAACCCCCTCCGAACCCCTCGATTAGATTCCAGTCTGTAACTCACTCCCGGGTATCTGTTATTCTATATATCAACCCCCCGAAACCCTCGATCAGATTCCAGTCTGTAACTCACTCCCAGGTATCTGTTTTTCTATATATAAACCACCCGAACCCCTCGATTAGATTCCAGTCTGTAACTCATTCCCAGATATCTGTTATTCTATATATAAACCACCCGAACCCCTCGATTAGATTCCAGTCTGTAACTCACTCCTGGGTATCTGTTATTCTATCTATAAACCTCCCAAACCCTTCGATCAGGTTCCTGCCTGTCACTCACTCCCAGGTATCTGTTATTCCATATTAAAACCACCCGAACCCCTTGATTAGATTCCAGTCTGTAACTCACTCCCAGGTATCTGTTATTCTATATATAAACCACCCGAACCCCTCGATTAGATTCCAGTCTGTCACTCACTCCCGGGTATCTGTTATTCTATATATAAACTCCCCGGACCCCTCGATCAGGTTCCTGCCTTTAACTCACTCCCGGGTATCTGTTATTCTATATATAAAACATCCGAACTCCTCGATTAGATTCCATTCTGTATCTCATTCCCGGGTATCTGTTATTCTATATATAAAACATCCGAACCCCTCGATTAGATTCCATTCTGTATCTCATTCCCGGGTATCTGTTTTACTATA
Organism: Heterodontus francisci; assembly: GCF_036365525.1. NCBI lineage: Eukaryota > Metazoa > Chordata > Chondrichthyes > Heterodontiformes > Heterodontidae > Heterodontus > Heterodontus francisci. Next base: position 20,310,097 of record NC_090416.1, read on the forward strand.
TCTAAAACATCCGAACTCCTCGATTAGACTCCATTCTGTATCTCATTCCCGGGTATCTGTTATTCTATATATAAAACATCCGAACTCCTCGATTAGATTCCATTCTGTATCTCATTCCCGGGTATCTGTTATTCTATATATAAACCACCCGAACCCCTGGATTCGATTCCAGTCTGTATCTCACTCCCGTGTATCTGTTATTCTATATATAAACCACCCGAACCCCTCGATTAGATTCCAGTCTGTAACTCACTCCCGGGTATCTGTTATTCTACATATCAAACACCCCCGAACCCCTCGATTAGATTCCAGTCTGTAACTCACTCCCGGGTATCTGTTATTCTTTGGAAAACCACCCGAACCCCTCGATTAGATTCCAGTCTGTAACTCACTCCCGGGTATCTGTTATTCTTTGGAAAACCACCCGAACCCCTCAATTAGATTCCAGTCTGTAACTCACTCCCAGGTATCTGTTATTCCATATTAAAACCACCCGAACCCCTCGATTAGATTCCAGTCTGTAACTCACTCCCAGGTATCTGTTATTCTATATATAAACCACCCGAACCCCTCGATTAGATGCCAGTCTGTAACTCACTCCCGGGTATCTGTTATTCTATATATAAACTCCCCGGACCCCTCGATCAGGTTCCTGCCTGTAACTCACTCCCAGGTATCTGTTATTCTATATATCAACCACCCGAACCCCTCGATTAGATTCCAGTCTGTAACTCATTCCCAGATATCTGTTATTCTATATATAAACCACCCAAACCCCTCGATCAGATTCCAGTCTGTAACTCACTCCCGGGTATCTGTTATTCTATATATAAACCACCCGAACCCCTCGATTAGATTCCAGTCTGCAACTCACTCCCGGGTATCTGTAATTCTATATATAAACCACCCGAACCCCTCGATTAGATTCCATTCTGTATCTCATTCCCGGGTATCTGTTTTACTATATATAAAACATCCGAACTCCTCGATTAGACTCCATTCTGTATCTCATTCCCGGGTATCTGTTATTCTATATATAAAACATCCGAACTCCTCGATTAGATTCCATTCTGTATCTCATTCCCGGGTATCTGTTATTCTATATATAAACCACCCGAACCCCTGGATTCGATTCCAGTCTGTATCTCACTCCCGTGTATCTGTTATTCTATACATAAACCACCCGAACCCCTCGATTAGATTCCAGTCTGTAACTCACTCCCAGGTATCTGTTATTCCATATTAAAACCACCCGAACCCCTCGATTAGATTCCAGTCTGTAACTCACTCCCAGGTATCTGTTATTCTATATATAAACTCCCTGAACCCCTCGATTAGATTCCAGTCTGTAACTCACTCCCGGGTATCTGTTATTCTACATATCAAACACCCCCGAACCCCTCGATTAGATTCCAGTCTGTAACTCACTCCCGGGTATCTGTTATTCTTTGGAAAACCACCCGAACCCCTCGATTAGATTCCAGTCTGTAACTCACTCCCGGGTATCTGTTATTCTTTGGAAAACCACCCGAACCCCTCAATTAGATTCCAGTCTGTAACTCACTCCCAGGTATCTGTTATTCCATATTAAAACCACCCGAACCCCTCGATTAGATTCCAGTCTGTAACTCACTCCCAGGTATCTGTTATTCTATATATAAACCACCCGAACCCCTCGATTAGATGCCAGTCTGTAACTCACTCCCGGGTATCTGTTATTCTATATATAAACTCCCCGGACCCCTCGATCAGGTTCCTGCCTGTAACTCACTCCCAGGTATCTGTTATTCTATATATCAACCACCCGAACCCCTCGATTAGATTCCAGTCTGTAACTCATTCCCAGATATCTGTTATTCTATATATAAACCACCCAAACCCCTCAATCAGATTCCAGTCTGTAACTCACTCCCGGGTATCTGTTATTCTATATATAAACCACCCGAACCCCTCGATTAGATTCCAGTCTGTAACTCACTCCCGGGCATCTGTTATTCTATTTCTAAAACACCCGAACTCCTCGATTAGATTCCAGTCTGTAACTCACTCCCGGGTATCTGTTATTCTATATATAAAACACCCGAACCCCTCGATTAGATTCCAGTCTGTAACTCACTCCCGGGGATCTGTTATTCTATATATAAACCACAAGAACCCCTCGATTAGATTCCAGTCTGTAACTCACTCCCAGGTATCTGTTATTCCATATATAAACTCCCTGAACCCCTCGATTAGATTCCAGTCTGTAACTCACTCCCGGGTATCTGTTATTCTACATATCAAACACCCCCGAACCCCTCGATTAGATTCCAGTCTGTAACTCACTCCCGGGTATCTGTTATTCTTTGGAAAACCACCCGAACCCCTCGATTAGATTCCAGTCTGTAACTCACTCCCGGGTATCTGTTATTCTTTGGAAAACCACCCGAACCCCTCAATTAGATTCCAGTCTGTAACTCACTCCCAGGTATCTGTTATTCCATATTAAAACCACCCGAACCCCTCGATTAGATTCCAGTCTGTAACTCACTCCCAGGTATCTGTTATTCTATATATAAACCACCCGAACCCCTCGATTAGATGCCAGTCTGTAACTCACTCCCGGGTATCTGTTATTCTATATATAAACTCCCCGGACCCCTCGATCAGGTTCCTGCCTGTAACTCACTCCCAGGTATCTGTTATTCTATATATCAACCACCCGAACCCCTCGATTAGATTCCAGTCTGTAACTCATTCCCAGATATCTGTTATTCTATATATAAACCACCCAAACCCCTCAATCAGATTCCAGTCTGTAACTCACTCCCGGGTATCTGTTATTCTATATATAAACCACCCGAACCCCTCGATTAGATTCCAGTCTGTAACTCACTCCCGGGCATCTGTTATTCTATTTCTAAAACACCCGAACTCCTCGATTAGATTCCAGTCTGTAACTCACTCCCGGGTATCTGTTATTCTATATATAAAACACCCGAACCCCTCGATTAGATTCCAGTCTGTAACTCACTCCCGGGGATCTGTTATTCTATATATAAACCACAAGAACCCCTCGATTAGATTCCAGTCTGTAACTCACTCCCAGGTATCTGTTATTCCATATATAAACCACCTGAACTCCTCGATTAGATTCCAGTCTGTAACTCACTCCCGGGTATCTGTTATTCTATATATAAACCACCCGAACCCCTCGATTAGATTCCAGTCTGTAACTCACTCCCAGGTATCTGTTATTCCATATATAAACCACCTGAACTCCTCGATTAGATTCCAGTCTGTAACTCACTCCCGGGTATCTGTTATTCTATATATAAACCACCCGAACCCCTCGATTAGATTCCAGTCTGTAACTCACTCCCGGGTATCTGTTATTCTTTATATAAACCCCACAAACCCCTCGATTAGATTCCAGTCTGTAACTCACTCCCAGGTATCTGTTATTCTATATATAAACTCCCTGAACCCCTCGATTAGATTCCAGTCTGTAACTCACTCCCGGGTATCTGTTCTTCTACATATCAAACACCCCCGAACCCCTCGATTAGATTCCAGTCTGTAACTCACGCCCGGGTATCTGTTATTCTATATATAAACCACACGAACCCCTCGATTAGATTCCAGTCTGTCACTCACTCCTGGGTATCTGTTATTCTATATATAAACCACACGAACCCCTCGATTAGATTCCAGTCTGTAACTCACTCCCGGGTATCTGTTATTCTATATATAAACCACCCGAACCCCTCGATTAGATTCCAGTCTGTCACTCACTCCTGGGTATCTGTTATTCTATCTATAAACCTCCCAAACCCCTCGATCAGGTTCCTGCCTGTAACTCACTCCCGGGTATCTGTTATTCTATATATAAACCACCCGAACCCCTCGATTAGATTCCAGTCTGTAACTCACTCCCGGGTATCTGTTATTCTATATATAAACCTCCCAAACCCTTCGATCAGGTTCCTGCCTGTCACTCACTCCCAGGTATCTGTTATTCTATATATAAACCACACGTACTCTTCGATTAGATTCCATTCTGTATCTCACTCCCGGGTATCTGTTATACTACATATAAACCACCCGAACCCCTGGATTAGATTCCAGTCTGTATCTCACTCCCGTGTATCTGTTATTCTATTTATAAACCACCCGAACCCCTCGATTAGATTCCAGTCTGTAACTCACTCCCAGGTATCTGTTATTCCATATTAAAACCACCCGAACCCCTCGATCAGGTTCCTGTCTGTAACTCACTCCCAGGTATCTGTTATTCTATATATAAACTCCCTGAACCCCTCGATTAGATTCCAGTCTGTAACTCACACCCGGGTATCTGTTATTCTATATATAAACCCCCCGAATCCCTCAATTAGATTCCAGTCTGTAATTCACTCCCGGGTATCTGTTATTCTATGTATAAACCACCCGAACCCCTCAATTAGATTCCAGTCAGTAACTCACTCCTGGCTGTCTGTTATTCTACACATAAACCCCCTCCGAACCCCTCGATTAGATTCCAGTCTGTAACTCACTCCCGGGTATCTGTTATTCTATATATCAACCCCCCGAAACCCTCGATCAGATTCCAGTCTGTAACTCACTCCCAGGTATCTGTTTTTCTATATATAAACCACCCGAACCCCTCGATTAGATTCCAGTCTGTAACTCATTCCCAGATATCTGTTATTCTATATATAAACCACCCGAACCCCTCGATTAGATTCCAGTCTGTAACTCACTCCTGGGTATCTGTTATTCTATCTATAAACCTCCCAAACCCTTCGATCAGGTTCCTGCCTGTCACTCACTCCCAGGTATCTGTTATTCCATATTAAAACCACCCGAACCCCTTGATTAGATTCCAGTCTGTAACTCACTCCCAGGTATCTGTTATTCTATATATAAACCACCCGAACCCCTCGATTAGATTCCAGTCTGTCACTCACTCCCGGGTATCTGTTATTCTATATATAAACTCCCCGGACCCCTCGATCAGGTTCCTGCCTTTAACTCACTCCCGGGTATCTGTTATTCTATATATAAAACATCCGAACTCCTCGATTAGATTCCATTCTGTATCTCATTCCCGGGTATCTGTTATTCTATATATAAAACATCCGAACCCCTCGATTAGATTCCATTCTGTATCTCATTCCCGGGTATCTGTTTTACTATATCTAAAACATCCGAACTCCTCGATTAGACTCCATTCTGTATCTCATTCCCGGGTATCTGTTATTCTATATATAAAACATCCGAACTCCTCGATTAGATTCCATTCTGTATCTCATTCCCGGGTATCTGTTATTCTATATATAAACCACCCGAACCCCTGGATTCGATTCCAGTCTGTATCTCACTCCCGTGTATCTGTTATTCTATATATAAACCACCCGAACCCCTCGATTAGATTCCAGTCTGTAACTCACTCCCGGGTATCTGTTATTCTACATATCAAACACCCCCGAACCCCTCGATTAGATTCCAGTCTGTAACTCACTCCCGGGTATCTGTTATTCTTTGGAAAACCACCCGAACCCCTCGATTAGATTCCAGTCTGTAACTCACTCCCGGGTATCTGTTATTCTTTGGAAAACCACCCGAACCCCTCAATTAGATTCCAGTCTGTAACTCACTCCCAGGTATCTGTTATTCCATATTAAAACCACCCGAACCCCTCGATTAGATTCCAGTCTGTAACTCACTCCCAGGTATCTGTTATTCTATATATAAACCACCCGAACCCCTCGATTAGATGCCAGTCTGTAACTCACTCCCGGGTATCTGTTATTCTATATATAAACTCCCCGGACCCCTCGATCAGGTTCCTGCCTGTAACTCACTCCCAGGTATCTGTTATTCTATATATCAACCACCCGAACCCCTCGATTAGATTCCAGTCTGTAACTCATTCCCAGATATCTGTTATTCTATATATAAACCACCCAAACCCCTCGATCAGATTCCAGTCTGTAACTCACTCCCGGGTATCTGTTATTCTATATATAAACCACCCGAACCCCTCGATTAGATTCCAGTCTGCAACTCACTCCCGGGTATCTGTAATTCTATATATAAACCACCCGAACCCCTCGATTAGATTCCATTCTGTATCTCATTCCCGGGTATCTGTTTTACTATATATAAAACATCCGAACTCCTCGATTAGACTCCATTCTGTATCTCATTCCCGGGTATCTGTTATTCTATATATAAAACATCCGAACTCCTCGATTAGATTCCATTCTGTATCTCATTCCCGGGTATCTGTTATTCTATATATAAACCACCCGAACCCCTGGATTCGATTCCAGTCTGTATCTCACTCCCGTGTATCTGTTATTCTATACATAAACCACCCGAACCCCTCGATTAGATTCCAGTCTGTAACTCACTCCCAGGTATCTGTTATTCCATATTAAAACCACCCGAACCCCTCGATTAGATTCCAGTCTGTAACTCACTCCCAGGTATCTGTTATTCTATATATAAACTCCCTGAACCCCTCGATTAGATTCCAGTCTGTAACTCACTCCCGGGTATCTGTTATTCTACATATCAAACACCCCCGAACCCCTCGATTAGATTCCAGTCTGTAACTCACTCCCGGGTATCTGTTATTCTTTGGAAAACCACCCGAACCCCTCGATTAGATTCCAGTCTGTAACTCACTCCCGGGTATCTGTTATTCTTTGGAAAACCACCCGAACCCCTCAATTAGATTCCAGTCTGTAACTCACTCCCAGGTATCTGTTATTCCATATTAAAACCACCCGAACCCCTCGATTAGATTCCAGTCTGTAACTCACTCCCAGGTATCTGTTATTCTATATATAAACCACCCGAACCCCTCGATTAGATGCCAGTCTGTAACTCACTCCCGGGTATCTGTTATTCTATATATAAACTCCCCGGACCCCTCGATCAGGTTCCTGCCTGTAACTCACTCCCAGGTATCTGTTATTCTATATATCAACCACCCGAACCCCTCGATTAGATTCCAGTCTGTAACTCATTCCCAGATATCTGTTATTCTATATATAAACCACCCAAACCCCTCAATCAGATTCCAGTCTGTAACTCACTCCCGGGTATCTGTTATTCTATATATAAACCACCCGAACCCCTCGATTAGATTCCAGTCTGTAACTCACTCCCGGGCATCTGTTATTCTATTTCTAAAACACCCGAACTCCTCGATTAGATTCCAGTCTGTAACTCACTCCCGGGTATCTGTTATTCTATATATAAAACACCCGAACCCCTCGATTAGATTCCAGTCTGTAACTCACTCCCGGGGATCTGTTATTCTATATATAAACCACAAGAACCCCTCGATTAGATTCCAGTCTGTAACTCACTCCCAGGTATCTGTTATTCCATATATAAACTCCCTGAACCCCTCGATTAGATTCCAGTCTGTAACTCACTCCCGGGTATCTGTTATTCTACATATCAAACACCCCCGAACCCCTCGATTAGATTCCAGTCTGTAACTCACTCCCGGGTATCTGTTATTCTTTGGAAAACCACCCGAACCCCTCGATTAGATTCCAGTCTGTAACTCACTCCCGGGTATCTGTTATTCTTTGGAAAACCACCCGAACCCCTCAATTAGATTCCAGTCTGTAACTCACTCCCAGGTATCTGTTATTCCATATTAAAACCACCCGAACCCCTCGATTAGATTCCAGTCTGTAACTCACTCCCAGGTATCTGTTATTCTATATATAAACCACCCGAACCCCTCGATTAGATGCCAGTCTGTAACTCACTCCCGGGTATCTGTTATTCTATATATAAACTCCCCGGACCCCTCGATCAGGTTCCTGCCTGTAACTCACTCCCAGGTATCTGTTATTCTATATATCAACCACCCGAACCCCTCGATTAGATTCCAGTCTGTAACTCATTCCCAGATATCTGTTATTCTATATATAAACCACCCAAACCCCTCAATCAGATTCCAGTCTGTAACTCACTCCCGGGTATCTGTTATTCTATATATAAACCACCCGAACCCCTCGATTAGATTCCAGTCTGTAACTCACTCCCGGGCATCTGTTATTCTATTTCTAAAACACCCGAACTCCTCGATTAGATTCCAGTCTGTAACTCACTCCCGGGTATCTGTTATTCTATATATAAAACACCCGAACCCCTCGATTAGATTCCAGTCTGTAACTCACTCCCGGGGATCTGTTATTCTATATATAAACCACAAGAACCCCTCGATTAGATTCCAGTCTGTAACTCACTCCCAGGTATCTGTTATTCCATATATAAACCACCTGAACTCCTCGATTAGATTCCAGTCTGTAACTCACTCCCGGGTATCTGTTATTCTATATATAAACCACCCGAACCCCTCGATTAGATTCCAGTCTGTAACTCACTCCCAGGTATCTGTTATTCCATATATAAACCACCTGAACTCCTCGATTAGATTCCAGTCTGTAACTCACTCCCGGGTATCTGTTATTCTATATATAAACCACCCGAACCCCTCGATTAGATTCCAGTCTGTAACTCACTCCCGGGTATCTGTTATTCTTTATATAAACCCCACAAACCCCTCGATTAGATTCCAGTCTGTAACTCACTCCCGGGTATCTGTTCTTCTACATATCAAACACCGCCGAACTCCTCGATTAGATTCCAGTCTGTAATTCACTCCCTGGTATCTGTTATTCTATATATAAACCACCCGAACCCCTCGATTAGATTCCAGTCTGTAACTCACTCCCGGGTATCTGTTATTCTATATATAAACCCCCCGAACCCCTCGATTAGATTCCAGTCTGTAACTCACTCCTGGGTATCTGTTATTCGATCTATAAACCTCCCAAACCCTTCGATCAGGTTCCTGCCTGTAACTCACTCCCGGGTATCTGTTATTCTATATATAAACCACCCGAACCCCTCGATTAGATTCCAGTCTGTAACTCACTCCCGGGTATCTGTTATTCTATATATAAAACACCCGAACCCCTCGATTAGATTCCAGTCTGTAACTCACTCCCGGGGATCTGTTATTCTATATATAAAACACCCGAACCCCTCGATTAGATTCCAGTCTGTAACTCACTCCCGGGGATCTGTTATTCTATATATAAACCACAAGAACCCCTCGATTAGATTCCAGTCTGTAACTCACTCCCAGGTATATGTTATTCCATATATAAACCACCTGAACTCCTCGATTAGATTCCAGTCTGTAACTCACTCCCGGGTATCTGTTATTCTATATATAAACCACCCGAACCCCTCGATTAGATTCCAGTCTGTAACTCACTCCCAGGTATCTGTTATTCCATATATAAACCACCTGAACTCCTCGATTAGATTCCAGTCTGTAACTCACTCCCGGGTATCTGTTATTCTATATATAAACCACCCGAACCCCTCGATTAGATTCCAGTCTGTAACTCACTCCCGGGTATCTGTTATTCTTTATATAAACCCCACAAACCCCTCGATTAGATTCCAGTCTGTAACTCACTCCCGGGTATCTGTTCTTCTACATATCAAACACCCCCGAACTCCTCGATTAGATTCCAGTCTGTAATTCACTCCCTGGTATCTGTTATTCTATATATAAACCACCCGAACCCCTCGATTAGATTCCAGTCTGTAATTCACTCCCTGGTATCTGTTATTCTATATATAAACCACCCGAACCCCTCGATTAGATTCCAGTCTGTAACTCACTCCCGGGTATCTGTTATTCTATATATAAACCCCCCGAACCCCTCGATTAGATTCCAGTCTGTCACTCACTCCCAGGTATCTGTTATTCTATATATAAACCACACGTACTCTTCGATTAGATTCCATTCTGTATCTCACTCCCGGGTATCTGTTATACTACATATAAACCACCCGAACCCCTGGATTAGATTCCAGTCTGTATCTCACTCCCGTGTATCTGTTATTCTATTTATAAACCACCCGAACCCCTCGATTAGATTCCAGTCTGTAACTCACTCCCTGGTATCTGTTATTCTATATATCAACCCCCCGAAACCCTCGATTAGATTCCAGTCTGTAACTCATTCCCAGATATCTGTTATTCTATATATAAACCACCCGAACCCCTCGATTAGATTCCAGTCTGTAACTCACTCCTGGGTATCTGTTATATATATATATAAACCACCCGAACCCCTCGATTAGATTCCAGTCTGTAACTCACTCCCAGGTATCTGTTATTCTATCTATAAACCTCCCAAACCCTTCGATCAGGTTCCTGCCTGTCACTCACTCCCGGGTATCTGTTATTCCATATTAAAACCACCCGAACCCCTTGATTAGATTCCAGTCTGTAACTCACTCCCAGGTATCTGTTATTCTATATATAAACCACCCGAACCCCTCGATTAGATTCCAGTCTGTCACTCACTCCCGGGTATCTGTTATTCTATATATAAACTCCCCGGACCCCTCGATCAGGTTCCTGCCTGTAACTCACTCCCGGGTATCTGTTATTCTATATATCAACCCCCCGAAACACTCGATCAGATTCCAGTCTGTAACTCACTCCCAGATATCTGTTATTCTATATATAAACCACCCGAACCCCTCGATTAGATTCCAGCCTGTGACTCAGTCCCAGATATCTGTTATTCTATATATAAACCACTCGAACCCCTCGATTAGATTCCAGTCTGTAACTCATTCCCGGGTATCTGTTTTACTATATATAAAACATCCGAACTCCTCGATTAGATTCCATTCTGTATCTCATTCCCGGGTATCTGTTATTCTATATATAAAACATCCGAACCCCTCGATTAGATTCCATTCTGTATCTCATTCCCGGGTATCTGTTTTACTATATATAAAACATCCGAACTCCTCGATTAGACTCCATTCTGTATCTCATTCCCGGGTATCTGTTATTCTATATATAAAACATCCGAACTCCTCGATTAGATTCCATTCTGTATCTCATTCCCGGGTATCTGTTATTCTATATATAAACCACCCGAACCCCTGGATTCGATTCCAGTCTGTATCTCACTCCCGTGTATCTGTTATTCTATATATAAACCACCCGAACCCCTCGATTAGATTCCAGTCTGTAACTCACTCCCAGGTATCTGTTATTCCATATTAAAACCACCCGAACCCCTCGATTAGATTCCAGTCTGTAACTCACTCCCAGGTATCTGTTATTCTATATATAAACTCCCTGAACCCCTCGATTAGATTCCAGTCTGTAACTCACTCCCGGGTATCTGTTATTCTACATATCAAACACCCCCGAACCCCTCGATTAGATTCCAGTCTGTAACTCACTCCCGGGTATCTGTTATTCTTTGGAAAACCACCCGAACCCCTCGATTAGATTCCAGTCTGTAACTCACTCCCGGGTATCTGTTATTCTTTGGAAAACCACCCGAACCCCTCAATTAGATTCCAGTCTGTAACTCACTCCCAGGTATCTGTTATTCTATATATAAACCACCCAAACCCCTGGATCAGATTCCAGTCTGTAACTCACTCCCGGGTATCTGTTATTCTATATATAAACCACCCGAACCCCTCGATTAGATTCCAGTCTGCAACTCACTCCCGGGTATCTGTAATTCTATATATAAAACACCTGAACCCCTCCATTAGATTCCAGTCTGTAACTCACTCTCGGCTATCTGTTATTCTACAGATAAAACTCCCGAACTCCTCGATTAGATTCCAGTCTGACACTCACTCCCGGGTATCTGTTATTCTATATATAAACCACCCGAACCCCTCGATTAGATTCCAGTCTGTAACTCATTCCCGGGCATCTGTTATTCTATTTCTAAAACACCCGAACTCCTCGATTAGATTCCAGTCTGTAACTCACTCCCGGGTATCTGTTATTCTATATATAAAACACCCGAACCCCTCGATTAGATTCCAGTCTGTAACTCACTCCCGGGGATCTGTTATTCTATATATAAACCACAAGAACCCCTCGATTAGATTCCAGTCTGTAACTCACTCCCAGGTATCTGTTATTCCATATATAAACCACCTGAACTCCTCGATTAGATTCCAGTCTGTAACTCACTCCCGGGGATCTGTTATTCTATATATAAACCCCACAAACCCCTCGATTAGATTCCAGTCTGTAACTCACTCCCGGGGATCTGTTATTCTACATATAAACCAATCCAAACCCCTCGATTAGATTCCAGTCTGTAACTCACTCCCGGGTATGTTTTATTCTATATATAAAACACCCGAACTCCTCGATTAGATTCCAGTCCGTAACTCACTCCCTGGTATCTGTTATTCTATATATAAACCCCACAAACCCCTCGATTAGATTCCAGTCTGTAACTCACTCGCGAGTATCCGTTGTTCTAGATGTAAACTCCCTGAACCCCTCGATTAGATTCCAGCCTGTAACTTACTCCTGGGTATCTGTTATTCCATATATAAACCACCCGAACTCCTCAATTAGAGTCCAGTCTGTAACTCACTCCCAGGTATCTGTTATTCTATATTAAAACCACCCGAACCCCTCGATTAGATTCCAGTCTGTAACTCACTCCCAGGTATCTGTTATTCTATATATAAACTCCCTGAACCCCTCGATTAGATTCCAGTCTGTAACTCACTCCCGGGTATCTGTTCTTCTACATATCAAACACCCCCGAACCCCTCGATTAGATTCCAGTCTGTAACTCACGCCCGGGTATCTGTTATTCTATATATAAACCACACGAACCCCTCGATTAGATTCCAGTCTGTCACTCACTCCTGGGTATCTGTTATTCTATCTATAAACCTCCCAAACCCCTCGATCAGGTTCCTGCCTGTAACTCACTCCCGGGTATCTGTTATTCTATATATAAACCACCCGAACCCCTCGATTAGATTCCAGTCTGTAACTCACTCCCGGGTATCTGTTATTCTATATATAAACCTCCCAAACCCTTCGATCAGGTTCCTGCCTGTCACTCACTCCCAGGTATCTGTTATTCTATATATAAACCACACGTACTCTTCGATTAGATTCCATTCTGTATCTCACTCCCGGGTATCTGTTATACTACATATAAACCACCCGAACCCCTGGATTAGATTCCAGTCTGTAACTCACTCCCGTGTATCTGTTATTCTATTTATAAACCACCCGAACCCCTGGATTAGATTCCAGTCTGTAACTCACTCCCGGGTATCTGTTATTCTATTTATAAACCACCCGAACCCCTCGATTAGATTCCAGTCAGTATCTCACTCCCGTGTATCTGTTATTCTATTTATAAACCACCCGAACCCCTCGATTAGATTCCAGTCTGTAACTCACTCCCAGGTATCTGTTATTCCATATTAAAACCACCCGAACCCCTCGATCAGGTTCCTGTCTGTAACTCACTCCCAGGTATCTGTTATTCTATATATCAACCCCCCGAAACCCTCGATCAGATTCCTGCCTGTAACTCACTCCCAGGTATCTGTTATTCTATATATAAACCACCCGAACCCCTCGATTAGATTCCAGTCTGTAACTCATTCCCAGATATCTGTTATTCTATATATAAACCACCCGAACCCCTCGATTAGATTCCAGTCTGGAACTCATTCCCAGATATCTGTTATTCTATATATAAACCACCCGAACCCCTCGATTAGATTCCAGTCTGTAACTTACTCCTGGGTATCTGTTATATATATATATATAAACCACCCGAACCCCTCGATTAGATTCCAGTCTGTAACTTACTCCTGGGTATCTGTTATATATATATATATAAACCACCCGAACCCCTCGATTAGATTCCAGTCTGTAACTCACTCCCAGGTATCTGTTATTCTATATATAAACCACCCGAACCCCTCGATTAGATTCCAGTCTGTAACTCACTCCCAGGTATCTGTTATTCTATCTATAAACCTCCCAAACCCTTCGATCAGGTTCCTGCCTGTCACTCACTCCCAGGTATCTGTTATTCCATATTAAAACCACCCGAACCCCTCGATTAGATTCCAGTCTGTCACTCACTCCCGGGTATCTGTTATTCTATATATAAACTCCCCGGACCCCTCGATCAGGTTCCTGCCTGTAACTCACTCCCGGGTATCTGTTATTCTATATATCAACCCCCCGAAACCCTCGATTAGATTCCAGTCTGTAACTCATTCCCAGATATCTGTTATTCTATATATAAACCACTCGAACCCCTCGATTAGATTCCAGTCTGTAACTCACTCCCGGGTATCTGTTATTCTATATATAAACCACCCAAACCCCTCGATTAGATTCCAGTCTGTAACTCACTCCCGGGTATCTGTTATTCTATATATAAACTCCCCGGACCCCTCGATCAGGTTCCTGCCTGTAACTCACTCCCGGGTATCTGTTATTCTATATATCAACCCCCCGAAACCCTCGATTAGATTCCAGTCTGTAACTCATTCCCAGGTATCTGTTATTCTATATATAAACCACCCGAACCCCTCGATTAGATTCCAGTCTGTAACTCACTCCCGGGTATCTGTTATTCTATATATAAACCACCCGAACCCCTCGATTAGATTCCAGTCTGTAACTCACTCCCGGGTATCTGTTATTCTATATATCAACCCCCCGAAACCCTCGATTAGATTCCATTCTGTAACTCATTCCCAGGTATCTGTTATTCTATATATCAACCCCCCGAACCCCTCGATTAGATTCCATTCTGTATCTCATTCCCGGGTATCTGTTATTCTATATATAAAACATCCGAACTCCTCGATTAGATTCCATTCTGTATCTCATTCCCGGGTATCTGTTATTCTATATATAAAACATCCGAACTCCTCGATTAGATTCCATTCTGTATCTCATTCCCGGGTATCTGTTTTACTATATATAAAACATCCGAACTCCTCGATTAGATTCCATTCTGTATCTCATTCCCGGGTATCTGTTTTACTATATATAAAACATCCGAACTCCTCGATTAGATTCCATTCTGTTTCTCATTCCCGGGTATCTGTTATTCTATATATAAAACATCCGAACTCCTCGATTAGATTCCATTCTGTATCTCATTCCCGGGTATCTGTTATT
Source organism: Heterodontus francisci (assembly GCF_036365525.1). Taxonomy (NCBI): domain Eukaryota; kingdom Metazoa; phylum Chordata; class Chondrichthyes; order Heterodontiformes; family Heterodontidae; genus Heterodontus; species Heterodontus francisci. The sequence goes on from NC_090416.1 coordinate 20,325,152, forward strand.
CTATATATAAACCACCCGAACCCCTGGATTCGATTCCAGTCTTTATCTCACTCCCAGGTATCTGTTATTCCTTATTAAAACCACCCGAATCCCTCGATTAGATTCCAGTCTGTAACTCACTCCCAGGTATCTGTTATTCTATATATAAACTCCCTGAACCCCTCGATTAGATTCCAGTCTGTAACTCACTCCCGGGTATCTGTTATTCTACATATCAAACACCCCCAAAACCCTCGATTAGATTCCAGTCTGTAACTCACTCCCGGGTATCTGTTATTCTTTGGAAAACCACCCGAACCCCTCGATTAGATTCCAGTCTGTAACTCACTCCCGGGTATCTGTTATTCTTTGGAAAACCACCCGAACCCCTCAATTAGATTCCAGTCTGTAACTCACTCCCAGGTATCTGTTATTCCATATTAAAACCACCCGAACCCCTCGATTAGATTCCAGTCTGTAACTCACTCCCAGGTATCTGTTATTCTATATATAAACCACCCGAACCCCTCGATTAGATGCCAGTCTGTAACTCACTCCCGGGTATCTGTTATTCTATATATAAACTCCCCGGACCCCTCGATCAGGTTCCTGCCTGTAACTCACTCCCAGGTATCTGTTATTCTATATATCAACCACCCGAACCCCTCGATTAGATTCCAGTCTGTAACTCATTCCCAGATATCTGTTATTCTATATATAAACCACCCAAACCCCTCGATCAGATTCCAGTCTGTAACTCACTCCCGGGTATCTGTTATTCTATATATAAACCACCCGAACCCCTCGATTAGATTCCAGTCTGCAACTCACTCCCGGGTATCTGTAATTCTATATATAAAACACCTGAACCCCTCGATCAGATTCCAGTCTGTAACTCACTCTCGGCTATCTGTTATTCTATAGATAAATCACCCGAACTCCTCGATTAGATTCCAGTCTGACACTCACTCCCGGGTATCTGTTATTCTATATATAAACCACCCGAACCCCTCGATTAGATTCCAGTCTGTAACTCACTCCCGGGGATCTGTTATTCTATTTCTAAAACACCCGAACTCCTCGATTAAATTCCAGTCTGTAACTCACTCCCGGGTATCTGTTATTCTATATATAAAACACCCGAACCCCTCGATTAGATTCCAGTCTGTAACTCACTCCCGGGGATCTGTTATTCTATATATAAACCACAAGAACCCCTCGATTAGATTCCAGTCTGTAACTCACTCCCAGGTATCTGTTATTCCATATATAAACCACCTGAACTCCTCGATTAGATTCCAGTCTGTAACTCACTCCCGGGGATCTGTTATTCTATATATAAACCACCTGAACCCCTCGATTAGATTCCAGCCTGTAACTCACTCCCGGGTATGTTTTATTCTATATATAAAACACCCGAACTCCTCGATTAGATTCCAGTCCGTAACTCACTCCCGGGTATGTTTTATTCTATATATAAAACACCCGAACTCCTCCATTAGATTCCAGTCTGTAACTCACTCCCGGGTATGTTTTATTCTATATATAAAACACCCGAACTCCTCGATTAGATTCCAGTCCGTAACTCACTCGCGAGTATCCGTTGTTCTCGATGTAAACTCCCTGAACCCCTCGATTAGATTCCAGCCTGTAACTTACTCCTGGGTATCTGTTATTCCATATATAAACCACCCGAACCCCTCGATTAGATTCCAGTCTGTAACTCACTCCCAGGTATCTGTTATTCTATATTAAAACCACCCAAACCCCTCGATTAGATTCCAGTCTGTAACTCACTCCCAGGTATCTGTTATTCTATATATAAACTCCCTGAACCCCTCGATTAGATTCCAGTCTGTAACTCACTCCCGGGTATCTGTTCTTCTACATATCAAACACCCCCGAACCCCTCGATTAGATTCCAGTCTGTAACTCACGCCCGGGTATCTGTTATTCTTTGGAAAACCACCCGAACCCCTCGATTAGATTCCAGTCTGTAACTCATTCCCAGATATCTGTTATTCAATACATAAACCACCCGAACCCCTCGATTATATTCCAGTCTGTAACTCATTCCCAGATATCTGTTATTCCATATATAAACCACCCGAACCCCTCGATTAGATTCCAGTCTGTCACTCACTCCTGGGTATCTGTTATTCTATCTATAAACCTCCCAAACCCCTCGATCAGATTCCAGCCTGTGACTCACTCCCAGGTATCTGTTATTCTATTTATAAACCACCCGAACCCCTCGATTAGATTCCAGCCTGTGACTCACTCCCAGGTATCTGTTATTCTATCTATAAACCTCCCAAACCCCTCGATCAGATTCCAGCCTGTGACTCACTCCCAGGTATCTGTTATTCTATTTATAAACCACCCGAACCCCTCGATTAGATTCCAGTCTGTAACTCACTCCCAGGTATCTGTTATTCTATTTATACACCACCCGAACCCCTCGATTAGATTCCAGTCTGTAACTCACTCCCAGGTATCTGTTATTCTATTTATAAACCACCCGAACCCCTCGATTAGATTCCAGTCTGTAACTCACTCCCGCGTATCTGTTATTCTATATATAAACACCCCGGACCCCTCGATCAGGTTCCTGCCTGTAACTCACTCCCAGGTATCTGTTATTCCATATATAAACTCCCCGGACCCCTCGATCAGGTTCCTGCCTGTAACTCACTCCCAGGTATCTGTTATTCCATATATAAACCACCCGAACCCCTCGATTAGATTCCAGTCTGTAACTCATTCCCGGGGATCTGTTATTCTACATATAAACCACCCGAACCCCTCGATTAGATTCCAGTCTGTAACTCACTCCTGGGTATCTGTTATTCCATATATAAACCACCCGAACCCCTCGATTAGATTCCAGTCTGTAACTCACTCCCGGGGATCTGTTATTCTACATATAAACCACCCGAACCCCTCGATTAGATTCCAGTCTGTCACTCATTCCCAGATATCTGTTATTCTATCTATAAACCTCCCAAACTCCTCGATCAGATTCCAGCCTGTGACTCACTCCCGGGTATCTGTTATTCTATATATAAACCAACCGAACCCCTGGATTGGATTCCAGTCTGTAACTCACTCCCGGGTATCTGTTATTCTATATATAAACCACCCGAACCCCTCGATTAGATTCCAGTCTGTAACTCACTCCCGCGTATCTGTTATTCTATATATAAACTCCCCGGACCCCTCGATCAGGTTCCTGTCTGTAACTCACTCCCAGATATCTGTTATTCTATATATAAAACACCTGAACCCCTCCATTAGATTCCAGTCTGTAACTCACTCCCGTGTATCTGTTATTCTATAGATAAACCACCCGAACCCCTCGATTAGATTCCAGTCTGTAACTCACTCCCGCGTATCTGTTATTCTATATATAAACTCCCCGGACCCCTCGATCAGGTTCCTGTCTGTAACTCACTCCCAGATATCTGTTATTCTATATATAAAACACCTGAACCCCTCCATTAGATTCCAGTCTGTAACTCACTCCCGTGTATCTGTTATTCTATAGATAAACCACCCGAACCCCTCGATTAGATTCCAGTCTGTAACTCACTCCCAGGTATCTGTTATTCCATTTCTAAACCACCCGAACTCCTCAATTAGAGTCCAGTCTGTAACTCACTCCCAGGAATCTGTTATTCTATATATAAACTCCCCGGACCCCTCGATTAGATTCCAGTCTGTAACTCACTCCCAGATATCTGTTATTCTATTTATCTACCCCCCGAACCCCTCGATTAGATTCCAGTCTGTAACTCACTCCTGGGTATCTGTTAATCTATATATAAACCACACGTACTCTTCGATTAGATTCCAGTCTGTAAGTCACTCCCGGGTATCTGTTATTCTATATATAAACTCCCCGGACCCCTCGATCAGGTTCCTGTCTGTAACTCACTCCCAGATATCTGTTATTCTATATATAAAACACCTGAACCCCTCCATTAGATTCCAGTCTGTAACTCACTCCCGTGTATCTGTTATTCTATAGATAAACCACCCGAACCCCTCGATTAGATTCCAGTCTGTAACTCACTCCCGCGTATCTGTTATTCTATATATAAACTCCCCGGACCCCTCGATCAGGTTCCTGTCTGTAACTCACTCCCAGATATCTGTTATTCTATATATAAAACACCTGAACCCCTCCATTAGATTCCAGTCTGTAACTCACTCCCGTGTATCTGTTATTCTATAGATAAACCACCCGAACCCCTCGATTAGATTCCAGTCTGTAACTCACTCCCGCGTATCTGTTATTCTATATATAAACTCCCCGGACCCCTCGATCAGGTTCCTGTCTGTAACTCACTCCCAGATATCTGTTATTCTATATATAAAACACCTGAACCCCTCCATTAGATTCCAGTCTGTAACTCACTCCCGTGTATCTGTTATTCTATAGATAAACCACCCGAACCCCTCGATTAGATTCCAGTCTGTAACTCACTCCCAGGTATCTGTTATTCCATTTCTAAACCATCCGAACTCCTCAATTAGAGTCCAGTCTGTAACTCACTCCCAGGAATCTGTTATTCTATATATAAACCACCCGAACCCCTCGATTAGATTCCAGTCTGTAACTCACTCCCAGATATCTGTTATTCTATTTATCTACCCCCCGAACCCCTCGATTAGATTCCAGTCTGTAACTCACTCCTGGGTATCTGTTAATCTATATATAAACCACACGTACTCTTCGATTAGATTCCAGTCTGTAACTCACTCCCGGGTATCTGTTATTCTATTTATAAACCACCCGAACCCCTCGATTAGATTCCAAACTGTAACTCACTCCCAGGTATCTGTTATTCCATATTAAAACCACCCGAACCCCTCGATCAGGTTCCAGTCTGTAACTCACTCCCAGGTATCTGTTAATCTATATATCAACCCCCCGAAACCCTCGATCAGGTTCCAGTCTGTAACTCATTCCCAGATATCTGTTATTCTATATATAAACCACCCGAACCCCTCGATCAGGTTCCAGTCTGTAACTCACTCCCGGGTATCTGTTATTCTATATATAAACCCCCCGAAACCCTCGATTAGATTCCAGTCTGTAACTCATTCCCAGATATCTGTTATTCTATATATAAACGACCCGAACTCCTCGATTAGATTCCAGTCTGTCACTCACTCCCGGGTATCTGTTATTCTATATATAAACCACCCGAACCCCTCGATTAGATTCCAGTCTGTAACTCACTCCCTGGTATCTGTTATTCTATATATAAACCACCCGAACCCTCTCGATTAGATTCCAGTCTGTAACTCACTCCCAGGTATCTGTTATTCTATCTATAAACCTCCCAAACCCTTCGATCAGGTTCCTGCCTGTCACTCACTCCCAGGTATCTGTTATTCCATATTAAAACCACCCGAACCCGTCGATTAGATTCCAGTCTGTAACTCACTCCCAGGTATCTGTTATTCTATATATAAACCACCCGAACCCCTCGATTAGATTCCAGTCTGTAATTCACTCCCGGGTATCTGTTATTCTATATATAAACCACCCGAACCCCTCGATTAGATTCCAGTCTGTAACTCACTCCCGGGTATCTGTTATTCTTTGGAAAACCACCTGAACCCCTCGATTAGATTCCAGTCTGTAACTCACTCCCGGGTATCTGTTCTTCTTTGGAAAATCACCCGAACCCCTCGATCAGATTCCATTCTGTCACTCACTCCCGGGTATCTGTTATTCTATATATAAACTCCCCGAAACCCTCGATCAGATTCCAGTCTGTAACTCACTCCCGGGTATCTGTTCTTCTTTGGAAAACCACCCGAACCCCTCGATCAGATTCCATTCTGTCACTCACTCCCGGGTATGTGTTATTCTATATATAAACCCCCCGAAACCCTCGATCAGATTCCAGTCTGTAACTCACTCCCAGGTATCTGTTTTTCGATTTATAAACCACCCCGAACCCCTCGATTAGATTCCAGTCTGTAACTCACTCCCAGGTATCTGTTATTGTATATATAAACCACCCGAACCCCTCGATTAGATTCCAGTCTGTAACTCACTCCCAGGTATCTGTTATTCTATATATAAACCACCCGAACCCCTTGATTATATTCCAGTCTGTAACTCACTCCCAGGTATCTGTTATTCTACATATAAACCACCCGAACCCCTCGATTAGATTCCAGTCTGTAACTCATTCCCAGATATCTGTTATTCTATATATAAACCACCCGAACCCCTTGATTATATTCCAGTCTGTAACTCATTCCCAGATATCTGTTATTCTATATATAAACCACCCGAACCCCTCGATTAGATTGCAGTCTGTAACTCACTCCCAGGTATCTGTTATTCTATCTATAAACCTCCCAAACCCTTCGATCAGGTTCCTGCCTGTCACTCACTCCCAGGTATCTGTTATTCCATATTAAAACCACCCGAACCCGTCGATTAGATTCCAGTCTGTAACTCACTCCCAGGTATCTGTTATTCTATATATAAACCACCCGAACCCCTCGATTAGATTCCAGCCTGTGACTCACTCCCGGGTATCTGTTATATGTATATAAACCACCCGAACCCCTGGATTGGATTCCAGTCTGTATCTCACTCCCAGGTATCTGTTATTCTATATATAAACCACACGTACTCTTCGATTAGATTCCATTCTGTAACTCACTCCCAGGTATCTGTTATTCTATATATAAACCACCCGAACCCCTCGATTAGATTCCAGTCTGTAACTCACTCCCGGGTATCTGTTATTCCATATTAAAACCACCCGAACCCGTCGATTAGATTCCAGTCTGTAACTCACTCCCAGGTATCTGTTATTCTATATATAAACCACCCGAACCCCTCGATTAGATTCCAGTCTGTAACTCACTCCCAGGTATCTGTTATTCTATATATAAACCACCCGAACCCCTCGATTAGATTCCAGTCTGTAACTCACTCCCGGGTATCTGTTATTCTATATATAAACCACCCGAACCCCTGGATTGGATTCCAGTCTGTATCTCACTCCCAGGTATCTGTTATTCTATATATAAACCACACGTACTCTTCGATTAGATTCCATTCTGTAACTCACTCCCAGGTATCTGTTATTCTATATATAAACCACCCGAACCCCTCGATCAGATTCCAGCCTGTAACTCACTCCCTGGTTTCTGTTATTCTGTATGTCCACACCCCGAACCCCTCGATTAGATTCCAGTCTGTAACTCACTCCCTGGTATCTGTTATTCTATATATAGACACCCCGAACCCCTTGATGAGATTCTCGCCTGGAACTAACTGATGTCTGTGGAAGAGTCAGCGCCTTCAAGATAGAGGGAAGGAGAGAGTAAAGCTATTGATATGATTGTCCTGTTTGACTTTCAGGGTGTAATGGGATCCGCTTTGAATGAGTATGTACCCTCTCCCAACCCTCAACAATTGACATTGTTGTCAATTCTTCATTGGAGATGTATCAAAGCTGGGAATGGCTTTTGTGGGTAAGGTTTCTCAGTCCCAGCACTGTGATAACAGCTAGTGATCCCTCATTGTCAACAGGATTGAAGCAAACGGGGAATATGCTGGTTCTGAGGAATTCACAATCTCAGGCTGTGTGTGAAATTCCTCTTCCTCAACCTCCTATTTATCTGCCTGATGTGTCTCCATTTTCATTCCGTCTCTCCCTTTCCCTGCTTAATGTCTCTTTCCTTAACCCCTGTTGCACTTCTCAATTCCCCCCATACATATTATTTCATGTTTTTCTCTTCCCCTCTTCCTCCTTCTCTAGACCTTACCCTTTTCTGTATCTCTGCCTCTCCAGTTCTGTTTTTCTCCCTTCATCTCCACCGTGTACATTTCTTGCTCTCCTGACATCTTTCTTGCTAGCTTTCTGTGCTCCGCTCCCTTTACATTCTGTCTCTCCACATTCCCAATCTCTCTCTCTTTGCACCCTCCATTCCCTTGCTCCTTACCTTTCTATCTATAAGCCCCTGCATTCCCCCTTGCTTGCTTGGGACCCCAGTCACACTGGAATGTCGCATTATGCTCAGCATCCCCGTGTCCAGTGAGTGCCTGGGGGTGATCTTCTCGAATTGCATGACAGAGGGAGCAGTTCGGTTCTGCTAGCAATAAGGAGCCACCTTGCCAGCTGTACCCGGGCTTCTCCTGCTCGACTACCTGACTTCATGTCCAGCACCATAACAGGCAGTTTGATCAATGAGACGAATTACCAAATCAACACAGGCATCAACAGCAGCACAAACTGAAGTATGTCATGTGTCAGTTTAACATAAGCCCGACACCCTTTCATCCTCAGCCCACACCTCTGTCACAGCCTCTACATCTGAAACCGTCCCTAAAATTCATAGATTGAGGAACCAAAAGAATTTTAAAAATACTTCGGAAGCAAGATATTAACGAGTGCTCGAGGCATAGCATGTCTGACAATCTTTTGTACTATACAATTTGATTAAATATTAAAATTATTAGTCACCTTGACAGAACAAGTTTTTAAAATCTTGCTGTGCAAATGCTCCAGATCAGGAAAGTAGCGGATATGCAGAGTGACAATTATCAGCACTGACAAGGTCATATTAACAACCCATTCCACACATCACCCCCAGATCAGAGCTTCCATTGGAAACCACATCTGTGGTTACATTTACACAATTAAACTAAATAACCAAAATCCCAGACTTGTTAAAATAAATTGTGCAAAGAAATATCACTTCAATCAAATGTAAAGCCCGGAGAAAAAAATCATTCAAGGATGCTGAGGACAAAATGGCCACACAAACCAGCAGAGATATTTTGGGAATAACTCCCTCTGACATTCCAAAAAATATCATTCTGCATTTTTCAAATGGAAAGGCAGGTGAATTGCAATGAGGCTGTTTACCAGATTGTGGAGACAGGGGGGTTGCTCCCACGGTTTGTGCTGGCTGGCAGGAATGCAGGCTCCGAGATGTAGGTACCACAGACACGGTTTCCTCTTCTCTCTCTCTATCCCACAGGGAGAGTCCACATGAAAAATGGGGGGAGTCAAAGATTATCCAGCTGCTGTGGCATTGTGTATCAGGTATGGGAGGGCCCAGCTCTGCTGAGCTGCCAGAGACATTCTCATGAAAACATTTTCAATTGTTAAAACCAGGATTTCACCATCATTCAGCAGTAAAAAGCTGGCCTTCCTCACCTTTCCTCCCCTCCAACAGTGATTCCTAGCTCACTTCTCCCTAATTCCCCAGTTTTCCCTTTTTTTTATTACAATAGCTCCCTTCCCTTTCCCACTCGCTTTTCCTGTTGGGAATACAGTCCAGTATCAGTTCCCCTTAGAAATAAACAAACCATTGTGCTGGTGGTGGGTATTCTTCTGGAACCCCTGCAGCTTGTGGGGTGACCTGGGATCGGTCGGTCATCCTGGGATCCGGAGCTGTCCCTGGGATCGGTCGGTCATCCTGGGATCCGGAGCTGTCCCTGGGATCGGTTGGTCATCCTGGGATTGGGAGCTGTGCCTGGGATTGATCGATCACCCACGGATCAGGAGATGTTCCTGGGATCAGTGAATCACCCTTGGATCAGGAGATGTCTCTGGGATCGGGCGCTGGCGTGCTGCACTCAGAGATCGAGCACCTCATTTCTTGGGTTTGAATTTGAGCCCTTTTTGGTCCGTATGCTGCCCAGTACCTCAATGCGATGCTTGCTGCTCTTGTGTGAGGTCACACAGTGTATGCCGAGCAGGATATTGAACTATGGAACCATCATATCGCAGCTTGATTCAGTTCTCATCAAATGTGCACAAGCTGTGCAGCAGGAGTCACTCAATGATTAAGATCAGGAGCCCCTGCTCAATCGCCTCCCTTTCCCTAACCCAGGGGTGCGGAGATCAGCTGACCAAACACAGACCAGGGGTGCTCGCTCAACTTGTGCCCCCTCCACTGGTCGAATATCCTGCCAACTCTCGATACCTGGGCACACAGGCTTGCAACCCGGTGAGAGTGGAGAAGGGGAGGGTGGATCATGGTGCTGGGATTCTATGGGTGATGCAGTGCGGGTTGGAGGGGTCTCTGACTGAAAGTCTGGAGGCTCCAACACAATAGTTCACAGTCAGTCAATGCAGATGGGAAGCTCGGTGGGGGTCTGCAGGCAGTGTCATGATAACAGAGGGTTAAATCCTGAACTGGCACTGGGCAGAAAGCAGGAAATAATCTGCATGTTTCTATGCAAATGAACGTTTTTTTTTCCAGATGCTCCAGGATCCTGCGAATTGAAGAGGCACAGTCTGATAGTCATCAGTGGTAACAAGGTCACATTAACAGCCCATTCCTACCAAGCTCACATCTCAGAATCACAATTCATTCCATTTTAAACCACACAACCAGGAGTGATCAGTGACAACTGATCCAAGACACACAGTCCCTGAACATTCCTCACTACCCCCCCCCTTCCCATCTGAGAAACTCCTCCAATGGAACATTCCCAACTATTCCCAGGAGCAGCTGTCAGCCTGTATCTCCAAGGAGATGACAGCTGGCCACGCCTCCTCTCCGACATCACAGGAACCATCGACACATGGAGAGAGTGTTTGGGGGAAAGGGAGGTGGGGGGGGGGGGAAAGGGAGGGGGGAACAGAGTGGAGGGAGGAGGGAGAAGGGAGGGGGGGGAAAAGGGAGGGGGGCGGAAAAGGGAGGGGGGGGAAAAAGGGAGGGGGGGGAAAAAGGGAGGGGGGGGAAAAAGGGAGGGGGGGAAAAAGGGAGGGGGGGGAAAAAGGGAGGGGGGGGAAAAAGGGAGGGGGGGAAAAAGGGAGGGGGGGAAAAAGGGAGGGGGGGAAAAAGGGAGGGGGGGAAAAAGGGAGGGGGGGAAAAAGGGAGGGGGGGGAAAAGGGAGGGGGGGGAAAAGGGAGGGGGGGGAAAAGGGAGGGGGGGGAAAAGGGAGGGGGGGGAAAAAGGGAGGGGGGGAAAAAGGGAGGGGGGGAAAAAGGGAGGGGGGGAAAAAGGGAGGGGGGGAAAAAGGGAGGGGGGGGAAAGGGAGGGGGGGAAAAGGGGAGGGGGGAAAAAGGGAGGGGGGGGGAAAAGGGAGGGGGGGAAAAAGGGAGGGGGGGGAAAGGGAGGGGGGGAAAAAGGGAGGGGGGGAAAAGGGAGGGGGGGAAAAGGGAGGGGGGGAAAAGGGAGGGGGGAAAAAGGGAGGGGGGAAAAAGGGAGGGGGGAAAAAGGGAGGGGGGGGAAAAAGGGAGGGGGGGGAAAAAGGGAGGGGGGGAAAAAGGGAGGGGGGGGAAAAAGGGAGGGGGGGGAAAAAGGGAGGGGGGGGAAAAAGGGAGGGGGGGAAAAGGGAGGGGGGGAAAAGGGAGGGGGGGAGAAGGGAGGGGGGGAAAAGGGAGGGGGGGAAAAGGGAGGGGGGGAAAAGGGAGGGGGGGAAAAGGGAGGGGGGAAAAGGGAGGGGGGGAAAGGGAGGGGGGGAAAGGGGAGGGGGGGAAAGGGGAGGGGGGAAAGGGGAGGGGGGGAAAGGGGAGGGGGGGGAAAGGGGAGGGGGGGGAAAGGGGAGGGGGGGAAAGGGGAGGGGGGGAAAGGGGAGGGGGGGGAAAGGAGGGGGGGAAGGGAGGGGGTGGGGGGAAGGGAGGGGGTGGGGGGAAGGGAGGGGGTGGGGGGAAGGGAGGGAGGGAGGAAGGGTCGTGGGGTAGACACTGATTGAGGGATCAGAGTCCAAGGGTCATGTCAGCTGATGTAAACACGTCGCCCAGCACAATCCGAGAACAGTTTCTGTGCTCAGCTGACTAAGATCATTGCCCCTTCCGTGTTCCTTATAGTCCTGCATCAGAAACCATCCTCCCGACAACAACTACTCCCATTGATACAGCGCCCGACAACAACTACTCCCATTGATACAGCGCCCGACAACAACTACTCCCATTGATACAGCGCCCGACAACAACTACTCCCATTGATACAGCGCCCGACAACAACTACTCCCATTGATACAGCGCCCGACAACAACTACACCCATTGATACAGTGCCCGACAACAACTACACCCATTGATACAGCGCCCAACAACTACTCCCATTGATACAGCGCCCGACAACAACTACACCCATTGATACAGCGCCCGACAACAACTACTCCCATTGATACAGCGCCCGACAACAACTACTCCCATTGATACAGCGCCCAACAACAACTACTCCCATTGATACAGCGCCCGACAACAACTACACCCATTGATACAGTGCCCGACAACAACTACACCCATTGATACAGCGCCCAACAACTACTCCCATTGATACAGCGCCCGACAACAACTACTCCCATTGATACAGTGCCCGACAACAACTACACCCATTGATACAGCGCCCAACAACTACTCCCATTGATACAGCGCCCGACAACAACTACACCCATTGATACAGCGCCCAACAACTACTCCCATTGATACAGCGCCCAACAACTACTCCCATTGATACAGCGCCCGACAACAACTACACCCATTGATACAGCGCCCGACAACAACTACTACTACCATTGATACAGCGCCCGACAACAACAACTACTCCCATTGATACAGCGCCCGACAACAACTACTCCCATTGATACAGCGCCCGACAACTACTCCCATTGATACAGCGCCCGACAACAACTACACCCGTTGATACAGCGCCCAACAACTACACCCATTGATACAGCGCCCGACAACAACTACTCCCATTGATACAGCGCCCGACAACAACTACTCACATTGATACAGCGCCCGACAACAACTACTCACATTGATACAGCGCCCGACAACAACTACACCCATTGATACAGCGCCCGACAACAACTACTCCCATTGATACAGCGCCCGACAACAACTACTCACATTGATACAGCGCCCGACAACAACTACTCCCATTGATACAGCGGCCGACAACAACTACACCCATTGATACAGCGCCCGACAACAACTACACCCATTGATACAGCGCCCGACAACAACTACACCCATTGATACAGCGCCCAACAACTACACCCATTGATACAGCGCCCAACAACTACACCCATTGATACAGCGCCCGACAACAACTACACCCATTGATACAGCGCCCGACAACAACTACACCCATTGATACAGCGCCCAACAACTACACCCATTGATACAGCGCCCGACAACAACTACTCCCATTGATACAGCGCCCGACAACAACTACTCCCATTGATACAGCGCCCGACAACTCCCACTGATACAGCGCCCAACTACACCCATTGATACAGTGCCCGACAACAACTACTCCCACTGATACAGCGCCCGATAACAACTACTCCCACTGATACAGCGCCCGACAACAACTACTCCCATTGATAGAGCGCCCGACAACAACAACTCCCACTGATACAGCGCCCAACAACTACTCCCACTGATACAGCGCCCAATAACAACTACTCCCACTGATACAGCGCCCGACAACAACTCCCACTGATACAGCGCCCGACAACAACTCCCACTGATACAGCGCCCAACAACTCCCACTGATACAGCGCCCGACAACTCCCACTGATACAGCGCCCGACAACTCCCACTGATACAGCGCCCGACAACTCCCACTGATACAGCGCCCAACAACTACTCCCACTGATACAGCGCCCAATAACAACAACTCCCACTGATACAGCGCCCGACAACTCCCACTGATACAGCGCCCGACAACAACTCCCACTGATACAGCGCCCGACAACAACTCCCACTGATACAGCGCCCGACAACAACTCCCACTGATACAGCGCCCGACAACAACTCCCACTGATACAGCGCCCGACAACAACTACTCCCATTGACACATCGCCCGACAACAACTACACCCATTGATACAGCGCCCAACAACTACTCCCATTGATACAGCGCCCAACAACTTCACCCATTGATACAGCGCCCGACAACAACTACTCCCATTGATACAGCGCCCGACAACAACTACACCCATTGATACAGCGCCCAACAACTACTCCCATTGATACAGCGCCCGACAACAACTACTCCCATTGATACAGCGCCCGACAACAACTACTCCCATTGATGCAGCGCCCGACAACAACTACTCCCATTGATACAGCGCCCGACAACAACTACACCCATTGATACAGCGCCCAACAACTACACCCATTGATACAGCGCCCGACAACAACTACACCCATCGATACAGCGCCCAACAACTACTCCCATTGATACAGCGCCCGACAACAACTACTCCCATTGATACAGCACCCAACAACTACTCCCATTGATACAGCGCCCAACAACTACACCCATTGATACAGCGCCCAACAACTACACCCATTGATACAGCGCCCAACAACTACTCCCATTGATACAGCGCCCAACAACTACACCCATTGATACAGCGCCCGACAACAACTACACCCATTGATACAGCGCCCAACAACTACTCCCATTGATACAGCGCCCAACAACTACACCCATTGATACAGCGCCCAACAACTACTCCCATTGATACAGCGCCCAACAACTACACCCATTGATACAGCGCCCAACAACTACTCCCATTGATACAGCGCCCAACAACTACTCCCATTGATACAGCGCCCGACAACAACTACACCCATCGATACAGCGCCCAACAACTACTCCCATTGATACAGCGCCCGACAACAACTACACCCATTGATACAGCGCCCAACAACAACACCCATTGATACAGCGCCCGACAACAACTACTCCCATTGATACAGCGCCCAACAACTACTCCCATTGATACAGCGCCCGACAACAACTACACCCATTGATACAGCGCCCAACAACTACTCCCATTGATACAGCGCCCGACAACAACTACTCCCATTGATACAGCACCCAACAACTACTCCCATTGATACAGCGCCCGACAACAACTACTCCCATTGATACAGCGCCCAACAACTACTCCCATTGATACAGCGCCCAACAACTACACCCATTGATACAGCGCCCAACAACTACACCCATTGATACAGCGCCCAACAACTACTCCCATTGATACAGCGCCCGACAACAACTACACCCATTGATACAGCGCCCGACAACTACTCCCATTGATACAGCGCCCAACAACTACACCCATTGATACAGCGCCCAACAACTACTCCCATTGATACAGCGCCCAACAACTACACCCATTGATACAGCGCCCAACAACTACACCCATTGATACAGCGCCCAACAACTACTCCCATTGATACAGCGCCCGACAACAACTACTCCCATTGATACAGCACCCAACAACTACTCCCATTGATACAGCGCCCGACAACAACTACTCCCATTGATACAGCGCCCAACAACTACTCCCATTGATACAGCGCCCGACAACAACTACACCCATTGATACAGCGCCCAACAACTACTCCCATTGATACAGCGCCCGACAACAACTACTCCCATTGATACAGCACCCAACAACTACTCCCATTGATACAGCGCCCGACAACAACTACTCCCATTGATACAGCGCCCAACAACTACTCCCATTGATACAGCGCCCAACAACTACACCCATTGATACAGCGCCCAACAACTACACCCATTGATACAGCGCCCAACAACTACTCCCATTGATACAGCGCCCGACAACAACTACACCCATTGATACAGCGCCCGACAACTACTCCCATTGATACAGCGCCCAACAACTACACCCATTGATACAGCGCCCAACAACTACTCCCATTGATACAGCGCCCAACAACTACTCCCATTGATACAGCGCCCGACAACAACTACTCCCATTGATACAGCGCCCAACAACTACACCCATTGATACAGCGCCCAACAACTACTCCCATTGATACAGCGCCCGACAACAACTACTCCCATTGATACAGCGCCCAACAACTACTCCCATTGATACAGCGCCCGACAACAACTACACCCATTGATACAGCGCCCGACAACAACTACACCCATTGATACAGCGCCCGACAACAACTACACCCATTGATACAGCGCCCGACAACAACTACTACTACCATTGATACAGCGCCCGACAACAACTACTCCCATTGATACAGCGCCCGACAACAACTACTCCCATTGATACAGCGCCCGACAACAACTACACCCATTGATACAGTGCCCGACAACAACTACACCCATTGATACAGCGCCCAACAACTACTCCCATTGATACAGCGCCCGACAACAACTACACCCATTGATACAGCGCCCGACAACAACTACTCCCATTGATACAGCGCCCGACAACAACTACTCCCATTGATACAGCGCCCAACAACAACTACTCCCATTGATACAGCGCCCGACAACAACTACACCCATTGATACAGTGCCCGACAACAACTACACCCATTGATACAGCGCCCAACAACTACTCCCATTGATACAGCGCCCGACAACAACTACTCCCATTGATACAGTGCCCGACAACAACTACACCCATTGATACAGCGCCCAACAACTACTCCCATTGATACAGCGCCCGACAACAACTACACCCATTGATACAGCGCCCAACAACTACTCCCATTGATACAGCGCCCAACAACTACTCCCATTGATACAGCGCCCGACAACAACTACACCCATTGATACAGCGCCCGACAACAACTACTACTACCATTGATACAGCGCCCGACAACAACTACTCCCATTGATACAGCGCCCGACAACAACTACTCCCATTGATACAGCGCCCGACAACTACTCCCATTGATACAGCGCCCGACAACAACTACACCCGTTGATACAGCGCCCAACAACTACACCCATTGATACAGCGCCCGACAACAACTACTCCCATTGATACAGCGCCCGACAACAACTACTCCCATTGATACAGCGCCCGACAACAACTACTCCCATTGATACAGCGGCCGACAACAACTACACCCATTGATTCAGCGCCCGACAACAACTACACCCATTGATACAGCGCCCGACAACAACTACACCCATTGATACAGCGCCCAACAACTACACCCATTGATACAGCGCCCAACAACTACACCCATTGATACAGCGCCCGACAACAACTACACCCATTGATACAGCGCCCGACAACAACTACACCCATTGATACAGCGCCCAACAACTACACCCATTGATACAGCGCCCGACAACAACTACTCCCATTGATACAGCGCCCGACAACAACTACTCCCATTGATACAGCGCCCGACAACTCCCACTGATACAGCGCCCAACTACACCCATTGATACAGTGCCCGACAACAACTACTCCCACTGATACAGCGCCCGATAACAACTACTCCCACTGATACAGCGCCCGACAACAACTACTCCCATTGATAGAGCGCCCGACAACAACAACTCCCACTGATACAGCGCCCAACAACTACTCCCACTGATACAGCGCCCAATAACAACTACTCCCACTGATACAGCGCCCGACAACAACTCCCACTGATACAGCGCCCGACAACAACTCCCACTGATACAGCGCCCGACAACAACTCCCACTGATACAGCGCCCAACAACTCCCACTGATACAGCGCCCGACAACTCCCACTGATACAGCGCCCGACAACTCCCACTGATACAGCGCCCAACAACTACTCCCACTGATACAGCGCCCAATAACAACAACTCCCACTGATACAGCGCCCAATAACAACAACTCCCACTGATACAGCGCCCGACAACAACTCCCACTGATACAGCGCCCGACAACAACTCCCACTGATACAGCGCCCGACAACAACTCCCACTGATACAGCGCCCGACAACAACTCCCACTGATACAGCGCCCGACAACAACTACTCCCATTGACACATCGCCCGACAACAACTACACCCATTGATACAGCGCCCAACAACTACTCCCATTGATACAGCGCCCAACAACTTCACCCATTGATACAGCGCCCGACAACAACTACTCCCATTGATACAGCGCCCGACAACAACTACACCCATTGATACAGCGCCCAACAACTACTCCCATTGATACAGCGCCCGACAACAACTACTCCCATTGATACAGCGCCCGACAACAACTACTCCCATTGATGCAGCGCCCGACAACAACTACTCCCATTGATACAGCGCCCGACAACAACTACACCCATTGATACAGCGCCCAACAACTACACCCATTGATACAGCGCCCGACAACAACTACACCCATCGATACAGCGCCCAACAACTACTCCCATTGATACAGCGCCCGACAACAACTACTCCCATTGATACAGCACCCAACAACTACTCCCATTGATACAGCGCCCGACAACAACTACTCCCATTGATACAGCGCCCAACAACTACACCCATTGATACAGCGCCCAACAACTACTCCCATTGATACAGCGCCCAACAACTACACCCATTGATACAGCGCCCAACAACTACACCCATTGATACAGCGCCCAACAACTACTCCCATTGATACAGCGCCCGACAACAACTACACCCATTGATACAGCGCCCGACAACTACTCCCATTGATACAGCGCCCAACAACTACACCCATTGATACAGCGCCCAACAACTACTCCCATTGATACAGCGCCCAACAACTACACCCATTGATACAGCGCCCGACAACAACTACACCCATTGATACAGCGCCCGACAACAACTACTCCCATTGATACAGCGCCCAACAACTACTCCCATTGATACAGCGCCCGACAACAACTACACCCATTGATACAGCGCCCAACAACTACTCCCATTGATACAGCGCCCGACAACAACTACTCCCATTGATACAGCGCCCGACAACAACTACACCCATTGATACAGCGCCCAACAACTACTCCCATTGATACAGCGCCCGACAACAACTACTCCCATTGATACAGCGCCCGACAACAACTACTCCCATTGATGCAGCGCCCGACAACAACTACTCCCATTGATACAGCGCCCGACAACAACTACACCCATTGATACAGCGCCCAACAACTACACCCATTGATACAGCGCCCGACAACAACTACACCCATCGATACAGCGCCCAACAACTACTCCCATTGATACAGCGCCCGACAACAACTACTCCCATTGATACAGCACCCAACAACTACTCCCATTGATACAGCGCCCGACAACAACTACTCCCATTGATACAGCGCCCAACAACTACACCCATTGATACAGCGCCCAACAACTACTCCCATTGATACAGCGCCCAACAACTACACCCATTGATACAGCGCCCAACAACTACACCCATTGATACAGCGCCCAACAACTACTCCCATTGATACAGCGCCCGACAACAACTACACCCATTGATACAGCGCCCGACAACTACTCCCATTGATACAGCGCCCAACAACTACACCCATTGATACAGCGCCCAACAACTACACCCATTGATACAGCGCCCAACAACTACTCCCATTGATACAGCGCCCGACAACAACTACTCCCATTGATACAGCGCCCAACAACTACTCCCATTGATACAGCGCCCGACAACAACTACACCCATTGATACAGCGCCCAACAACTACTCCCATTGATACAGCGCCCGACAACAACTACACCCATTGATACAGCGCCCGACAACAACTACACCCATTGATACAGCGCCCGACAACAACTACACCCATTGATACAGCGCCCGACAACAACTACTACTACCATTGATACAGCGCCCGACAACAACTACTCCCATTGATACAGCGCCCAACAACTACTCCCATTGATACAGCGCCCAACAACAACTACACCCATTGATACAGCGCCCGACAACAACTACTACTACCATTGATACAGCGCCCGACAACAACAACTACTCCCATTGATACAGCGCCCGACAACAACTACTCCCATTGATACAGCGCCCGACAACTACTCCCATTGATACAGCGCCCGACAACAACTACACCCGTTGATACAGCGCCCAACAACTACACCCATTGATACAGCGCCCGACAACAACTACTCCCATTGATACAGCGCCCGACAACAACTACTCCCATTGATACAGCGCCCGACAACAACTACTCCCATTGATACAGCGGCCGACAACAACTACACCCATTGATACAGCGCCCGACAACAACTACACCCATTGATACAGCGCCCGACAACAACTACACCCACTGATACAGCGCCCAACAACTACACCCATTGATACAGCGCCCAACAACTACACCCATTGATACAGCGCCCGACAACAACTACACCCATTGATACAGCGCCCGACAACAACTACACCCATTGATACAGCGCCCAACAACTACACCCATTGATACAGCGCCCGACAACAACTACTCCCATTGATACAGCGCCCGACAACAACTACTCCCATTGATACAGCGCCCGACAACTCCCACTGATACAGCGCCCAACTACACCCATTGATACAGTGCCCGACAACAACTACTCCCACTGATACAGCGCCCGATAACAACTACTCCCACTGATACAGCGCCCGACAACAACTACTCCCATTGATAGAGCGCCCGACAACAACAACTCCCACTGATACAGCGCCCAACAACTACTCCCACTGATACAGCGCCCAATAACAACTACTCCCACTGATACAGCGCCCGACAACAACTCCCACTGATACAGCGCCCGACAACAACTCCCACTGATACAGCGCCCGACAACAACTCCCACTGATACAGCGCCCGACAACAACTCCCACTGATACAGCGCCCAACAACTCCCACTGATACAGCGCCCGACAACTCCCACTGATACAGCGCCCGACAACTCCCACTGATACAGCGCCCAACAACTACTCCCACTGATACAGCGCCCAATAACAACAACTCCCACTGATACAGCGCCCGACAACTCCCACTGATACAGCGCCCGACAACAACTCCCACTGATACAGCGCCCGACAACAACTCCCACTGATACAGCGCCCGACAACAACTCCCACTGATACAGCGCCCGACAACAACTCCCACTGATACAGCGCCCGACAACAACTACTCCCATTGACACATCGCCCGACAACAACTACACCCATTGATACAGCGCCCAACAACTACTCCCATTGATACAGCGCCCAACAACTTCACCCATTGATACAGCGCCCGACAACAACTACTCCCATTGATACAGCGCCCGACAACAACTACACCCATTGATACAGCGCCCAACAACTACTCCCATTGATACAGCGCCCGACAACAACTACTCCCATTGATACAGCGCCCGACAACAACTACTCCCATTGATGCAGCGCCCGACAACAACTACTCCCATTGATACAGCGCCCGACAACAACTACACCCATTGATACAGCGCCCAACAACTACACCCATTGATACAGCGCCCGACAACAACTACACCCATCGATACAGCGCCCAACAACTACTCCCATTGATACAGCGCCCGACAACAACTACTCCCATTGATACAGCACCCAACAACTACTCCCATTGATACAGCGCCCGACAACAACTACTCCCATTGATACAGCGCCCAACAACTACACCCATTGATACAGCGCCCAACAACTACTCCCATTGATACAGCGCCCAACAACTACACCCATTGATACAGCGCCCAACAACTACACCCATTGATACAGCGCCCAACAACTACTCCCATTGATACAGCGCCCGACAACAACTACACCCATTGATACAGCGCCCGACAACTACTCCCATTGATACAGCGCCCAACAACTACACCCATTGATACAGCGCCCAACAACTACTCCCATTGATACAGCGCCCAACAACTACACCCATTGATACAGCGCCCAACAACTACACCCATTGATACAGCGCCCAACAACTACTCCCATTGATACAGCGCCCGACAACAACTACTCCCATTGATACAGCGCCCAACAACTACTCCCATTGATACAGCGCCCGACAACAACTACACCCATTGATACAGCGCCCGACAACTACTACTCCCATTGATACAGCGCCCGACAACAACTACTCCCATTGATACAGCGCCCGACAACAACTACTCCCATTGATACAGCCCCCGACAACAACTACACCCATTGATACAGCGCCCGACAACAACTACTCCCATTGATACAGCGCCCGACAACAACTACTCCCATTGATACAGCGCCCGACAACAACTACACCCATTGATACAGCGCCCGACAACAACTACACCCATTGATACAGCGCCCGACAACAACTACACCCATTGATACAGCGCCCGACAACAACTACTCCCATTGATACAGCGCCCGACAACAACTACTCCCATTGATACAGCGCCCAACAACTACACCCATTGATACAGCGCCCGACAACAACTACACCCATTGATACAGTGTCCGACAACAACTACACCCATTGATACAGCGCCCGACAACTACTACTACCATTGATACAGCGCCCGACAACAACTACACCCATTGATACAGCGCCCGACAACAACTACACCCATTGATACAGTGTCCGACAACAACTACACCCATTGATACAGCGCCCGACAACAACTACTCCCATTGATACAGCGCCCGACAACAACTACACCCATTGATACAGCGCCCGACAACTACTACTACCATTGATACAGCGCCCGACAACAACTACACCCATTGATACAGCGCCCGACAACAACTACACCCATTGATACAGTGTCCGACAACAACTACACCCATTGATACAGCGCCCGACAACAACTACTCCCATTGATACAGCGCCCGACAACAACTACACCCATTGATACAGCGCCCGACAACAACTACTCCCATTGATACAGCGCCCGACAACAACTACACCCATTGATACAGCGCCCGACAACAACTACACCCATTGATACAGTGTCCGACAACAACTACACCCATTGATACAGCGCCCGACAACTACTACTACCATTGATACAGCGCCCGACAACAACTACACCCATTGATACAGCGCCCGACAACAACTACACCCATTGATACAGTGTCCGACAACAACTACTCCCATTGATACAGCGCCCGACAACAACTACTCCCATTGATACAGCGCCCGACAACAACTAATCCCATTGATACAGCGCCCGACAACAACTACACCCATTGATACAGCGCCCGACAACAACTACACCCATTGATACAGCGCCCGACAACAACTACACCCATTGATACAGCGCCCGACAACTACTCCCATTGATACAGCGCTCGACAACAACTACACCCATTGATACAGCGCCCGATATCAACTCCCACTGATACAGCAAGCAGTATGTTTTCCAGTCCAAGAACAAAGAACAGTACAGCACAGGAACAGGCCATTCGGCCCTCCAAGCCTGCACCGATCTTGATGCCTGCCTAAACTAAAACCTTCCGCACTTCCGGGGTCCGTATCTCTCTTTTCCCATCCTATTCATGTATTTGTCAAGATGCCTCTTAAACATCGCTATCGTACCTGCTTCCACCACCTCCCCTGGCAGCAAGTTCCAGGCACTCACCACCCTCTGTGTAAAGAACTTGCTTCGCACATCCCCTCTAAACTTTGCCCCTCTTACCTTAAACCTATGTCCTTTAGTAACTGACTCTTTCACCCTGGGAAAAAGCTTCTGACTATCCACTCTGTCCATGCCGCTCATAACTTTGTAAACCTCTATCATGTCGCCCCTCCACCTCCGTTGTTCCAGTGAAAACAATACGAGTTTATCCAACCTCTCCTCATACCTAATGCCCTCCAGACCAGGCAACATCCTGGTAAACCTCTTCTGTACCCTCTCCAAAGCCTCCACGTCCTTCTGGTAGTGTGGCGACCAGAATTGCACGCAATATTCTAAGTGTGGCCTAACTAAAGTTCTGTACAGCTGCAGCATGACTTGCCAATTTGTATACTCTATGCCCTGACCGATGAAGGCAAGCATGCCGTTTGCCTTCTTGACTACCTTATCCACCTGCGTTGCCACTTTCAGTGACCTGTGGACCTGTACGCCCAGATCTCTCTGCCTTTCAATACTCCTAAGGGTTCTGCCATTTACTGTATACTTCCCACCTGCATTAGACCTTCCAAAATGCATTACCTCACATTTGTCCAGATTAAACTCCATCTGCCATTTCTCCGCCCAAGTCTCCAACCGATCTATATCCTGCTGTATCCTCTGACAATCCTCATCGCTATCCGCAACTCCACCAACCTTTGTGTCGTCCTCAAACTTACTAATCAGACCAGCTACATTTTCCTCCAAATCATTTATATATACTACAAACAGCAAAGGTCCCAGCACTGATCCCTGTGGAACACCACTAGTCACATCCCTCCATTCCGAAAAGCACCCTTCCACTGCTACCCTCTGTCTTCTATGACAGAGCCAGTTCTGTATCCATCTTGCCAGCTCCCCTCTGATCCTGTGTGACTTCATCTTTTGTACCAGTCTGCCATGAGGGACCTTGTCAAAGGCTTTACTGAAGTCCATATAGATAACATCCACTGCCCTTCCTTCATCAATCATCTTCGTCACTTCCTCAAAAAACTCAATCAAATTACTAAGACACGACCTCCCCTTCACAAAACTATGCTGCCTCTCGCTAACAAGTTCATTTGTTTCCAAATGGGAGTAAATCCTGTCCCGAAGAATCCTCTCTAATAATTTCCCTACCACTGACGTAAGGCTGACCGGCCTATAATTTCCTGGATTATCCTTGCTACCCTTCTTAAACAAAGGAACAACATTGGCTATTCTCCAGTCCTCTGGGACCTCACCTGTAGCCAATGAGGATGCAAAGATTTCTGTCAAGGCCCCAGCAATTTCTTCCCTTGCCTCCTTCTGTATTCTGGGGTAGATCCCATCAGGCCCTGGGGACTTATCTACCTTAATGCTTTGCAAGACACCCAACACCTCCTCCTTTTTGATAATGAGATGACTGAGACTATCTGCACTCCCTTCCCTAGGCTCATCATCCACCAAGTCCTTCTCTTTGGTGAATACTGATGCAAAGTACTTATTTAGTACCTCGCCCATTTCCTCTGGCTCCACACATAGATTCCCTTCTCTGTCCTTGAGTGGGTCAACCCTTTCCCGAGTTACCCTCTTGCTCTTTATATATGTATTAAAAAGCCTTGGGATTTTCCTTAATCCTGTTTGCCGATGACTTTTCATGGCCCCTTTTAGCCCTCCTGACTCCTTGCTTAAGTTCCTTTCTACTGTCCTTATATTCCTCAAGGGATTTGTCTGTTCCTCGCCTTCCAGCCCTTACGAATGCTTCCTTTTTCTTTTTGACTAGGCTCACAATGTCCCGTATTATCCAAGGTTCCCGAAACTTGCCAAACTTATCCTTCTTCCTCACAGGAACATGCCGGTCCTGGATTCTAATCAACTGACGTTTGAAAGACTCCCACATGTCAGATGCTGATTTACCCTCAAACAGCCGCCCCCAATCTAAATTCTTCCTGCCTAATATTGTTATAATTAGCCTTCCCCCAATTTAGCACCTTCACCCGAGGACTACTCTTATCCTTATCCACATTTAACTTAAAACTTATGGAATTATGGTCACTGTTCCCGAACTGCTCCCCTACTGAAAGTTCGACTACCTGGCCAGGCTCATTCCCCAATACCAGGTCCAGTATGGCCCCATCTCTAGTTGGACTATCTACATATTGTTTCAAGAAGCCCTCCTGGATGCTCCTTACAAATTCTGCCCCATCCAAGCCCCTAGCACTAAGTGAGTCCCAGTCAATATAGGGGAAGTTAAAATCACCCACCCACCTGTTACCTTTACAGCTTTCCAAAATCTGTCTACATATCTGCTCCTCTACCTCCTGCTGGCTGTTGGGAGGCCTGTAGAAAACCCCCAACATCGTGACTGCACCCTTCCTATTCCTGAGCTCCACCCATATTGCCTCGCTGCATGACCCCTCTGAGGTGTCCTCCCGCAGTACAGCTGTGATATTCTCCTTAACCAGTAATGCAACTCCCCCACCCCTTTTACATTCCCCTCTATCCCGCCTGAAGCTTCTAAATCCTGGAACATTTAGCTGCCAATCCTGTCCTTCCCTCAACCAAGTCTCTGTAATAGCAACAACATCATAATTCCAAGTACTAATCCAAGCTCTTAGTTCATCTGCCTTACCTGTTATACTTCTCGAATTGAAACAAATGCACTTCAGACCACCAGTCCCGCTGTGCTCAGCAACATCTCCCTGCCTGCTCTTCCTCTTAGTCTTACTGGCCTTATTCACTAGTTCCCCCTCATTTATTTCACTAGCTGTCCTACTGCTCTGGTTCCCACCCCCCTGCCACACTAGTTTAAACCCTCCCGAGTGACGCTAGCAAACCTCGCAGCCAGGAAATTTGTTCCCCTCCAGTTTAGATGCAACCAGTCCTTCTTGTACAGGTCCCATCTGTCCCTGAAGAGATCCTAATGATCGAGATATCTAAAACCCTCCCATCTACACCAGCTGTTCAGCCACGCGTTTAGCTGCACTATCTTCCTATTTCTAGCCTCACTGGCACGTGGCACAGGGAGTAATCCCGAGATTACAACCCTAGAGGTCCTGTCTTTTAACTTTCTACCTAACTCCCTAAACTCCCCCTGCTGGACCTCGTCACTCTTCCTGACTATGTCATTGGTACCGATGTGTACCACAACAAGAGGGAAGGTTCTGCTGGACCAGTTGCTCAGGAATGAGGTGTGGCAGGTGGTTCATGTATCAGTCGGAGAACACTTAGGGGACAGTGACTATTGTGTCATACTGTTTAGGTTGGCTATGGGAAAGGAGAAAGAACAATCTAGAGTAAGAATAATTAACTGGGAGATTGCCAACTTCAATGGGATAAGAACAGATCTGGGACAAATAAACTGGAATCAAAGGTTGGCAGGAAAAACGGTAACTGAACAATGGACTAACTTCAAAGAAGAGATCGTTCAGGCACAATCAAGGTATGTTCCCTCGAAGGGGAAAGGTCGGGCAAACAAATTCAGAGCTCCCTTGATGATGAAAGAGATAGAGATGAAGATGAAGAAAAAGTGTGCTTATGACAGATGTCAGGTGGATAATACAACAGAGAACCAGGCTGAACATAGAAGGTTCAGAGGGGAAGTGAAAAAGCAAATAAGAGAAGCAAAGAGAGAGAATGAGAAGGGACTGGCAGCTAACATGAAAGGGAATTGCGAAATAAAAAGAAGAAATGCTGGAATCACTCAGCAGGTCTGGCAGCATCTGTGGAAAGAGAAGCAGAGTTAACATTTCGGGTCAGTGACCCTTCTTCGGAACTAGCAAATATTAGAAATGTCAAAGGTTATATCAAAGGGAATTGCAAATTCTTCTCTTGGCATATAAATAGTAAAAGGATGACAAAAGGAGGAGTAGGGCCAATTAAGGACCAAAAAGGGGGATTTACGCATGGAGGCAGGGTGAATAGCTGAGGTATTAAATGAATATTTTGCATCTGTCTTGACCAAGGAAGATGCCACACAGGCCACAGTGAAAGAGGAGATAAATAATACAAGAGAAGGATTTAAAATTGATAAGGAGGTGGTATTGGATAGGCTGTCTATACTTAAAGTTGACAAGGCTTTAGGACCGGATGAGATGCAACCAAGGATACTGAGGGAAGTAAGAGTGGAAATTGCAGAGGCACTGGCCATAATTTTCCTGTCTTCCTTAGACTCAGAGGACTGGAGAATTGCAAATGTTACATCCTTGTGCAAAAAGGGTGTAAGGATAAGCCTAGCAACTACAGGCCAGTCAGTTTAACCTCGGTGGTGGGGGAACTTCTAGAAACAATAAATCAGGACAAAATTAGTCACTTGGACAAATGCAGGTTAATTAAGGAAAGCCAGCATGGATTTGTTAAGGGAAAATAGTGTTTAATTAACTTGCAGGAGTTTTTTTGTAGGGGTAACCGAGAGGGTTGATGAGGGCAATGCTGTTGATGTGGTGTACATGGACTTTCAAAAGGCATTTGATACAGTACCACACAACAGACTTGTGTGCAAACTTGTAGCTCATGGAATAAAATGGACAGTAGCAACATGGATACAAAACTGGCTGAGTGACAGGAAACAGTAGTGGTTAATGGATGTTTTTCAGACTGGAGGATGGTTTGTCATGGAGTTTCCCCAAGAGTCGGTGTTAGGGCCCTTGCTGTTCCTGATATATATTAGTGACCTAGACCTTGGTGTACAGGGCACAATTTCAAAACTTGCAGATGAAATGAAACCTGGAAACATTGTGAACTGAGGAGGATAGTGTTAAACTTCAAAAAGGACACAGACAGGTTGGTGGAATGGGTGGACAAGTGGCAGATGAAGTTCAATGTGGAGAAATTAGGTGATTCATTTTGGTAGGAAGAACATAGAAAGACAATATAAAATAAAGGGAACAATTCTAAAGGGGATGCAGGAGCAGAGGGACCTAGGGTGTTTCTGTGCCTAAGTCATTAAACGTGGCAGGACAGGTTGAGAGAGCAGTTAATAAAGCATACAGTATTCTGAGCTTTATTAATAGGGGCATAGAGTGCAAGAGCAAGGAAGTTATGTTGAACTTGTATGAGACACTAGTTCAGCCTCAGCTGGAGTATTGTGTCCAGTTCTGGGCATCACATTGAAGGAAAGATGTGAGGGCATTAGAGAGAGTGCAGAAAAGATTCACGAGAACGGTTCCAGGGATGAGGAATTTCAGTTATGAAGATAGAGTGGAGAAGCTAGGATTGTTTTCCTTGGAGAAGGCTGAGGGGTGATTTGATAGAGGTATTCAAAATCATGAGGGGTCTGGACAGAGTAGATAGAGAGAAACTGTTCCCATTCATAAAGGGATCAAGAATAAGAGGGCACAGATTTAAGGTAATTGGCAAAAGAAGCAATGGCGACATGAGGAAAAACTTTTTCACGCAGCGAGTGTTTGGAAGTGGAATTCACTGCCAGAGAGTGCAGTAGAGGCAGGTTTGATCGAAGCATTCAACAGGGAATTTGAGATTACCTGAAAAGGAAGAATGTACAGAGTTATGGAGAGAAGGCAGGGAATGGCACTAAGTGAATTGTTCATTCAGAGAGCTGATACAGTCGTGATGGTCCAATGGCCTCCACCTGTGCTGGGGCAATTCTGTAATTACTTTTCAAATGTAGAAATATCACCAATAATTTGTAGTTGTTTAAAGTAGTTAACCTACAAATTTAATACAATACTTATATCTCCCCATGACCAGCTGAAACTATTGCTCCAGTTTAAAAAGGACAAAAAAAACCATTAAAACTCACCAACCCGCTCACCTAATTAATGCCTCTGGGCTTCAGCTCTGTGTCTCCGGCTCCCTCTCTTGGAACACTGCTTGTTCTGTAAAAGACCAGAACAGCACCTCCTTCCTCACTGCACTGAATTCCCACACTTGCCAAATTCCCAAGATAAGCCTTCTGTCGCACAGCACTCAGTCGAGCAGACCTTTGGCTGCTTACTTTGTGCATTAGGAAAACCTCCTGTTCTGCACTGTCAGAGTGCCAGTACTGACCCTCCGACAGTGCGGCGCTCCCTTAGTACTGACCCTCCGACAGTGCAACATTCTCTCAGTACCGACCCTCCGACAGTGCAACACTCTCTCAGTACTGACCCTCCGACAGTGCAACACTCCCTCAGTACTGACCCTCCGACAGTGCAACACTCCCTCAGTACTGACCCTCCGACAGTGCGGCGCTCCCTTAGTACTGACCCTCCGACAGTGCAACATTCTCTCAGTACCGACCCTCCGACAGTGCAACACTCTCTCAGTACTGACCCTCCGACAGTGCAACACTCCCTCAGTACTGACCCTCCGACAGTGCAACACTCCCTCAGTACTGACCCTCCGACAGTGCGGCACTCTCTCAGTACTGACCCTCCGACAGTGCGGCGCTCCCTTAGTACTAACCCTCCGACAGTGCAACATTCTCTCAGTACTGACCCTCCGACAGTGCGGCGCTCCCTTAGTACTGACCCTCTGACAGTGCGGCGCTCCCTTAGTACTAACCCTCCGACAGTGCAGCACTCTCTCAGTACTGACCCTCCGACAGTGCAACACTCTCTCAGTACTGACCCTCCGACAGTGCGGCGCTCCCTTAGTACTAACCCTCCGACAGTGCAGCACTCTCTCAGTACTGACCCTCCGACAGTGCAACACTCTCTCAGTACTGACCCTCCGACAGTGCGGCGCTCCCTTAGTACTAACCCTCCGACAGTGCAACATTCTCTCAGTACCGACCCTCCGACAGTGCGGTGCTCCCTTAGTACTGACCCTCCGACAGTGCAACATTCTCTCAGTACCGACCCTCCGACAGTGCGGCACTCCCTCAGTACTGACCCTCCGACAGTGCAACATTCTCTCAGTACTAACCCTCCGACAGTGCAACATTCTCTCAGTACTGACCCTCCGACAGTGCGGCGCTCCCTTAGTACTGACCCTCTGACAGTGCGGCGCTCCCTTAGTACTAACCCTCCGACAGTGCAGCACTCTCTCAGTACTGACCCTCCGACAGTGCAACACTCTCTCAGTACTGACCCTCCGACAGTGCGGCGCTCCCTTAGTACTAACCCTCCGACAGTGCAACATTCTCTCAGTACCGACCCTCCGACAGTGCGGCACTCCCTCAGTACTAACCCTCCGACAGTGCAACATTCTCTCAGTACCGACCCTCCGACAGTGCGGTGCTCCCTTGATACTGCACTGGGAATATCAGCCTAGATCTTGTGCTCAAGTCCCTGTGATTTTGATCCCGAGGTGATTGTGCCATCGCTGAACCCTGGCCAAGTCAATTATTGCAGAATAAAACACAAAAACTATAATCAAAAAAGTTTTATTATAAACTTTTTGTATTTCTTGGAAATAAAATAGAAAGAATCAGAAGTAGCTGTTAGAGGGTAGATTTCTGAATGAATGTTCATAATAGCCAGATACACAGTGACTGCCCCCGCTGTACGATGCAGACTCTGTTCACCACCACCCCCTCCCCCACCAGGCGCAGCACCCCCCCTTCCCCCTCAGTAGGACAGACAGTTTCCGCCAGTGTAACAGTGACTGCTCCTGATGACCAGGCAGTTAAAAAGAGGTTGTGGGTTGGGGAGATGAGACGAGATTTGGAGCAGGAGTAACTGATCCTGACTGGGGTGAGAGACAGACAGACAGACCCGGTGAAGAGAAGACCAAGCATTGACTGCTGAGACAGACCATGATCCTGGGGTGGTGAGCAGCTTCACACTCTCTACTAACAAACAGCAGCCAGGCCTGAGTGTCCGGGCCTCCCCCCGGCCCCTCCCCACTGCCACCCCCGGTGTCCCATTCGCACACCCCCTCCCCTCCCCTCTCCCCCAAACCCGGTGTCCCATTCGCACACCCCCTCCCCTCCCCTCTCCCCCACCCCCGGTGTCCCATTCGCACACTCCCTCGCCGCCTCCCCTCTCGCACCCTCCCACTCTCCCCTCCCCACCCCCAGCAGTCTGGGTTCCACTCTCCCAGTTATCATGAATGGCAGTTTCTTTGTTCACCTCTGAAGATGTGGAATGGGTTAAAACTGCGGCTGTGGCTGTGATCTGGTTACAATAAACAGCCTCTGTTAAAAGCAGCTACAAGATTGTCCTGGGCCCAGAATACCAGGCTCCTAACAAATTCAGCCAGCATGAGCTGACAATGTCTCTACTGGGGCTGCAGGGGGCCTCGCAATGGGCCTCGCGGGGGCATGGGTGGCCGTGCACCTCCACGTGGTGGCATCAGTGGGCCCCGGGCAAAACCAAAGTGAGGCGGACGATGGGGGCCGTTGAAGCCAGGTGGAGGCATCGGAGGGGGCGGTCCACGCATTCCATGTGGAGGGGGACCTAAACCAGAGAGAAAAAGACATTAGTTACAACAGCAAGTCCACAAAACCAGCCGTCAGCCCCTGCCTGAAACAGGCAGCTCCCGGTCTCTGCTCTCTCTGCACACAGAGGCTCCCTCCCTCCCCCACACCCACCACTACACAGAGACACTGGAGTCCCCCCACCCTGATTCCATTCCAGTAACTCTCCTCCGCACTGACATATTCTTAAAGTGCCCTCCAGCTGGGGCCTGACCAGTGATTTATAAAGAGTTTAGCTGAACCTCTTTGTTACTTTACTCTCTTCCCCAGATCCCATATGTTTATATCAACTGCTTTTGCATCGTGTTCTGACACTTGCCCCCACATTTTTGGCCTGTTTCGCCAACAGCCTTCATCGATCAGTTTGGAATCCCACCTCTCCTTACCCATATGATGTCCAAACGGGGGTCCACGAGGAGGCATGACCATGGGCGGGGGGTTGTGATGCTGCATTCCAGGAGGGGGGGGTCGGTGAGGAGCATTCTGTGTGGGTCCACCAGAGAGAGGAGCCATGCTGTGCGGTCCATGATGTGGCACTGGCATTGGGTGCATCCCTAGAGAGAGATGGAGGGAGGGAGGGAGAGAGACAGAGAGAGGGAGAGAGAGACATATCAGCAAAACTCCTCCTCGCCGGATCGCCGCGCTCTCCAAATTCTCAGGAGTCGGCAGAGAACAGATATACTGGTCATCCCGTGGTCAGTGGGGGGGGGTCACACTGACACTGGCCACCCCGCAGTCAGTGGGGGGGGGTCACACTGACACTGGCCATCCCGCAGTCAGTGGGGGGGGGGGGTCACACTAACACTGGCCATCCCGGGGTCAGTGGGGGGGGGGTCACACTGACACTGGCCATCCCGGGGTCAGTGGGGGGGGGGGTCACACTGACACTGGCCATCCCGCGGTCAGTGGGGGGGGGGTCACACTGACACTGGCCATCCCGCGGTCAGTGGGGGGGGTCACACTGACACTGGCCATCCCGGAGTCAGTGGGGGGGGGTCACACTGACACTGGCCATCCCGGAGTCAGTGGGGGGGGGGGTCACACTGACACTGGCCATCCCGGGGTCAGTGGGGGGGGGGGTCACACTGACACTGGCCATCCCGCAGTCAGTGGGGGGGGTCACACTGACACTGGTCATCCCGTGGTCAGTGGGGGGGGGGGTCACACTGACACTGGTCATCCCGTGGTCAGTGGGGGGGGGGGGTCACACTGACACTGGTCATCCCGTGGTCAGTGGGGGGGGTCACACTGACACTGGCCATCCCGCGGTCAGTGGGGGGGGGTCACACTGACACTGGCCATCCCGCGGTCAGTGGGGGGGGTCACACTGACACTGGCCATCCCGCGGTCAGTGGGGGGGGGGGTCACACTGACACTGGCCATCCCGCGGTCAGTGGGGGGGGGGGGGTCACACTGACACTGGCCATCCCGCAGTCAGTGAGGGGGGGGGGGTCACACTGACACTGGTCATCCCGCAGTCAGTGGGGGGGGGGTCACACTGACACTGGCCATCCCGTGGTCAGTGGGGGGGGGGGGGGTCACACTGACACTGGCCAGCGCGGGGTGAGGTCACACTGACACTGGCCATCCCGCGGTCAGTGGGCGGGGTCACACTGACACTGGCCAGCGCGGGGTGAGGGGGGGGGGGTCACACTGACACTGGCCATCCTGCGGTCGGGGGAGGGGGGTCACACTGACGCTGGCCATCCCGCGGTCAGGGGGGGGGGGGGGGGTCACACTGACACTGGCCATCCTGCGGTCGGCAGGTGGGGGGGGTCACACTGACACTGGCCATCCTGCGGTCGGGTGAGGAGTCACACTGACACTGGCCGTCCTGCGGTCGGGGGAGGGGTCACACTGACACTGGCCATCTCGCGGTCGGGGGAGGGGGTCACACTGACGCTGGCCATCCTGCGGTCGGGGGGTGGGTCACACTGACACTGGCCATCATGGAGTCTGAAACTCACCGTGCGGGTGCATGGCTCCTGGTGGGAACGGCGGTCCCACGTGGTGGTGTGGTGTGGTCCCGGGTGGGCCGGATGCTGGTGGTCCAGGAGCAGATGTGCTGGGTGGCATCGGAGGTGGCATCGCTGGAGGCATCCCTGGGGGCATCGCTCCTGGTGGAGGCACTGGAGGAGGGAATGATCCTGGGTGAGGCATACCTGCAAGAGAATGGGCAAGAAATGAGATGAGGGACGGAGGGAGGGAGAGAGGGAGAGAGAGAAAGAGAGAGAGTCTTGTTGAGAGCCAGGAACCACACAAACAAACAAACAGGATCGGGTAACTCAGCACCAAGAGAAAATCTGAGGCCAGGCCATGGTGGGGTGTAGACCAGGCTGCCCGCCAGGCCATGGTGGGGTGTAGACCAGGCTGCCCGCCAGGCCGGGGCGGGGTGTAGGCCAGGCTGGCCCTGGGTTTGGGTTGTTCCAGGCTCAGGCTGGAACATTTGCTATCTGCTGTTAGCGACTGTTCCAAGGTGGAAATACTCTGGTGATTCGCCATGGCGGGAGCTCCACTCCGTGCCCTGTCTCCCCTGGTACTGGAGCAGAAGTTACAACAATGCCCAACCCCTTCTACCAGAGACAGCACAGCAGCCGGCACAGCCAAACACACACCGACGACCCCAAGAGAGAGAGGGAGCAGCAGCCGGCACAGCCAAACACACACCGACTACCCCCAGAGAGAGAGGGAGCAGCAGCCGGCACAGCCAAACACACACCGACTACCCCCAGAAAGCGAGCGAGCAGCCGGCACAGCCAAACACACACCGACTACCCCGAAAGAGAAAGCAGCGACCGGCACAGCCATACACGCACCGGCTACCCCCAGAGAGAGAAAGAGAAAGCAGTGGCCGGCACAGCCAAACACACACCGACTACCCCCAGAGAGGGAGCAGCAGCCGACAAAGCCAAACACACACCAACTACCCCCAGAGAGAGAGGGAGCAGCAGCCGGCACAGCCAAACACACACCGACTACCCCCAGACAGAGAGAAAAAGAGAAAGCAGTGGCCGGCACAGCCAAACACACACCGACTACCCCCAGAGAGAGAGCGAGCAGCGGCCGGCACAGCCAAACACACACCGACTACCCCCAGAAAGAGAGAGAGAGAAAGCAGTGGTCGGCACAGCCAAACACACACGGACTACCCCGAGAGAGAAAGAAGTGGCCAGCACAGCCATACACACACCGACTACCCCGAGAGAGAAAGCAGTGGCCGGCACAGCCAAACACACACCGACTACCCCCCGAGAAAGAGTAAGCAGTGGCCGGCACAGCCAAACACACACCGACTACCCCCCGAGAAAGAGTAAGCAGTGGCCGGCACAGCCCAACACATACCGACTACCCCCAGAGAGAGAGGGAGCAGCAGCCAGCACAGCCATACACACACCGACTACCCCCAGAGAGAGTAAGAGAAAGCAGTGACCGGCACAGCCAAACACACACCGACTACCCCCAGAGAGAGAGACAGCGAGCAAGAGAAAGCAGCAGCCGGCACAGCCAAACACACACCGACTACCCCCAGAGACAGAAAGCAGTGGCCGGCACAGCCATACACACACCGACTACCCCGAGAGAAAGCAGTGGCCGGCACAGCCACACACACACCGACTACCCCCAGAGAGAGAAAGCAGTGGCCGGCACAGCCAAACACACACCGACTACCCGCAGAGAGAGAGAAAGAGAAAGCAGTGGCCGGCACAGCCAAACACACACCGACTACCCCCAGAGAGAGAAAGCAGTGGCCAGCACAGCCACACACACACCGACTACCTCCAGAGAGAAAGCAGTGGCCGGCCCAGCCAAAGACACACCGACTACCCCCAGAGAGAGTAAGCAGTGGCCGGCACAGCCACACACACACCGACTACCTCCAGAGAGAAAGCAGTGGCCGGCCCAGCCAAAGACACACCGACTACCCCCAGAGAGAGTAAGCAGTGGCCGGCACAGCCACACACACACCGACTACCTCCAGAGAGAAAGCAGTGACCGGCACAGCCAAACACACACCGACTACCCCCAGAGAGAGAAAGCAGTGGCCGGCACAGCCAACCACACACCGACTACCCCCAGAGAGAGAAAGCAGTGGCCGGCACAGTCATACACACACCGACTACCCCCAGAGAGAGTAAGAGAAAGCAGTGACCGGCACAGCCAAACACACACCGACTACCCCCAGAGAGAGAGAGAGAGTGTAAGAGAAAGCAGCAGCCGGCACAGCCAAACACACACCGACTACCCCCAGAGAGAGAAAGCAGTGGCCGGCACAACCATACACACACCGACTACCCCGAGAGAAAGCAGTGGCCGGCACAGCCACACACACACCGACTACCCCCAGAGAGACAGAGTAAGAGAAAGCAGTGGCCGGCACAGCCAAACACACACCGACTACCCCCAGAGAGAGAAAGAGAAAGCAGTGGCCGGCACAGCCAAACACACACCGACTACCTCCAGAGAGAGAAAGCAGTGGCCGGCACAGCAATACACACACCGACTACCCCGAGAGAGAGAGAGAGAGAGTAAGAGAAAGCAGTGGCCGGCACAGCCAAACACACACCGACTACCCCCAGAGAGAGAAAGCAGTGGCCGGCACAGCCAAACACACACCGACTACCCCCAGAGAGTGTAAAAGAAAGCAGTGACCGGCACAGCCAAACACACACCGACTACCCCCAGAGAGAGAGAGAGAGAGAGAGAGAGAGCAAGAGAAAGCAGCAGCCGGCACAGCCAAACACACACCGACTACCCCCAGAGAGAGAGAGAGAGAGAGAGCAAGAGAAAGCAGCAGCCGGCACAGCCAAACACACACCGACTACCCCCAGAGACAGAAAGCAGTGGCCAGCACAGCCATACACACACCGACTACCCCGAGAGAAAGCAGCAGCCGGCACAGCCATACACACACCGACTACCCCGAGAGAAAGCAGCAGCCGGCACAGCCAAACACACACCGACTACCCCCAGAGAGAGAAAGCAGTGGCCGGCACAGCCAAACACACACCGACTACCCCCAGAGAGAGAAAGCAGTGGCCGGCACAGCCAAACTCACACCGACTACCCGCAGAGAGAGAGAGAAAGAGAAAGCAGTGGCCGGCACAGCCAAACACACACCGACTACCCCCAGAGAGAGAAAGCAGTGGCCAGCACAGCCACACACACACCGACTACCTCCAGAGAGAAAGCAGTGGCCGGCCCAGCCAAAGACACACCGACTACCCCCAGAGAGAGTAAGCAGTGGCCGGCACAGCCACACACACACCGACTACCTCCAGAGAGAAAGCAGTGACCGGCACAGCCAAACACACACCGACTACCCCCAGACAGAGAATGCAGTGGCCGGCACAGCCATACACACACCGACTACCCCCAGAGAGAGTAAGAGAAAGCAGTGACCGGCACAGCCAAACACACACCGACTACCCCCAGAGAGAGAGAGAGAGAGTAAGAGAAAGCAGCAGCCGGCACAGCCAAACACACACCGACTACCCCCAGAGAGAGAAAGCAGTGGCCGGCACAACCATACACACACCGACTACCCCGAGAGAAAGCAGTGGCCGGCACAGCCACACACACACCGACTACCCCCAGAGAGAGAAAGCAGTGGCCAGCACAGCCAAACACACACCGACTACCCCCAGAGAGAGAAAGAGAAAGCAGTGGCCGGCACAGCCAACCACACACCGACTACCTCCAGAGAGAGAAAGCAGTGGCCGGCACAGCCATACACACACCGACTACCCCCAGAGAGAGTAAGAGAAAGCAGTGACCGGCACAGCCAAACACACACCGACTACCCCCAGAGAGAGAGAGAGAGAGAGAAAGCAGCAGCCGGCACAGCCAAACACACACCGACTACCCCCAGAGAGAGAGAGAGAGAGAAAGCAGCAGCCGGCACAGCCAAACACACACCGACTACCCCCAGAGAGAGAAAGCCGTGGCCGGCACAGCCAAACACACACCGACTACCCCCCAAGAGAGTAAGAGAAAGCAGAGGCCGGCACAGCCAAACACACACCGACTACCTCCAGAGAGAAAGCAGTGACCGGCACAGCCAAACACACACCGACTACCCCGAGAGAAAGCAGTGGCCGGCACAGCCACACACACACCGACTACTTACCTGCTGAGACCTTCAGGTCCAAGTGTTGGGCCAGAACCCCCACCCATCCCCAGAATCTCTCCAAACTGCCCCGGACTTCACACGTTTCATGGCACACCGTTTGACTGTGGGGGGCATCACAGCGAGCCCTGAACCCCAGCTGGCAAGGCTGCTGTGCTCAGCAGGACTCCAGGGATGGGATGCTTACCTGGAGGAGGTAGTCCTGCAGCTAGGCTCGACACGACGCTGTTCTGAGAGGC
Source organism: Heterodontus francisci (assembly GCF_036365525.1). Classification (NCBI taxonomy): domain Eukaryota; kingdom Metazoa; phylum Chordata; class Chondrichthyes; order Heterodontiformes; family Heterodontidae; genus Heterodontus; species Heterodontus francisci. The sequence goes on from NC_090416.1 coordinate 20,363,215, forward strand.
CTGAGGAGGGGGGGCATCGGCGAATAGCTGGTGGGGCCGGTCCGCCTGTGAGAGGGGGTTTTGGGCGGCCAGCAGGCGCTCAGCGGCAGAGCCGTGGCGCTCGCCTTTGGAATCCTTTTTAAAGGCGTAGGAGACTGTGATGGGCCGATTGCACAGGTACTGCCCATTCATAGCTTCAATTGCAGCATCAGACGCATCAAAACTGGCAAAGTTGATGAAGGCGTAACCCTTGGAGTTGCCCGTATCGGGGTCCCGCATGATCTTGGGTGTTTGCAGGATGACCCCAAAGGCACTGAAAGTATCGTACAGAAGCTTTTCATCAATCTCAGGATCCAGGTTCCCAATGAAGATGTTTGCACCGACATCGAGATTCTTGTTGTGAGCTGAAGCCTTGTTGACCCGGATCGGCTTCCCGTACAGCTTGATCATGTTCATGATCTTTATGGCATAATCAGCATCCTCCTCACTCAGAAACTCCACAAAACCATAGCCTGCAACACAGCATGACAGTGACTATCAGTCAATGGGCGATGGTGGCACCAGCACCAGGAACACTATCGAGATACAACTGGAGGTCTCAAACACACTGCCCAGTGTGGCACCAAAACCACCCCCCCCAGAGCAGGACAGCACTGCCCCACCCCGTGTGGCGCTGGAGACACTGTACCGAGGGAGCGGCGCACCGCCGGAGACACTGTACCGAGGGGGCGCCGCACCGCCGGAGACACTGTACCGAGGGGGCGCCGCACCGCCGGAGACACTGTACCGAGGGGGCGCCGCACCGCCGGAGACACTGTACCGAGGGGGCGCCGCACCGCCGGAGACACTGTACCGAGGGGGCGCCGCACCGCCGGAGACACTGTACCGAGGGGGCGCCGCACCGCCGGAGACACTGTACCGAGGGGGCGCCGCACCGCCGGAGACACTGTACCGAGGGGGCGCCGCACCGCCGGAGACACTGTACCGAGGGGGCTCCGCACCGCCGGAGACACTGCACCGAGGGGGCTCCGCACCGCCGGAGACACTGCACCGAGGGAGCGCCGCACCGTCGGAGACACTGCACCGAGGGAGCGCCGCACTGGAGACACTGCACCGAGGGAGCTCCGCACCGTCTGAGACACTGCACCGAGGGAGCTCCGCACCGTCTGAGACACTGCACCGAGGGAGCTCCGCACCGTCTGAGACACTGCACCGAGGGAGCTCCGCACCGTCTGAGACACTGCACCGAGGGAGCTCCGCACCGTCTGAGACACTGCACCGAGGGAGCTCCGCACCGTCTGAGACACTGCACCGAGGGAGCTCCGCACCGTCTGAGACACTGCACCGAGGGAGCGCCGCACTGGAGACACTGTACCGAGGGAGCTCCGCACCGTCGGAGACACTGTACCGAGGGAGCTCCGCACCGTCTGAGACACTGTACCGAGGGAGCTCCGCACCGTCTGAGACACTGTACCGAGGGAGCTCCGCACCGTCTGAGACACTGTACCGAGGGAGCTCCGCACCGTCTGAGACACTGTACCGAGGGAGCTCCGCACCGTCTGAGACACTGTACCGAGGGAGCTCCGCACCGTCTGAGACACTGTACCGAGGGAGCTCCGCACCGTCTGAGACACTGTACCGAGGGAGCTCCGCACCGTCTGAGACACTGTACCGAGGGAGCTCCGCACCGTCTGAGACACTGTACCGAGGGAGCTCCGCACCGTCTGAGACACTGTACCGAGGGAGCTCCGCACCGTCTGAGACACTGTACCGAGGGAGCGCCGCACCGTCTGAGACACTGTACCGAGGGAGCGCCGCACCGCCGGAGACACTGTACCGAGGGAGCGCCGCACCGCCGGAGACACTGTACCGAGGGAGCGCCGCACTGGAGACACTGTACCGAGGGAGCTCCGCACCGTCTGAGGCACTGTACCGAGGGAGCTCCGCACCGTCTGAGGCACTGTACCGAGGGAGCTCCGCACCGTCTGAGGCACTGTACCGAGGGAGCTCCGCACCGTCTGAGGCACTGTACCGAGGGAGCTCCGCACCGTCTGAGGCACTGTACCGAGGGAGCGCCGCACCGTCTGAGGCACTGTACCGAGGGAGCGCCGCACCGCCGGAGGCACTGTACCGAGGGAGCGCCGCACCGCCGGAGGCACTGTACCGAGGGAGCGCCGCACCGCCGGAGGCACTGTACCGAGGGAGCTCCGCACCGCCGGAGGCACTGTACCGAGGGAGCTCCGCACCGCCGGAGGCACTGTACCGAGGGAGCTCCGCACCGCCGGAGGCACTGTACCGAGGGAGCTCCGCACCGCCGGAGGCACTGTACCGAGGGAGCTCCGCACCGCCGGAGGCACTGTACCGAGGGAGCTCCGCACCGCCGGAGGCACTGTACCGAGGGAGCTCCGCACCGCCGGAGGCACTGTACCGAGGGGGCTCCGCACCGCCGGAGGCACTGTACCGAGGGAGCTCCGCACCGCCGGAGGCACTGTACCGAGGGAGCTCCGCACCGCCGGAGGCACTGTACCGAGGGAGCTCCGCACCGCCGGAGGCACTGTACCGAGGGAGCTCCGCACCGCCGGAGGCACTGTACCGAGGGAGCTCCGCACCGCCGGAGGCACTGTACCGAGGGAGCTCCGCACCGCCGGAGGCACTGTAGCGAGGGAGCTCCGCACCGCCGGAGGCACTGTACCGAGGGAGCTCCGCACCGTCGGAGACACTGTACCGAGGGAGCTCCGCACCGTCGGAGACACTGTACCGAGGGAGCTCCGCACCGTCGGAGACACTGTACCGAGGGAGCTCCGCACCGTCGGAGACACTGTACCGAGGGAGCTCCGCACCGTCGGAGACACTGTACCGAGGGAGCTCCGCACCGTCGGAGACACTGTACCGAGGGAGCTCCGCACCGCCGGAGACACTGTACCGAGGGAGCTCCGCACCGCCGGAGACACTGTACCGAGGGAGCGCCGCACCGTCGGAGACACTGCACCGAGGGAGCTCCGCACCGTCAGAGACACTGCACCGAGTGAGCGCTGCACCGTCAGAGACACTGTACCGAGGGAGCGCCGCACCGTCAGAGACACTGTACCGAGGGAGCGCCGCACCGTCAGAGACACTGTACCGAGGGAGCGCCGCACCGTCAGAGACACTGTACCGAGGGAGCGCCGCACTGTCAGAGACACTGTACCGAGGGAGCGCCGCACTGTCAGAGACACTGTACCGAGGGAGCGCCGCACCGTCAGAGACACTGTACCGAGGGAGCGCCGCACTGTCAGAGACACTGCACTGAGGGAGCTTCGCACCGCCGAGACACTGTACCAAGGGAGCTCCGCACTGTCAGAGACACTTCACCGAGGGAGCTTCGCACCGCCGGAGACACTGTACCGAGGGAGCTTCGCACTGATGGAGTAGCTGCCCTTTCTTAAAAGGGGGCCACGTCAGCAATCTGAGTTCAGACTGTAGTGGTGCAAGTCAGTGTCCAGCCACACCATGTGGAGGGTAATTGGGGAGGGACAATATGTGTCAGCCATGCCAGCGACACCCTTTGCGCAAGGAGAGTGTAAAAAATGAAAACAGTCCGGCTGCAATATTCACCAGTACAATGTTCTCCCGTATCCCTCAACCAACCTCTCACCTGCTCCCCGTGTTCCAGAAGCATCTCAATTTTAATTCTATAGTAACAGGGAAGTTTTTAAAGTGTTGACAGCTACATAAAGATCTTCTTTTTAATCCAATATGGCCAATCTTTACCTTGATGTTGCCCTGTCACTCTGTCCTTAGGCATGTGGGTATTAACCACTGGCCCCGCCTGCAAGAACAGCTCCCATAGCAATGGCTCATTCACCTTTTCATCCAGACCACCCACGTACACTGTGGCATCTAGGAGATGAAACAAAAGAAGAGGCTTATTCAGGTGTTCTTCTCTCTCTCCCAGTGCCCAGGTGTGTCAGAGTGAAAGCTGCTCTTAGTTCCAGCCGTCTTACACATGACACTCCGCAGTCTTCACAACCTAGCATCCTCCACATCATGGGTGCACAGCGACACGACAGAGAGCTGTGAGATTACTGAGACACTGAGGACTGGGTACTGAATAAATAGGTTGTAAGGTCTGCAGGAATGTTAGTGAACTTGGAGGAGTTGGGGGGGGGCGCGGAGCGGGGAGTTGGGGGGGGGGTGTTGGGAGTTGGGGGGCGGGGGGGGTTGGGGAGTTGGGGGGGCGGTTGGGAGTTGGGGGGCGGTTGGGAGTTGGGGGGGCGGGGGGGGGGTTGGGAGTTGGGGGGGCGGGGGGGGGTTGGAGTTGGGGGGGTGGGGGGGGGCGGGGGGGGGGGTTGGGAGTGCGGGTGGGGTTGGGAGGGGCGGGTGGGGTTGGGAGTTGGGGGGCAGGGGGGTTGGGAGTTGGGGGGGCGGGGGGGCTGGGAGTTGGGGGGGCGGGGGGCTGGGAGTTGGGGGGGGGCGGGGGGGTTGGGAGTTGGGGGGGCGGGGGGGGGGTTGGGAGTTGGGGGGGCTGGGATTTGGGGGGGGCGGGGGGGGTCTGTGAGTTGGGGGGCGGGTTTGGAGTTGGGTGGGGCGGGGGGGGTTGGGATTTGGGGGGGCGGGGGGGGTTGGGATTTGGGGGGGGCGGGGGGGTTGGATTTGGGGGGGGGCGGGGGGGGTGGGATTTGGGGGGGGCGGGGGGGTTGGGGATTTGGGGGGGGCGGGGGGGTTGGGATTTGGGGGGGGCGGGGGGGGTTGGGATTTGGGGGGGGCGGGGGGGTTGGGATTTGGGGGGGCGGGGGGGGTTGGGATTTGGGGGGGGCGGGGGGGGTTGGGATTTGGGGGGGGCGGGGGGGGTTGGGATTTGGGGGGGGCGGGGGGGGTTGGGATTTGGGGGGGGCGGGGGGGGTTGGGATTTGGGGGGGGCGGGGGGGGGGTTGGGATTTGGGGGGGGCGGGGGGGGGGTTGGGATTTGGGGGGGCGGGGGGGGTTGGGATTTGGGGGGGGCGGGGGGGGTTGGGATTTGGGGGGGGCGGGGGGGGTTGGATTTGGGGGGGGCGGGGGGGGTTGGGATTTGGGGGGGCGGGGGGGGGGTTGGGATTTGGGGGGGCGGGGGTGTTGGGATTTGGGGGGGGGGCGGGGGAGATGGGATTTGGGGGGGCGGGGGAGATGGGATTTGGGGGGGCGGGGGAGATGGGATTTGGGGGGGCGGGGGAGATGGGATTTGGGGGGGCGGGGGAGATGGGATTTGGGGGGGCGGGGGAGATGGGATTTGGGGGGGCGGGGGAGATGGGATTTGGGGGGGCGGGGGAGATGGGATTTGGGGGGGCGGGGGAGATGGGATTTGGGGGGGCGGGGGAGATGGGATTTGGGGGGGCGGGGAGGAGATGGGATTTGGGGGGGCGGGGGAGATGGGATTTGGGGGGGCGGGGAGATGGCATTTGGGGGGGCGGGGGAGATCGGGATTTGGGGGGGCGGGGGAGATGGGATTTGGGGGGGCGGGGGAGATGGGATTTGGGGGGGCGGGGAGATGGGATTTGGGGGGGCGGGGA